>NC_092352.1:6174198-6774198 GCF_963676685.1 Mytilus edulis | reverse complement strand
CATGTGTTGAACAACGCTAAAGATTAGTACAAGAATACTACGGGTGCCACATGTGGAGCAGGATCTGCTTACCCTTCCGGAGCACCTGAGATTATCCCTAGTTTTTTTTTTGGGGGGGGGGGGTTTGTGTTTATTCTTTAACTTTCTAAGTTGTGTCATGTGTGCTGTTTTTTGTTTGTCTTTTTTTCATTTTTAGCCATGGCGTTGTCAGTTTGTTTTAGATTTATGAGTTTGAATGTCCCTTTGGTATCTTTCGTCCATCTTTTAGTGACGTGTATGACGTGGGGCAAGGCCAATTAAAAGTCACTCACCTGTAAAAACGTAACCACGATGCCATATGCATTGTGACCGAATATTTTTTGCACATCTCTGTGTATGTACAATGGCATTGTATGCGACTGTCATTCAAGTGAGGGATTTAGCTAGCTATAAAACCAGGTTAAATCAACCATTTTCTACAAAAGAACATGCATGTACCAAGTCAGGAATATGCACGTTGTTATCTATTTATTTGATATGTTTCAGCTTTTGATTTTTCCGTTTGATTAGGGACTTTCCGTTTTGAATTTTTCTTGTTGTTTGGAATTTTGTTTGTTCTATTATTTCTTTATTTGATTTAATTATACGTTAACCATAATACACAGCATTCAAACATTAGTAAAACTCGACAAAATTTAAACATGGAAACTAAGTATTATAATAAATCTAATGAATGTTTGAATTGTTTTACATTTGTCATTTCGGTTTTTTTAAACTGACTATAGGTAGTATGGGTTTTGTTAATTTCTCAGTCATTTGCTCTCTTGTGAAGAGTTGACTCATTGTCAATCATGCCATATCTTTTTATTTTTAAAAGTATAAAAGTTTTTGTATTTCAAAAGTTTATCCAATTATGATAATCATAACTCAAATATAATTAGAAATTAAACTACTTTATAGAATTCATGATTACAAAGTTGCCGGAAATATCTAATCATATTCGTCTTGAGGATTCATACTATATATGTAACCATAGAATTTTCAAGTAAATAATTAGCCTAGTTCAGATTTCATTATTGTTAAGACTTTGATGTACTCTTAAATCAAATGAATTACCATATAGCTTAAAACAACACGCGTGAAAACCACCGTTTAATAATTGATACATTTCTAATATAAGAAAATTGAATAATATCACCAACGCATGTGTGTAACATCTGATTTTACTGCCAATAAATGAAATTTTTCGTAACGCTTGTCAGGTTTACATTATGTACGATGCCGTTACCGCAGTGAAATTAACTATTTTCTCCGCATGCTTTGTTCCAGACTTGCCAGTATTAATCTATCCTCAGTTGTATACTGTGTGATTTAATCTGACATAAACGTTACGTCTTTGAATGACAGCATGTCATTGATGAAACAAAAAGTGAAATTAAGAGAACGAACCAATTTAATTTTCGTCTATAAAATTTTATAAGACATTGATATCGTTCAAGTAAGTATACTGAAGTACATTCGGTTCTATTAACTTTATAAGTATACTGAAGTACATTCGGTTTTATTAACTTTATAAGTATACTGAAGTACATTCGGTTCTATTAACTTTATAAGTATACTGAAGTACCTTCGGTTCTATTAACTTTATAAGTATACTGAAGTACATTCGGTTCTATTAACTTTATAAGTATACTGAAGTACATTCGGTTCTATTAACTTTATTAAGTATACTGAAGTACATTTGGTTCTATTAACTTTAAAAGTTTTTGAAGCCCGATTTCATCCTTATATTGAAACTTTTTTGTATAATGTTATAGCCTTTTTTAGAATATGGCATAATACTTGATATACACCTTTTGCTTTTGCAAAAATGGTGCACATGTCATTGAATACTTCATAGTGTTGGCAATTAGACCCAAGACTTCTACGGTCAGACACGGCCTATTTTTGATTGCTTGAATTCTAAAATCAAAGTATTATAAACCTTTCTAATAACTTCTATAAGTATCTATATTTAATTATGGGTTTTACATTTCCTGTATTTTATGGAAAACTACATGAACTTTAAAAGAAGCCACCATTTTAGGTCCAATATGTCAATCATACGCCCATCAAAACTCACATTGTATTAAGTTTTTATCACAGATGAAATCATCACGCCAATATATCAGTAAAATTATGACAGTTTTGAGCAGATTGCAGATTTTTACTATCGGAAGGAAACATCGTTTTTCAGTTATATCCGAATTAATCAATTTTCGTTCTATGTCCATCAATCAAAAGTTTCGTTAAGGCATGTAAAATATGTTATATTTTATCAATAAATGTGTTCATTTATTTGACCAAAATTGTTTACATGGATAATTTTAAAAATGGTTACAACACGATTCTTTTTGTTAAATTTTGAATAATCAATGTGCAATAACAAAATTTATAGCAAAATGGACACTGTTAAATTGAGCGTCAAATTGAAAATCTTGGTATTTTCCTGTATTTGGTAAGGGACGACATCAAAAGATCAATGTAGGATAAAAAATAATAACTTAAACCAAATAGTTTGGGGTAGGGGGATAAAATTTGCTGCAAGTTTTGCTTACGCAAAATTAGGTTCAAGGTTTGGGAGGGAGGGGGAGGGGTGTCAGAAAAAAAACATGTGAATTAAGTTTGTTATCCTTCATTTAACTAATGTCGTCCCTAAATTAGACTAAGTATCAAATGCCTTTAACTTTTGAAATTATCATGGCAACACCAAGAATTGCATTTTTTCCATACAATTTATTTCAGTAATTTATATAAAAGACAAACATAATAGCCTAGATACAAATATCCTCATTTTTGTGAATCAAAGAATGGACGAATATGATAATTCTTGTTTTCACATACTTACAGTAAATAATTTGTTATTTCAACAGTATGATAAAAACATTAAATTTAAGCGAATCAATATTTTCCGAATTGATGCTTACAAGTAGAAAGCTGATATGAAAAATGTATGCCTTGCTTCCAGCTTGTAATCGCATGGCATTCTAGCGTTTCTCGGCGTATTCTGAGAAAAAACGCCTCAATGCTTCGTTTTCAGTGAACAACATAACAAAGTAGGATACAAAACAATTATTAAGAAACAGGAAAAAATATCATATCATTTGTTAAGCTTAACGTTGAATTGAATGGTTTTTACATTTAAATATTAAAAACTGCAACATAACTATGAAGTTATAGTGACATCACAAATAATACGCTGTACTAAAATATCCAGATTATATTATAACATGAACTGAATATACCCATAATATGTCCTGTATTGGAAATAAAATGTATCTTATCTCTTATATCAGAACAACAATAAATATATTTCAGTATTTCTCATTATCTTTTATGTGATTAAACATTTTTGTTTAATTTCACGTGGAAACTGTAGCTATTGCAATACCTCTTCCATTAAATTATGAATAAGAACTTTTGAAGAGTTTTGTAAACAATAACGATACTTGTTGTGCATATATAAAAAAAAAGTAAAATCACAAAAATACTGAACTCCGAAGAAAATTCAAAACAGAAAGTCCCTAATCAAATGATCAAACACATCAAACGAATGGATAACAATTTTCATATTCCTGACTTCAGGCATTTTCAAATGAAGAAAATGGTGGATTTAACCTGGTTTTATAGCGCTAAACCTCTCACTTGTATGACAGTCGTATCAAATTCCGTTATATTTACAACGATGCGTGAACAAAAAAAACATAATCGGTAAAATAGTCAAAATATGGTTACAGCAGTCATCACTGTGTTACATTCTCAAAACAAACAAACATTTACAAAAAAGCACAAAAAGCATCTATCAAATAAAAAAACACATCCATCGTTTAACATAGTACAAATAATGCACGTTAATATTTTAACCTGTGTTTCTACCTTCAATGTAAAGCAATTACCTTTAATGCACGTTTATCACTTTTTTTCGTTTATGTTTCATGGCCTTTGGTGGCGGTAAGTGTTTTATTTTCCCGACCCAGTGACTGTGTACTTAGACATTTGCTATATTTGTCTTCACCGAACAATTAACTATAATGTCTGAGTTTTCTACATGACCTATTACAATATTCAGTGTTTTATCTCTACATTTGTTTTCGGATTGTATTTTATCATATGGAACATAATTGTTCACTTTAGTTTATCGTTCTCTGATAGGTCATATATTTCACACTAATATAAATGTCTCGGTCGATATCGAAATGGATATTGATGGTGTTTTCTGCCAATTGCTATAAATGATATTATTTAGAATGTCAAATATATAGACGGATGAAAAATAGTTTGAGATGTGCTTTCTGATAATATTGAAGACATATCAATCAAGAATGCCTTATCAATGAGGTCGTTTTCGCTCTGGCCTTTAAAATCCAATAAGATTGGGGATTTTGACAAAACTGTTTACATTTTCATTAGATTAAGAAATGAATTTTTCAAATTCCATTTCCCTTCTGATGAATGCTTTTATAAAAAAGAAAATTCAGCATTTTTAAAATTGCTAAATATGTCACTTAAAAAAATACCAAGCTGCAAGGGAAATTCGAAACGGAAAGTCCCTTTACAAATAGCAAAATCAAAAGCTCAAACACATTTGATGTCGATTAATAAAAAAAAATACTTTTCTTGTTGTTCTAGTTTTAGCAATACATTTACCTTGTATACTTAACAACCGAAAATGATGGGATGGACGAAAGTCCTTAACCCACAAATCAGCTTATTTCCCTTCAGATATCCATATGAAAATATGAGATTAATCCAATATAAAAAAAAAACCACTATGAAATCATTTTAATATAGCCATATTAAACTGTAATATCACTGCAGTATGATCAAGATAAAAACCGAAAATGATCATTTGGTAGAAAAGTATACCCATTGACAACATTGCTTGTTTTGAAGCTAACATACTTATCTATTTTCATAATTTTTTATAAGCCTAAAAAGTATGTGGTGCATACCAAAGTGACGTACTGAATACATGCGTTCATTACAATGGATAGACTAACTATGTTAGATAGAATGTTATACATTATTATTGATAAATAAACTAGATATCCGTCTATCAGACAAATATAAAAGGAAAATAAGTATCAATGTCTGGGTCCAATCCTAAGAATGTTTTCTAATTGGTGCGCTCCCATTAAATGAAATAACAATTTAAAATAGCAAGGTTCAACACACTCATAAATTACCTAAATATCTCGTTAGTAAAAAGTTGGAGGTTTTAATAACGCGAGCAACACATTAAGTGTACAATATTACCGTTTTATTGTTTGCAATTTTGTGAGATCACCAGAAATGCAATAAAATTGGACGTATAATTTAGGTTTGGTAAATGAACTGTTCATAAATACGAGATATTTTCAAGGTGAAATTTGTTTTTTTATACGAGTTGGCATTATTGAATGATACATACGGATAGTAAAATTTACCATTCACATCAATGTATAAATTAAGTAATTTTACTATAATTGACTAAGGTTGTACCTGTAACTCTGGCTGATCCGTGTTTATGATATTCTATAATTGACTAAGGTTGTACCTATAACTCTGACTGATCCGTGTTTATCAACCCGATGTTGATGCCATGAATATTTGTGCTTTGAACTTATTACTTCCAGCGTACCCGAGGAAGAACGTTTCAGAAACACGAGTGAATAATATGGTATTTAAATTTGATTGATAATCAAAAGAAAGGTGACATTTACAATCTATGACAAACGAGACGATTTTAATTTTGAAATGATTTTGAAATGATCAATTTCTCCCACTTTATATATACCAACTTTATCTGCATATGGGATATACATTTCACAGATTATTCGGTATCCAAGAGCTTGCAGCTCCTACTCAGACTTTGACAAACCGTCATCAAAATCTGAGCAGAAAGTTGATGAAGCAGGGTAATCAAAGAACATCTTTTGTAAATATGTAACCCGGAAGGTTATAAATATTCCGTATCAACTTCACAAATGATACACGATGGTCTTGATGTATAGATTCGATATTTTTTGTAATCGTGTATTTCATTTTTGCTTATGTGTTTCAATTTTTCTATAATGCCTTTTTGTGTTTCTTTGATACATATGACGTTGCTTTGTACTTAACATCCCGTCATTATGTTATTGTGCAATTATAAATTGTTGTATTCGTGTCTTTCATTTTTACTGATGTGTTTTGTCTAAACGCCTTTTTGTGCTTCTTTGTTACATATTTGTTTGTTTTAAAGTGATTAAGATTATAACACAATGTTGACTGGTGTACCTCTACTTCTGACATTTTTACCTATTATGTCTGTTTGTTTTGGTCACCCATCATTGTCAATATAATGGAATTTAATTCAATTGTCATGCAAGTGATATGTTTAGCTAGCTATTTAACCAGGTTAAGTTCACCATTTTCTACACAAAAACATGTCTGTACAAGTCAAGAATATGATAGTTGTTATCAATTCGTTTGATGTGTTTGAGCTTTTGATTGTGCAATTTGATTAGGGACATTCCGTTTGGAATGTTCCTTTAATTTTACTATTTACAAATGAATACAGCAATAAATCAAAATCAAAAGAAGAGTGGGTGTACAGTAAGCTTCTGTTTCAGGAACAATCCTTTTTTATTTGACCAATTGATACGAACAACTGTTTTAATTTTAGAGCTACTGGTGAATATTGTTTTGTTCCTGCTGGATCTCGATTCTTTTGAAAGTGTATATTATATATATAACACATCGCAAAGAGGGCGATAGAGCAGATTGTTACCCTAAGAAAACATTGTTAACCGCGGCGAGGCCAAGGTAGACAATGTCTTTTCGAGGGGCGACAATCTTATCTACATATATATCAACCTTTCAGCTATATATTATTCACTTTATAATACTAGACGTTCTGCTAATAATGTCTCTTAAATTTCAAATTCAAAGTAATTAACATTGACCTCTTGTACATAACAACAATCCCTTTACTTGTTGTTAGAAGCGTGCACAAATGTTCAAGTGTTTCCGTAAAGGGTAATAGAGAATTTGCCATGGGTTAGAGTACATTTTCTCCCTCGTATTAACCAATCCCACATTCTGACATGAGGTATAATAAAGTAAATTGTATCTCTTGTATTTACAAATCAGAATCCCAAATTTTGACATGAACTATAATTAAATATATGTATAATTGTATATATACATATGTTTTACTATGCTGTTGGTTCTATCAAATACACAAAGGTTAATTGTTGTCGCTTTGTCAGATTTTCAGTTGTGTGAGTATGTCTGTGGTGTGTGTGTTTGGTTGCTGGATCATAACTATTGTCATTTAAACCAAACAAGTCTGTATGGGTTTATCACCCAAATATGTCAATACAATAGAACTATAAACAATTGTCATACAAGTGAGAGGTTTACCTAGGTATAAACCAGGGTTTTTTTATTCAGGAAATGATACCAAGTCATGAATATTCTATTTGTTTCCCATTGTGCCGTTGTTTGATATTTTCCTTTGATTCTGTCATGGTTTCCTTTGATTTTGTCGTGGTTTATGGATTTTGTCATGGTTTATGGACTTCCCCATTTTTTAAATATAGCTAATTTATAGACGAAACGCTTTCTGGCATACGAATTATAAGCCTGGTATCTTTGATTACAGTTTCTTGAATTTCAAATATATTGTCTATACAAAGCTCTTGAGAGGTTTTATATCTTATCAATGAAATACTTCACTTTCGTAATAAAATAAACGCTCGTCAGGGAAGTTATCTTCTAAATTATACGGTGGTACTCTCGATTTTCATATACAAAATAATCCTTTTCAAACATATTTTCAGCGGCAGATTGAGTCAAGACCCTCCAAATGTACATTCGCCATTTAAAAGTCAGGAATATTGACAGCTGTTGACCTTCATCTTATCTTTATGAATTTCTGGTCATTTGAAGAATTTGGTCTTGATGGCAAATATAAGAAGATAATAAAAATCGATAAATCGAACGAGATTGGATTACATCCATTGAGTAAACAATGTGCAAATCGCACATTATCTAGAAATACTTGAACTTTATTGGTATTCAAATTCAGTTAAGAGTTCTTTTTATACGATTTATAATTATCCTGCTTCGTCATCTTCTGTCTTATCTATAAAGCCTTGCTCCTAGATGCCAAAAACTGTTAGATAAAAAAAAGAATCTGTAACACACTCAATGAGGCCTGAAATGAAATGTCCCATCAAAATTATAACGCGATACGAGAGCTTACGAAATAGGAAATAGTGTTACGGAACTCCTGAAATTGGTATCCAATCTTGCCGTGTTGACATTGCACTTGTCGTGTATTCCATCAGTGTACAATAATAGTATTATAAGTGGATTGTAGATGGAATTAAGTTGCCGGAAGTCGTCTCATGTTTGTAGAATATAATGGAATGTAACGTCCTTCGAGTAATTTCGTTGTCATAAGGTTGGATTGGAAGCTGTAATCAGCAAAGGCAAATTGTTTGACTATTTTACTTATTCCAATCATTATCTAATATAGATATTTGAAAACGCTTCAGTAACCAATTTCCATATTCCATAAATATACTACTCAAATGGATGATTTAAATATCTAAAAACGTTCATTATAATGGGATGTTAGATATAATCTTAATGGCATGCACTTTTCTATTATTTTTACTTTATTCTCTTTTCATTTAGAACTATAAAATCGGATTGCATTGAAAAATGCCATAGTATTGGTTACATAGAAAAAATTGGAACTTGACACGGATATCGTGACAGTTAAATCATTGAAATTATGTCGAATCTATTTCAGTCAAGTTCCGAAGATTACGAAACTTTAAGATGTCTTACCTCCATTCACAATAAGTATCTTGCTATTACTGCTGACCAAGCTCAATCTCATTTCTGTTTGTAATCTTTTTAAGGAGGTAGCTCACAATGCATTGAAATTACACATATCTGTACTAGTTTCATCGTGACATACTTGGCAATACTCCAGTCGTCGTAAAAGGGGTAAATTCAGTAAAAAAAACACCTCCCATTCATTTTAATAAAAGTCTATGTCTTGAATTAAATGTATACCTGTTTTACCTTTCTATATTCGGAGCTTTCATATATCATTCATCAAAGTACAAATGACGCTACTTCTTTTGGAACAATAGAAACATAGGGTCATGCATCATTTTTGGGCATTCGCATGACCTTGTTTAGAATCACTGCAGATTCACACTTAATTCCTTAATCGGCCCTTATTTATTTTCAACCCTGTTGTAAAACATATAAGTGCATTCAGTTCTTTTAAATTCTACTTTTAGTCCATCTATCAACAAATATTCATCACAAACATTATCTACCAATCAGAATAGAACAGGTCTTCAGTGTTATACAGAAAGCTCTCCCGGGGCAGTCCTGATGAGGTATACTTCTTTACTTAATGTGAAGGTAACTTGACAATGTATAAATGTGCGCAATTGATAAAAACAAAATACAGCTCAAATGTGCACTGTGTCAATTTGAAATGTGACAGTCCACTGTGACAATCTGATTTATTGTTTATTGTGTTCATCTGACATGTCCATCGTGTCCATCGGACATGTCAACTGTGTGTTTCTGACATGCCTTTAATATTAATCTAACATGCCAGCTGTAGTCATCTGACATCGACTGTATCGATATGACATGTTTTTCGGTTTGTTAATGATACCACTTATTGATATGACTTTTGACAGGAATAATTTGACGGGTTTGTCATGAGATCTTATTCAGTCTGTTATCGTTGGGGATTTGTTTTCACTGTCGACACAGCCCTCAGCACCACTATATATCTTATGTAGTGTGTTGTTGGTATTCTGACTTTTTATTGCTTAATGTTGGAAATATTTGATAATAATATAATATTTACTAATCAATTATCCTTCCGAATTATGATTTTAAACATGTATCCTTTATGGTTCTGACACAACAACTAAGAGTGCCTTGTTTCGAAAGTCACTGTAAAAGTGCAGGTTTATATACGGTCAGTATATCGATCTAGTCTAGCAACAGTCCGTTCTTCCTGTTCATTCCCAAAGGATTTGTTGATGTGCAAATTACTTCTAAGAGAAAAGAAATTGATATTTAAAGCACCTTTGGAATGTGTTGATATTGTGAACTATCCCTGATGAAAAGGTTTCATTTGGTGTCAACACAGTATGAAGTATGGATTAACACAACAACTTTTATACAACACTTCTTACCTTTCATGCGTTCAAAATAAGCTTCCACATCTTATATTTGATATCTGAAGATGGGTAAATCTGTACTAGACATCAATATACAATTACATTAACAATCAGATACTGTCAAAGTCCGATGGAAATCTGATTCAAACGATCACCATTAGAATACACATCAGAGACCGGCAATGATGTTAACAACTATAATAGGTCACAGGGCTTTAACAATAAGTAAAACCCATACCAATCTAAGCTGTAAATGTTTTTGTCTATGAAACATTTCAAAACAGAAACAGATTATTATTTGGCCTGATTTATATGGGATTCGAATGATGGGTAAATGCTTATCATGTCGTCGCACCCAGTTTCACTCCTTTTTGAGTTTCGGCGATTCCATCCGTTTTTGTATGCTATGTTGACTTGTCTTCGTTTTCAGTTGTTGTTTTTTTTTAAGTATGCAAAAAGTACAATCACAAAAATACTGAACTCTAAGGAAAATTCAAAAAGGAATGTCCCTAATCAAATGGCGAAATCAAAAGCACAAACACATCAACTGAATGGATAACAACTGTCATATAGTGGCAAAAAATGCAGTTTAATCAAAAGACATTATTTGTTATTCAGTGATTAAATGTACTTCATAATAAATTACCCGTTTGAACAATGCGTTAACGAAAAATACATGGAAAATCATCATTTTATCCTTGGTTGTTATGAAAAGCGTTAATTGTTGCAAGGGTGCTCTCTTCGATGTCCACGCTCTTGGTATATAAAGAAGACGATTCATTGTGCAAGTTCGCTCATTTGTTATTTGGCTGTTGATGGTTAAGCATCGGAAAGTGAATACCAGCAAATAAAGAAGTTATAATTGAGAAGATTGTAAACCTAGTTCGAGTTTAAAGCTTGTGGTTTTGAAGCAAGCGGTTGAGAAGTCTTTACGATTGTTGCCGGCTGCCGGGTTGTTCTGAAACTGTAATTTCCGTCGAGAATGGTCGCAGTCCCTCGATTAGGTAGCTTGTAATAGTTTGGTGACATTGGTGCTTCGGAGACTAGGTGTTTTACGATAATTGGAAGCTTCGGAGTTGTTCTACAACTGTAATTTCCCTCGGGAATGGTCACAGTCCCTCGAACAGGTAGCATGTAATGATTTGGTGACTTAGGTGCTCCGGAGACTAGGTTTTTCAAAACTAGTTGTCTCAGGAACTATGTGCTTCAGAGACTAGTCGTTTCAGAACTAGGATCCCAGAAACTAGGTGTCTCAGGAACCTATGGTTTTGAAGCTTTTCCTCTTATGGTTATTGAAAGGTTATAATTGTTGAGCAAATCAGTTGGACCTCGAAGTCAGTGAAAGCATTGAGGATAATTTGATGTTTTGACTTCTTTTAATAGAAAGTTAACTGTGTAAATATTGTTGTTTCTTTTTTAAGTTTCAAAGTTTAAATGTTAGTCTCGTAGTTTTTAGTAAATTCTTCAAGTTGTAGTTAGGTTTTGAGTTTAAGATATTGATATTGGAGTACCTCAGATTCTGTGAAAACGGATACGAGAAGATAGTTTATAAGCTAAACGCGTTACAATATTCCTGACTTGGTACAGGCATGTTCTTAAATAGAAAATGATGGATTAAACCCGGTTTTTAAGATTGCTAATCCCCTCACTTATATGACAGTCGCATCAAACTAATGTTGCCTTTGTTCATGCTGAAATCAATAAAAAGTGAACCAAAATGCCGGACAGCAACCAACGAGAACCACTTAATTGCAGGCTTTTGACTTTGACAGACACATAAAGAATGTAGCGAGATTTAGCATAATTGTGAGCACTCAGCAGATACGTTATCATGGTAATAGTTGGAAGAGTTTGGTTAGTTAGTTTAAACATATTTATTTATAGTGGATTGGGAAACAAGTTTTGCAACATATATTAATCCCTTTCCACTTTGCGGGAGCGAGTTCTGCCTTGTAGCGGCATTAGCCTACTCTTTTTCGAAATCTACAAGGGTGTCTTTAACGTGCAAGAGATATGGCTCTCTCTTAACACGGGTCAGCCATTTATCGTCCCCTTCCGACGGACTATCATCGTTTCCTCAAGACCATACTCGCAAATGGTGTCAAAGGAGAGCCGAAAATTGAGTTCCTAAAATTTTCATCCCGAACGGGAATCGAACTAGGAACCTTTGTGTTAGTAGTCCTATGCACTAATCACTACACCACGGCTCTCTTTGGTTGAGTCAGGTTCACGGCGCTCCTACCGGTACATCTGAAAAAATACAAATATACGCTGATTTTATGACACTGCTGGAGTAAGGTATAAGGCATGGTAAATGATACATGTATATCTTTATAAGTAACCCTTGGTAAATACAGCGGATTCACAAACCAAATAAAATGAGGGGTAGCACAGATTTAGTGCAATTTTTAAACTATTAGAACGTCCAGGCATATAAATGTTGAAAATATACCGCACATCCATATATTTTTGCTAGAAATTATGGCTTAAACTCAATACTGTTATTATAATTAAATTGATAAAACAAAATATTTTTCAATATTTGTTAAAGATTCAAATATATTACATTAAATTATTTCGTGCTGCCTTTTTTTGAAGCCTAAAAAATACTACGATCATAAGCAACATTTTTGCGACTAACCAAAAACGGTGCAATATTAATTCAAATATGGGAAAAACTTATCCTGATTCGATATATGTAGTGAAAGATTTGTGACTATTTACTTTTGTTTTCGTATTAATTTCATTTATATCTTTTATCATATTTAATAACTTATTTATTAGTATTATCTTTAACTTTTATTTTGCGTTAATTGTTTTCCATATAAGAGTCATCGTCCCTCTCTTTACATATAGATACTAAAATACAAAAAAATCTATATCATAGAAATCTCTACATATTTTTTTAATTATTGTAAATACATGTGTTAGGATGGTCCTAGAACCATCGTAGCTAGGACCATCTTAAGACAGCTTTGTTTTACATCCTAAGACATGTCTCAGACACGTCCTAAGGCTAAGACCATCCTTAATAATGTCCTAAGACATCTAAGACATATCGTAGGACATATCCTAGGATACTTTCATTGACACGTCCCCAGGCCTCAGTATAATGATACTCACCTAGACGTTTTATTCTTTTTTCAGACAATTTACATATTGACTGAAAATTGATCATTGATATCAATTATTACACGAAAAGGAGAAAATAAACGTTTAACGGATATTAAAACATTATCTTTCATTTTAAGAATTGAATGCTTCTTTATGTAACTTTATTGGGGTTTACAAGCGTTGACCGAAGTACATTTTGTATGAAGCGCGGAAGCGCTTCGTTCTAAAAATGTGCGCATGGTCAATGCTTTTACAACCGTATGAAGTTACAAAAAGAAGCATTCAATACTTATAATTACATTTTTTAGCTAGGATCACGAAAACACGATTTACATCTAGTTTTTATTTAATTTACCTGTGCACCTTATTATGGGACCTCGTGTCATCATGAATGATAAGTTTTATTGTGTGATACAACTGCTTAAGGAGAATCCCGTGATGTGCAGTTAGCCAATCAGAATAACGTATTATAATGAAACATACATCTAATGTAATTAAAACAACATACGATTAGAATCCTTCAAGTTCACTGTGTCTAAACCACACCGGCAAAGTTTGCTCGGACTCGATGGTATCTAACATCCGGCACAATGACGGAACACCAATAGACAAAAGAAAGGTAGGTTTCTCCTTATTTTTTTATTTTTTTTATGATATCGAAGAATATATATACATATACAACTATTTTCTATTGTGAGATGCAATATTTTCTACAACCGTTCTATATTAACGGAGAAATAAGTCAAAATGCATGTCAAAATGACGAATTGAGTGAACCTTGCCTTGAAATTGTTTAATTTCTCGTTAAATTGTTCACATTGTACGGAAGGAAAGGTACGGGAAGATAGATATTGACACGGAGATTGCAAATTTAGTTATTATGAGCATCTCCATAATTGTATTTCTGTGTATGGAACGAAAGAAAAGGGTCATGTCAAATTAGAATAAACCGGTTTCGTCAATGTTGTTACTACACAATCACCCGGTTTCGTCTATATATATCACCCGGTTTTTTTTGGGTTTTTTTTAACAAACAATTTATGAAAAGAAACTTTGGCACGGATCTGAACATTGTCTTTCGAGAATTTAAATATATATTTATTGTAAAGTAAACTTGGCGAGTTAAAATCTATTTTAAACGGGCACTTTTGGACATAGTTAATTATGATACTACACATTTTCCTAATGAAAGGCGTATCCCTTATTTCACTTAACTTCAAACTAATTTTAAATGGAATATAAATACTGAATAGCAAACACTGGTATCTAATTATTTTGTAACATTATTATATTTTTTTGTTTATAATAGTAGTACAAATGTATGTAAAGATAAAAAATAAAAGGATGTGTTTTGATTGTGCCATAATTTTAATTTACTATACTATATTATACACACTTACTTTACAATATTTACTATCAATTGTTAATACATTTATGCATTCAATCATTGACGAACAGTCCCAAACCGACTATAGTCTATACTGTTCTGCACAAATTAATCATGCATGCAGTCCTGCCAGATTTTCTGGTACTATATATACTATGTTACTTGCGCACTAAAGCGAGTTTTCACACTTAAGCATCCATAACATAGCAGTGAGATTTGTAACTTTCTCCCCGTTTCTGGTAGGCACATTTATTTTCATAGGCATGTTTTTCACATTATTTTTACAGTTCAAATTCAATTGAAACTTCAAGATAACTTTCGAAAACAATATCTGACAGTTTTGTATTTTCAATGTGAATAAAAGTTGGTTTGCAAAACATGACCGTCATTTATATCTAGGTCTTATAAAGAAGAAGTGACGGTAACCACTTATCCCATAAACATTGACAATGAGACAACTTTCTTTTAGACACAAAAATTATGTTGAATTAATTAAGTTTAGGTCAGCGTATGCCTTAAACAATGAGAAAAACACACAAACTGCATGAATGCAAGCTATAACAACCATGGAATTACAAGCGTGTGATTCGGGAATGGACTGAGTCAAAGTGTTGTCGCTGACTCAAACAGTACAACAAAAGTACAAATAATAAAAAATGATGAAAAAACCTTAACTCGTCCGATGACAGAGCCTGTATAGTAAATGCGCGCGATGTGTGCCAAAACTTGTATCATAGTTAAAATTATCCCTTAAATATAATAAATATACATGTATTCGCAGTTTACTATGAAGTCCACTACCACTGAACTTGTATAAATATTTATTAAGGGGCCAGGTAAAGGACGCCACCGGATGCGGGAGTTTCTCGCTTCATTGAAGACCCATTGTGGCCATCGGCTGTTTTCTGCTCTATGGTCGGGTTGTTGTCGCTTGGAATTTGTATGAACTTTTCATGTTGATAGACATACGCTCGGCGGTATGTAAAAGTTGTTCGAATTACGTCCAATTTGAAATAAACTGAATCCGTCTGTCCGTATATATTGTCAAAATATATTGACCAACGTCAGTGTACGATCATCATAACACAACGGCGACAGTACAGACTCGTTGTTTTTAGTAATGTTAACAAAATAATTATTATTGAATTTTGTCGATGACCTGAGACTATTATACTAATTTGTACATAGCAGTATAGTTACAATAAGGGATAAAAAAAAATATTTTAATGCATGGTAGTTGTAATCCTACATTCATGTTCTATGTCGATTATGCATGCATATACAGTTGTCTTATTATCAACGTTTATCCTTAAGAAGATTTATTTTAACGATTGTTGAAAAAATTACATACATAGAATGATTAGATTACTTATAAAGGTGCATGTCCATCCTTTTGTGCGAGAAAATCACATACCAATTGTGTGTTTCGATTTTTAAGACCGTTAACTTTAATTTCAAGTATAAACATGTTCAACATATTTTCCCATAACTCATATAGAAAACGCATATTTAGAGAGCTTTAATCTCAATATGCTGTTAAAAAATTTCGGAATGCAAAGTAAATTAAAATATTTGTGTTCTATAAGAGTAGGAATTCAAGTTTTTGATTATCATTTATTTGAATCCGAGACTCATATAAATAATAAGCCGTTGTCCGGTGAACGAACTTGTTTTCCAACGACCCACAAAACTCCTTTTGAACGCTGAAGTTAAATAATCAATTATAATGTAATGCAATTATGATTTTTTTTATTTGACCAAACCGGGTTATGCATTTTGAAATCTATGACGAAACCGGGTTGTATACATTGACGAAACCGGCCAGTTCCATTTTGACATGACCTATTTCTTTCGTTCCATACACAGAGGTACAATTATGGAGATGCTCATAATAACTAAATTTGCAATCTCCGTGTCAATATCTATCTTCCCGTACCTTTCTTCTCGTACAATGTGATCAATTTAACGAGAAATTTAACAATTTCGAGGCAAGGTTCACTCAATTCGTCATTTTGACATGCATTTTGACTTATTTCTCCGTTAATATAGAACGGTTGTAGAAAATATTGCATCTCACAATAGAAAATAGTTGTATATGTATATATATTTTTCGATATCATAAAAAAAATAAAAAAATAAGGAGAAACCTACCTTTCTTTTGTCTATTGGTGTTCCGTCATTGTGCCAGATGTTAGATACCATCGAGTCCGAGCAAATTTTGCCGGTGTGGTTTAGACACAGTGAAGTTGCCACTAATTCTTAACCACTGAGTGTATCACCGGAAGCGCATATTTCTTTTTTTTTTTGTTCAGTATGTTTGTTTATTGACCGAATTTTCTCCTATTTATTATAAATGTATTTTTCCTCAAGCTTTCCAAAACGAAATGTCAATATCTTTAAGGAAAAAAAATATACTTTTCATTTTGAAATGTACTGCTGTCTTTGTCACACTCTCTAGATTTAATTGAATTTGAGAAAATTGAAATCACAGAATTGGGAAATGTCAGGAAAGACAAATATACATAGTTGTTGACTGTGTTATCAATCAAACCTAGTGCCCGATCGTTTAATAAAATGCAATGTTTTCAAACTCTTTTAACCGAATTAAAACTTTGCCTATTTCTTTAAAGTGCAGAGCAATCGAATATATCCAAATATAAATACATTCCTTATCAATAATGCATTTTTAAATGTTTCGTGACAGGTTTTGTCTTTGGCAATTACAAAGGTAAAGTTGACAAAATACTACACAGATAACTAAAGACTTGGTCTAAACAAAAACCTATTAAAAATAGGAAATGGGGTTCCTTAGGGAGATAAGTAGTTCAATGTCTTTAATTATAAATAAATAATTAATATAAAACGAATATACGAACGAACAAAAGAAAAAATGTCAGTTCAAAACAAAAATATAAGTATATTGAATATTTCCAGATAGTTTGATATTTTGTTTATACTTGGTTAGTTTGATATATATGCAATTAACAAATCAACAAAGTAAATCAGCCTGAAACCAAAGAGCATTTCAAATATTGCAAGGTTGTCAACATTCATTTGTTCCTGTATATTCCTGTACATTCATTTGTTCCTGTATATTCGTGTTTGGCTTGCATATAGAGTTATTGTCAGAGTTATTGTGCGACTACATCAAGAAATCATGATATTAAAAGACTTATTCAACTGTAGGTACATTGCTTATAATGCTGAGTTCGGACATACATGCAACTTCCTTGGGAATCGATCTTCATTCGACTCTTATTATTATTTTTTTCTTTTTAGAATTTCCAAAACACGAGTGTTTTGTAATAACAATAATAATAGTTACAATGATAAAATTATAATAATGGTTTATTATGAGGGTAATGTATTATTATCATATAAAATATTGTTTGTGTCCTTGACATGAAATGTTTAATTTTAATAACTCTGTCTGGGTTAAATTTTTTATATGGTTATTGACAATAAAATAAAATTCGAGTAAGTTGTTAAACTACTTTAACTTCCTGATATGGATAAGTAGAGGCATGTAGTAGATATATATGAGACAGAATTTTCATCAAAAACCAGGAAATAACAAAATTTCTACAGACTAGCGTTTTATTGCGTGTCGTCTTGACAGTTACTTAAATGTAGATAAGTTAGCATGTAACAAGGTCAAAGACAAAACATCATTTCGTTATAGTTCTCCGAGAAAAAATCATTTATAGGATGATTACAACATACAAAATATCACAGGGTTATTTCGGCAATTGGTTTGGTAATAGAGCAGATATACAGTATGCAATACTTCTAAACAACAACAAATGGAAGTTTTTAACGACCTTGACTGGCTATACAGCCCTCGCACGGTCGGCTTGGTGCCCGAAGGCGTTTGGTGAGCGTTTAAATAATGTTGTGCCATCGGTCAGGAACAGGTGGTGGACGCCATTTTGGAGGTCGCCATCTTGGTTTTGGTGTGTTCTTTTTGGTTTGTTGACTATTTTGATCTTATTTCTTCACTACGGATGCTTCCAGAGCCAGTTTGGTCAGCTTGGCAGCCCGTTAACCTCGATGATGGAGAACTGGTAGATGAGTCTTGGACGTAGTGTTAAAGATGACAGGAAGCATTATCAAGACCAAAGCCGTGAGGCAGTGAAATGAAGGTCAATCATCTAACACCTAGGATACAGCCCTTGGATGTCAATCGGCATAACACTCCCCCATCTACAATGAGTTTTGGAGTGCATGTTAACGCGGGAATATACGTCAACAACAACGTTTACTGTACAGCGTTGGATCGGTTTCTGTCATCTAAAGTAGTAAGTCGTTGATCATCTAAAAGTAAACCCTCATCGAAGATAGCGGGTAAAAGAGAGCTGGTCCAGCACGTCCGTTCAGCTGTAATGATTGAGACGAGAATTGTACATCTAAACTGCACATGAAACTAAAGGCTCCTACAATAGTGTATCGCTAACCTGGTATTTTTGTTTAAGATTGATCGAGATAAAAAATGTGATAGCTAAATCTTCTTTTTTTTCTTATTGTTTTATTTATTTTTGGACCCATCGAAAAATAAATATACTTGTAGTTAAAAAAAAATGATTGTTCGGTTGTTCAGAGATCAGTGGAAGGGCTTTTCATCCCAAATGCACATACTAGGAATGAAAATATTAAAATACAAAAAACAAAAAAAAAAGATGGGGTGTGATTGTCAATGAGCCAACTATTCCCCAGATACCAAATGACATAAAAACTAACAACTATAGACCACCGTCTGGCATCCGGCATTTAACAATGAGCAAAACCCATACCACATTGTCAGCTATTAAAGGCCCCGAATTGACAAATGTAAAACCATTCAAATCAGAAAACTAACGGCATAATTTAAGTACAAAAAATGACCAAAAACAAATATGTCCTTATTTATGAAAATTCAGGAATTTTCTTCCAAATATGCAAATTTCGAACCAAATTATCTCAAAAAGTAAGTCATGAGGGTACTTTTTTCTTTACATATTTGAAAAGTACACATTGAAATTGACCTTCTATCAAAATTTCAAGAAAAAATCAACGAGTGATCTCTACTGTATCGTATGCTCTTAACCTTGTACAGTGGTGTACAAAGTATAACATAAAAACAAACTATAACAATCATTTGAAAAAGGCGTAGCTCATCAGATTGATACAAATAGTAATACATCTAACAAAAAAGCAGTATGGTACATCCAAACAACAAAATTCACTAAGTTCAGATCTTAGATAAACTGACAGCTAGTTCAAATAAATAAAGTCTCCTGTAATCCCACTTACATGTTGAGCTAGTGTTAATATGAATATTTCTGTTTCCTAACCAGTTCATTTTAGTGTCCTCTTCGCGGTCCGCGTTCAAACTATGTCGATTTCTTTGAGAAATTAGAGACAATCATTTAGATTTTAATAACTATTTTCAAGTGATGAGTTCAGGATAAATACAGTATAATTATGCGGAGCCTCGCTTTTCGTCCTGTTTCTAAAGCTCATACAAATAAATTATATATTTTCCGACAACATACATATATTGTATATGTGTCCAAGACTGAAAACAGTTTTTATAATGTCAAGCGATAGCTTACTTAAAGCTGATTACAAAAATGTATGGTTTCTATACACTTTTATTTTATAGAATAAGGAAATAATTTACTTGTACCGGTTTGGAACATGTCACTTTAGGTATACAAATCATAAGTCTCTTGACACTGATTGAAAAATATATAGTTCTACATACTTTTTTTTAATCCATTTTGTTTCAAATTTTTAACTTGAAGATGAATTTGTTTTATATACGCTTTAGAAGAAGATGTGGTATTATTGTCAATGAGACAACTCTACAGTCCGCTATCAAAGGCTACGCCGGAAATACAAACAATTACAACTAGAACAATAAAGGCCTGATTTATGTACAAAACGATGATGAACGAAAATCAAATATGATACATAGCAATAAAAGATAACAACTGACTGAACTGCAGGCTCCTAAATTGGGACAGGCAAGTACAGAATATGGCGGGGCTAACCTAGTTTGTTGGCATCAAACCCTCCTCATAACCTGGGACAGTGGTTTAATTGTACAACATAAAAAAAGACTATAAATATCAGTAGAAAAAGGTCTTAACTTACAGACCTGAAGTTGCAAGACATTTATTTAACCCACAACAGAAAGACACCAAATACAGACCTGAGAGTACTCGAAAAAAACTGACAGCTAGTTCGAAGCGTATAACAAATAATGAAAAAATCATGCATCTAAGACATAAATATCAATCAATACAAATCCATCATAAAACAGATATATTGTAAAGATGTTACTAACAGCCAGAGAAAAACATGATCTTGTGCAATGCCAAGATACAGCCTCATACAGGTATCGACAGATTGTAGAGACATAGATCATGTATATACGAATGTAATGTTTAGTTTAATTCTAATTCAATAATAGGATCACCAACTTCATTTTTACTGTATACATCATGCAATGTGGTGTACTTAGTGAATAATTGCACAAAAACATCGAAATAATCGGATCGTCATCGCGATGCAGACCATCAATCGTCGATTGTTTACGTATTTTTACTTTACTACAGACAAGGTTACGTTTGTTAGTACATCAAAAACAAATTCGGTGACCGATTTTCAGATATAATTCAACGAGCCAAACTAATATGCAAAATTTTACCAAAATCTGTGACATAGCCCATTTACTGTTTATTGACCCTAGTAAGGAGTGATAAGTTAACCCGTATCAGATCTATATTTCTGGACGAAACCCCTGACTTAATAATTTACCAGTAATACATAGGTACTGTCTTTGACCCCTGACTTAATGCTTTACCAGTAATACATACATGTAGGTACTGTCGTTGACCCCTGACTTAAAAATTTAGAAGTAATACATAGGTACTGTCTTTGACCCCTGACTTAATAATTTACCAGTAATACATAGGTACTGTCTTTGACCCCTGACTTAATAATTTACCAGTAATACATAGGTACTGTCTTTGAACCCTGACTTAATAATTTACCAGTAATACATAGGTACTGTCTTTGACCCCTGACTTAATAATTTACCAGTAATACATAGGTACTGTCTTTGACCCCTGACTTAATGCGTTACCAGTAATACATAGGTACTGTCTTTGACCTCTGACTTAACTAGAGGCTCTAAAGAGCCTGTGTCGCTCACCTTGGTCTATGTGAATATTAAACAAAGGAAGTAGATGGATTCATGACAAAAATGTGTTTTGGTGATGGTGATGTGTTTGTACATCTTACTTTACTGAACATTCTTGCTGCTTACAATTATCTCTATCTATAATGAACTTGGCCCAGTAGTTTTAGTGGAAAATGTTAGTAAAAATTTACAAATTTTATGAGAATTGTTAAAAATTGACTATAAAGGACAATAACTCCTTAGGGGGTCAATTGACCATTTCAGTCATGTTGACTTATTTGTAAATCTTACTTTGATGAACATTATTGCTGTTTACAGTTTATCTTCATCTATAATAATATTCAAGATAACCAAAAACAGCAAAATTTCCTTAAAATTACCAATTCAGGGGCAGCAATCCAAC
Organism: Mytilus edulis; assembly: GCF_963676685.1. Lineage (NCBI taxonomy): Eukaryota > Metazoa > Mollusca > Bivalvia > Mytilida > Mytilidae > Mytilus > Mytilus edulis. Next base: position 6,751,897 of record NC_092352.1, on the reverse strand, counting down.
AATGGGTTGTCCAATTCATCTGAAAATTTCAGGGCAGATAGATCCTGACCTGATAAACAATTTAACCCCGTCAGATTTGCTCTTTATGCTTTGGTTTTTGAGTTATAAGCCAAAAACTGCATTTTACCCCTATGTTCTATTTTTAGCCATGGCGGCCATCTTGGTTGGTAAGCCGGGTCACGCCACACATTTTTTAACTATGTACCCCAAAGATGATTGAGGCCAAGTTTGGATTAATTTGGCCCAGTAGTTTCAGAGGAGAAGATTTTTGTAACAGATTACTAAGATTTACGAAAAATAGTTAAAAAATGACTATATAAGGGCAATAACTCTTTAAGGGGTCAACTGAACATTTCGGTCATGCAAACTTATTCGTAGATCTTACTTTGCTGAACATTATTGCTGTTTACAGTTTATCTCTATCTATAATAATATTCAAAATAATAACCAAAAACAGTAAAATTTCCTTAAAATTACAAATTTGGGGGCAGCAACCCAACAACGGATTGTCCGATTTATCTGAAAATTTCATGGCAGATAGATGTTGACCTGATAAACAATTTTACCCCATGTCAGATTTGCTCTAAATGCTTTGGCTTTTGAGTTATAATTAAAAAATGCATTTTACCCCTATGTTCTATTTTTAGCCATGGCGGCCATCTTGGTCGGTTGGCCGGGTCACGCCACACATTTTTTAAACTAGGTACCCCAATGATGATTGTGGCCAAGTTTGGTAAAATTTGGCCCAGTAGTTTCAGAGGAGAAGATTTTTGTAAAAGTTAACGACGACGGACGACGGACGCAAAGTGATGGGAAAAGCTCACTTGGCCCTTCGGGCCAGGTGAGCTAATAATTTACCAGTAATACATAGGTACTGTCTTTGACCCCTGACTTAATAATTTACCAGTAATACATAGGTACTGTCTTTGACCACTGACTTAATAATTTACCAGTAATACATAGGTACTGTCTTTGAAATTCAAAACATAACAACAGAAAACTGCATAGCGCATAACTTACCCCATTTTCTTAAATAAAAAAAAATTGATATGAAAAAAAAATAGGTGTGTGATTTAAATACACCTCAAAAATGTTCCATTTCCAACAACAACATAAAGAAAACATGATAGATTATGTTAAAAATAAAAACACGAAAAAAGCATCAACATATGTAACTGTGTAAACAATCTTTCTCATGGAACAAAGATAAATGCTTTGATCTTAGATGCTTATATTTCTTATCTTCACATAGACGAACTTTATCAATATTGCTCATTAAATCAAAATCTTACAAATTTAAACTTGAAAATAAACTAATTAAGGTATTACCTTCTATAATCATACTTTACAAACTACATGAAGTATACACTATTATAAATTGTTCATTAAGCAATATTTCATAGATAACTGCATTATTTATATGCTTCTTGACATCAATAAATATATTAATATAACTATTAAGACGTCCTCCGACTCTATTCACCTTAGTTTTGATTAATTCTGTATGTTATGAAGTAAGAAAACCACAGGTTGTGAATATTTCTGGTGTAACTAATGCAGGCAATTGTGTACTTAATTATTATGCACCGTCAAAGGAAACACGTTTTGTTTATATCGGGTTATGAAATCTATAAAAACATAATATTTTATAGTTTTTAACACATAAAATTCATACTGGAGGACAAAACGACCAGAGAATAAAGAATACTATTAATCTTAACTTGCAATATAACTGAAACGAAATGCAGAAATAAACATAGTTTAGACGAATGAAAATTACATTTTTATGCATTTATTTATTAACATATGTTTTCTTTAAAAGTGTTTTTGGCAAGTATGATAATATTCGTCTTTTGTTAATTTTCTTGATGCTAATTATGACGGTTAGGGTTGATAGAGTGAGGAAACATTGTATGGCAATCCCAAAGGATAATTTATCAAATGAGAACCTCCAGAACTAATGATCGATTCCACGTGATTTACGTGGATCTGTATCATGTGACACAGGCTATCTTCACGTCTTCATTTGTATAAAGTTATTGGATAGTTCCAAACAGATAGTTTTATATTAGAACAATGAATTAATACAATATATTACACAATGGAGGTAATTGTTTATAATAGTTCTGAAGTTAACGGGACATACAATGTAACTGACCAGGGTGGACAGGATTACAGCGATTATCCATATGTGGGAGAACTTAAACAAGTTCCAGAATGGGAAGTTATTCTTAAATCTTTACTTTTTGCAGTTATTATATATTTTTCACTGGTAGGAAATTTTTTGATAATTGTTGTTGTATTACGGAACCGGTCCATGAGAACAACCACCAATTATTACATAGTAAATTTGGCTGTGGCCGATCTGCTCGTGACCGTCTGCTGTATGTGGGTATCGCTTGTTGATGACGTATCTGAAGGATGGGTACTTGGAGCATTCTTCTGCAAGATCAACACTTTCACACAAGGTTAGGACATATTGTCTATTGTTGTTTCTAATTTCCTCTTTGCATATAATTCAAAATGAGAGACGAGGTAACGTCATTATGACAGAAACCAGACAATACAAGTAAATGAATAAACAAATGATTTCTGAAAATAAATCATTAATATTAATAGGATCGAATGATACGTTTAAATTTATTACCATAAACACCTTCTAGAATAATCTTATCCTATTATAGCAACACAACTTGACTTCAATATTTAATAAGGAGACTTGATATAAAGAACGCCAGTAATTCAAATTTCTACCAGTGATCCAAAGACGACGCTAACCACCACAAATCACCACACGGCCTCGACCAATGAGTAAAACCTATACTGTATAAACCAAGAACAACAGTTTTTTTTTATTTAAGCTAAAACCACTCAAAATCTTAACGGTTAAACATTTGAAATTATTGAAAGTTTAATACAAAGCAAAGCTTAAACCTGTAAAAAGCTATATAGAATGTTGTTTGAAATTCTGAAGATGGAGCTTTTCATTTTAAAGTCTTAATTTTTAATACTAGAAAATATTCTGTCTTTTAGTTTATTTGGTTATCAAGATACACAATAAGTTCATTCGAATTCAAACGAAGATTTAAGATACGTGTTTTTATTATCCGCTAAAATTGAAATGTTCATTAATAATTTAGATATACGGAAGGGGTATTATTTTACGTCAACTACTATTATATTATTCTGAAATTCTGAGAAAAGTCAACAGCGAAGGAAATTTATAGTCAATCAAATCTTTGCTAAATAATTGAAGGATTGTTATCACATATTGAATACTTGCAGGCATTTTGTTCGCACTAACATCTCATATTTCATGGAATATTATTGTTAATTTATTAATGGTTTCATTAAAAACCGTTACAACAGGAATCCGGATATATACCAGATTGTTAAACCTCAACTAAGTTCATCAAAATAACTTCAAGAACCATTGTTGTATCACGATACTATCTTCAAATATTTTATAAATACTTGCATTTAACACCGTTTTAGTTACAGCAATTGTAGTTACAGAGCAAACAAGTTTGAGAATTGTCTGTTGAATCTTTCTTTCCGACTTAAGAGATTATTTTCTTTAACTTACTTTTATAATGTTATTCATTATGCATTGCGAGTATTTTTTTTTAATTTTCATTCGTGCATTCACATTTGAATGTTACTTTTATCCTTCTCCGAAAAATTTCTGTTTACAAATTTTGTCAGTGTATAACGTTTTCCCCCTTCTTTTGTACTGCATGTGGCGCAAAATCGGGCCTTCCTGTATTGCATATTGTCAGGATCGAGACCAGATTATGACTTCTTGTACTGTATATTGCCAAAATCATGACTTCTTGTATTGAATTCTGATAAGATCTTGACTTCTTGTATTGTATACTGACAATGTCATGATGTCTTGTATCGTATATTACCAAGATCGTGACTTCTTTCATTGTATAATGCAAGGATCATGACTTCTTCTATCGTATAATGCCAAGATCATGACTTCTTGTATCGTATAATGCCAAGATCATGACTTCTCGCATTGTATATTGCCTTGATCATGACTTTTTCCATTGTATATTGCCGAGATCATGACTTCTTACATTGTATATTGTCAAGATCGTGACTTCTTGTGTTGCATATTGCCAAGATCGTGACTTCTTGCATTGTTTATTGCCGAGATTATGACTTCTTACATTGTATACTGCCGAAATCATGACTTCTTACATTGTATATTGCCAAGATCGTGACATCCTGTGTTGTATACTGCCGATATCATGACATCTTTTGTTGTATACTGCCAAGATTATGACTTTTTGTGTTTTACATTGCCGAGATCGTGACTTCTTGGGTTTTATATTGCCGAGATCATGACTTCTTGTGTTGTATACTGCCAAGATCGTGACTTCTTGTGTTGTATATTGCCGAGATCATGACTTCTTGAATTGTATAATGCCGTGATCATGACTTCTTACATTGTATATTTCCAAGATCGTGACTTATTGTGTTGTATTCTGCCGTGATCATGACTTCTTACATTGTATACTGCCGAGATAATAACTTCTTAGATTGTATTTTGCTAAAATCGTGACTTCTTGTGTTGTATATTTCCAAGATCATGACTTTTTGTATTGTATACTGTCGTAATCATGACTTCTTACATTGTATATTGCCAAGATCGTGACTTCTTACATTGTAAATTGCCAAGATTGTGACTTCTTCCATTGTATATGTTCAAGATCGTGACTTCTTGTGTTGTATACTGCCATGATCATGACTTTTTGTGTTGTATACTGCCATGATCATGACTTTTTGTATTGTATACTGCCGTGATCATGACTTCTTACATTGTATATGTTCAAGATCGTGACTTCTTGTGTTGTATACTGCCATGATCATGACTTCTTACATTGTATACTGCCGTGATCATGACTTCTTACATTGTATTTTGCCAAGATCGTGACTTCTTGTGTTGTATATTTCCAAGATCATGACTTCTTGTATCGTATACTGCCGTGATCATGACTTCCTACATTGTATATTGCCAATATCGTGACTTCTTGCATTGTATACTGCCGAGATCATGACTTCTTGTGTTGTATATTGCCAAGATCGTGACTTATTGTGTTGTATATTGCCGAGATCATGACTTCTTACATTGTATATTGCCGAGATAATAACTTCTTACATTGTATATTACCAAGATCGTGACTTATTGTGTTGTATATTGCCAAGATCATGACTTCTTGTATTGTATACTGCCGTGATCATGACTTCTTACATTGTATTTTGCCAAGATCGTGACTTATTGTATTGCACAATATCGTGTTTTCCTGTTGTACTGTTGAATATTTTTTCTACTTGAAATCTTTAATATGATCTGTTGTTACGGGCTTTGAACTAGCTGTCAGTGAATGCGAGTGATGTTGGGATTTACAAGTACCGGACCACATCCACTCTATGTTTTTGTTAGATGTATTTCTATTTGTATCTATCTGATGAGTTAAGCCTTTTTCATCTGATTTTTATAGTTCGTTCTTATGGTTTACTGTTACACCACTGTCCAAGGTAAGGGAGAGGGTCGATATCTCGCTAACATGTTTAACCCCGCCCAATCTTGTATGTGTCTGTCTGTCCCAAGTCAGGAGCCTGTAATTCAGTGGTTGTCGTTTGTTGATGTGTTAATAGTTATCAAAGGAACCAGGATTATAATTTAGTACACCAGACGCGCATTTCGTCTACATAAGACTCATCAGTGACGCTCAGATCAAAATAGCTTAAAAGCCAAACAAGTACAAAGTTGAAGAGCATTGAGGACCCAAAATTCCCAAAAATGTGCCAAATATAGCTAAGGTAATCTATTCCTGGGATAAGAAAATCCTTAGTTTTTCGAAAAAAATCAAAGTTTTGTAACAGGAAATTTATAAAAATGACCATATAATTGACATTCATGTCAACACCGAAGTGCTGACTACTGGGCTGGTGATACCCTCAAAAACACTTTACATATTTGTTTTTCGTTTATTTTTTGTACTTAAATTAGGCCGTTGGTTTTTTCGTTTGAATTGTTTTACATTTGTCATTTCGGGGTCTTTTATAGCTGACTATGCGGTATGGGCTTTGCTCATCGTTTAAGGCCGTACAGTTACCTATAGTTAATTGTTGTGTCATTTTGGTTGTCTGATTGGCAATCATACCACATCTTCTTTTTTTATATTTCAGTCACATCGAGACTTTTTAATCTGTGATTGGTAAACACATGTACTATTGTTTATATTTTGTTTATTTGTACGGTTTGTTTGCTATCTTTTATACTGATATTAGAGAGTTAGTGTTGTTTTTGTACTGATATTTATTGAACGTTCATACAGTCATTATATTTAATTATTCCATTGTTTGAGATTTAAAGGGGTATTTTTTGTATACTTTAAGTTTGCCATATTTGCTCGGCATTGGTTGTCTATGGATATATCTTATAGTTAAATACGGAATGTTGTATAAATTATATATATTTCACAAATTATTTTAATTCTATATTTATTTTAAAATTTTGACTAGGGTGTTTAAGCGCTGACGCTGTCTGCTCTTAGAGATCTCTAGATAATTTAATATACTATGTATCATCCCAAAATTGGACTGCATACACATCTTTGATATGGTAATTTTCCTTAAATTTGCAGTCAATAAAATAATAAAATCAATTGAAACTGAAAAGATTTACCTACTCCCAAGCATAGGTGACCCTTCTTCTCCCAGGCAAGTTGAACAATTAGGCATAAATAAACATAGCAAAATATTTCGATGATTTTTACCTTTGCTATTGATTCGAGCTTTGTGTGTCCTATGTACTGTAGTTTGACTTCATTTATCATGTTTATATGAGAGGAACTTTAACACAACAAACGAACTATTCAATAGAAGGAGCTACTTATCAAAAGTGCAATAAAATATTGGCATAAAATAAAATTGTGATATTCACAATAGATAACACATTTGTATAAATTAATATACTAATATATAAAATTCTAATATGACGTGCTTCTTTAGCTTTGTGAACAACACTGTGATAAAATTCTCGATAAAATATACTTAGCGCAGACTCAGAGATATACATAGTAATGGCTGTTACAATATACTTCCCACGTAAATCTACATGTATTGGAACCTATTTGCAGGCCCTTTGCCGATTTTATTGTTTAAAAAAGTGCAATTAAAAAAAGACAAAATAACTTTTATTCTTATTCGTATGCATAATAAAAGGAAGTAATGCACAAGAGCTCGGGGAAATCAACAAAATAAAAATAAAATAAAATTCCGCGAAAGTCTATTAATCTTTTTGGCGCGTTTAAGTCATTTCAAAACATGACGTCATACAAATGAAACCGCTAAAGTTGAATGTTTTCTGTTACGTGAACCATCGGAATTCGTATGCTATTGTATTAAAACTAATTTTTGAGGTAGGTTTTGTTTTATTTTCTATTCTATTACATTTTTCGCATATTTACTCATTTCAGCAAGTCAACATGGCGGCTCCTTAGTTACAAAATGTTGACTTTGGATTTGACGGAAGCTTACGAGAAAAACATGTAAATTAAAAATGGCAAATGTTGGGTTTGAGAATTTAAAGAATTAAAACAATTTTTTCTAGCAGTTATTCAAGAAATAAACTTCGCAAGCTACATATTTATAAAGATATTTGAGCTTTATCTAACAGGGAGTAAAAAAGAACAGCCACAAACACAGCATACCCTCCCTCGCTTCAGTTTTTTAATGACCGTATTTGTCCTATTAGAATCGAAATAATTCATGGAAGCCATAGATTGTTGGAAATTTACACATGGCCTGGGCCGTGATATTCGTTAATTTTATCCCTCGCTAACGCTCAGGATAAAATTCGAATATCACGGCCCAGGCCATGTGTAAATTTCCAACAATCTATGGCTTCCATGAATTATTTCTTAAACATTGCATGGTTAGCGGCAATACACCTCATTCTGAAGTTGACTGACTTAAATCAAAATCTCAATACATAGGCATAAATATGTTCTTCAGTCAAATTGGTTTCTATCTCTACGGTATACTTGATTTATTAGTTAATATAGTTTTCGCCAAAGCAATATTTTGTACTATGCGATTACATATGACAATCTTTTTTCGTCTTTTCCGTGACTAATATTCAAAGAAAGAAATAGCACTGTTAATAAACAAAATATACAAAATGAATTCAAATATTCGAGATAGAGTTTACAGAAATGCTTCTAAGTTGGAGAATCTAAAACATTTTCAATATGATCTAGACATCTGTTTTTAAAATTGCACACCAAAACGTTATCTTCAAAGTACTTTGTAGGTGTACAGCAAAACTTTTATCTTCAAAGGTGTACAACAAAACGTTTATCTTTAAAGGTGTACAACAAAACGTTTATCATCAAAGATGTACACCAAAAAGTTTATTATTTTATTTTCGAAAGTCTACGCCAAAACGTTAAGTTTCTATGTGTCAGACAGCCAATACGTTTATTTTCAGGAACTGTACACCAACACGCTTATTTTATGAGATGTACACCAGCACGTACTATATTTTTCAACAGTGAACACAAACACGTTTATTTTCAGGAGATGTACACCAAAACGTTTATTTTCAGGTGCATATCAAAACGTTTAATGTTTTAAAATGTACACCAAAACATTTAATGTTTTAAAGTGTACACCAAAACGTTAATTTTTAAGTGTGAACACAAAAACGTTGATCTTAAGTGATGGTTTGGAATTTAAACCATAAGTACTCAACTATACTTTCTTATGGTGCTCATGTGTAATGAAATTCCAACGTTCCTTTTAAGATTTAAAATTTGTTTTTATGTTGCTTAAAAAATATTGAATGCTATAAAATCATATTTTTGTACGAACATAATTATCCTTCATATATCTGAGACACTCATAAATTAATAAATTGTTATAGTATTTTAACCAATTTTCTCTGTAGAGTTTATTTAATTTTTAGTTATACGTCTGAAATCTTTACGACATCTATTCATTTAACTGAATTTTCTCTAAGGAAGTATTCAATCATTGTATTAACTGATGCAAATTATAGATTGTAAAGCCATTTTACCGCGGTTTGTGCGCAATAGAATACAAAAATATAAACTAATAGTGTAAAATCGTTTTTATCTTGTACTAACAATGAAATTATCTCTTTACGATTCTGAAATGGTCAAGATACGTTTGAAGTTGCTTGTTAAGTGACATAAAATCATTATTTTCCATCATAGTATCTTTGGGGCACTCAGTCACAAGATGTCTTTAATAACTTGTACAATCGCTGACATATTTGTATTCTGTTATATCCTCTGATACAGTTGTACCATTGATTTCATAAAAGTTAAGCTTTTTTTTTTTAGAATTATCTCTTTTATAAGCTTAAATTAGTTATATATATATACTTTTGAGAAAAACTGTTCTCTGAAAAATGATTTTACCTTAAGATTTTATTAACCAAAAATATATTAATATTTGAACTATTCCATAATAATAATTCCAATTAAGTGTTCCAATAGTAAAATAACCAACTGTGACAGTTCTCTTAACTCTTAAAATAGATAAGATTTATTTGATGAGTTCTACGGTGAATAATTTATAATGCTTATTTTCTGTGGAAGTTTTGTTTTATTCAAATGAGATTGGAAAGAGACATGATACCTTAATAAAATTGAACATTAATTGACGTATTTGTAAACTAATATTCTGTGTTGACTTTGATCTATATATAAGTTTATGATCATTTCTTTCATGAAAAGGTTGTTTATATTAACATTTTTGTATTTAAAACAGCTGTGACAAATCACTTGACAGTCCTTTAAACTGTAATTGTATAAACCATTTCCATTTCCGTTCGTTCAATAAATGGGCGCTTTTAATTTATAGCACTTCAACACGTGACTGGGAATATCATCTTTAACACGTGACTGAGAATATCATCTATTTAAATATTATTATTTCTCTCTGATTCAATATTAATATTTACAAAACTAAAGTTTTCCCTACTTTTTTCAATTTGCTTATTTTCAATATGTTTTTTTTTTTCAATATGGTTTTATTCAATATGGTTTTGACGGAGAGTGGTCTCATATATATTTTACCACATCTGCTTTTTTATATTAAAATATGTTTTGTTTGTCCATGGTTTTGTAATACACAAGTACATGACATGGATGATGTTCACCCCATGAGACGGCAATATTTTAGTCTACAGGTACATATAAATAATAAGCATAATGATGTTAGACGTAATATTGACAGATTTTCAATAATTTATGGGATCTACGACTTAAAGTATTGTTAGAGAAATATTGATAGAAAACTATTTTGAATAAGATTAATTATTATATTGATTTCTAGTTATTGGTTTGAATAACTGGTGTTCGCTCAATTCTTTTATATAGTTTGGCTGTACTGGCCAGACCAATTAGTGTAACCAAGATGACTGGGTTTAAGTAAGGATAAAACAATCAGGAGCTGACTTTTATTTCACTACCAATCCAAAAGGTGAAAAACTGAAAATACAAATATAAATACAATTTTACAATGTGTTCATTGATAATTAAAGTCCATTAAAAAAACGGATAAACAGTTCGTAGATATATAAAGCTGTTAAAGTTCTATATAATAATTAATAGATGAATATTCTTGCACACGTCGGGTTCTATCTTGAAATAAATTGAGTTATCGCAGATGCGAACAGTTTGAACGGTTAAATGTTCATAGTTTCTTTATAACATAGGAAATATATTATATATTCCGATTATTGGCAATGTTATCGCATTCAATCAGTTCAGGCAGATTGAATCTAGTATTGTCTTGTACAGACTTCACAACAAAGCCGTTTCCTCGTTTACCGGAAGTAACCTTACTGCCGGAGCATGTGGATAACAAATAGTCTTTTGTTTCTGCCTGTACGTTGAATAGGCTGAAGAATTCAGGAGCCACGAGAGACCGGTTGCTTTGGTCGTCAATAATTGCATACATGCGAATCCCTTTGTCTTGATTATTTTTGTGAAAGACATTCAAAGGAAGTATCTTGGCACAAGATTTACTACTGTTGTCGTCTTTGGAGATATCTGTGAAGGTTGAACTAACAGAGGTTAGCTTGGTTTCAGCTAACTCAAGTTGCTCCCCGCCGTCGACTGATCTAGGCGGTGAAGGCGGTTCATCTTTGGGTCGGTACACTCGATTTGTGTGTAACGCGGTGGTGTGTTGTTTACTTCCGCATTCATTGCAACTGATACTCGCGTTGCAATCGCGACTTCTGTGCATAGTCGAATCACAGCATTTGTAACGAAGATTATTTTTCCTCAACAGTTCCTTGCGTTCCTCTATAGTTTTAGCTCTGAACCCACGACATTCATTTAGCGAATGTTCGGTATTGTGTATTATGCACAGATTTTGTTGCTGTGCAGTCTCTCCAGATTGTTGTTCGACCGCAGTCTTGTAAACGTTGATCTTTGTTCCAGGCTGAGGTGTGAACCTTGGCGCAGCACCTTTTGTATTAGGCGTGACTTTTGACCCAAAGATGAACCCATGATCGTTCTTTATTTTGCTGATTTCCCTGATAAAGGCAGAGAATTCTGTGAAGGGTGGAAATGCAACTTCATATTTGGACTTGTATCTTGAAGCCCATGTTATCCACTTTTCTTGGAGTCCGTATGGCAGTTTTTCCACAATAGGATTTACCCCCTTCGAAGAGTCGAAGTAAGCTAGCAAACATCCCAGCTTGGGATTTTCTTTGTGGTATTCTATTTCTGAGATGATGTCTGACAAATCGTAAAGGAGTGAGTTGTCTTTATTTGTCAGTGTTGGAAAGTTGTCAAGTTTCCTGACGAGAGACGTTTGCAACATTATTGGATCACCATATCGATCGTCCAGTCTTTCACATAGTCTTTGAAGGCCTCTTGTTGGGTTGTTGGTATTTGATACCCTTATACTCATGGCATGTTTACCAGACTCTGGTCCAAGCCATTTAATAAGTAGGTCTATCTGTTCCGAGTCTGAAACTTGTAGTTCGTCTATGACGTTTTTAAAGCTGGCTTTCCATGTGTGAAATGATTCTGCCTGGTCGTTAAAGCCTGTTAGCCGGGAGAACAGAAAGTCCTTGCGAAGGAGAAATCTGGTAATCTCTAACGTAGGATTGTTTTGCTGCAGGTGTGCAGAAGGGGTCTCTTCGATAACTCCTTGTTTTGGGTGTAAGACAGGGATCTTTTCTGAAACGCCCTGTTTTCCTATGCCAGTTAGTGTTTCCAGATCTGGGAATACATCAACTTCTGGTGACTTAGAATGTGTAGGCAAGACATCAGGTGTTTGTGATGGCAAGTTCAGTGCCACGGATGGCACGAACGCTGGTGCTTCATGACTCAGCTCAATCTTAACAGGAATTTGTTTTTTCTTTTGAGGTCCTGTTACAAAACGACAATAAAACTATTGTCCCGATATAAGAGTACTTCTATAGTTCAAAGCCTATTACAACCAACTACAATAACCATACATTCTCAATTAGTATAGTGTAAAGGCCTCAGTCAGTTGGAGAAAATCATGAACTTTAACATTGTCAAAATATAAGTGTTGACAATATGAAGCACCCTAACTTTTCATAAATTTTTACACGAATACCCAAAGAGAAGTCTTGCTCACGGGAAGTTCACTTCAAACGAGTCACGAAAGTGACGTGAACTGTTTTCCCATATGTTTTCACGTCAATCTAATGTGAATAACACTTGAATTTCAAATGAAAATCACATGAATTTCTACGCTGGCTACCGGTTTGACATTCAATATCGAATAAAGAACCGGCCACTAGCTTCACATACATACACTGTATATCAAAGCATTGTATGTAGGAATTATAATGCCTCTTTAACATTTGAATATAAGTCAAACCAAACTAGCTCGAAACTGTTTTAAGTTCTACTTCAATTTCATTTCCCAGTGTTCCTTCTTAAACTGAATTTTATCAATGAAATCTATTTTAAATAATCAAATTACAGCACATTTTCCTGCCGTGTAATGCTAAGATAAGCGAACGATCTTTCATGGTTGCATGACAAAAAGACCAATTAAATATATCATAACATGTAGATGCACGCGTTCTGAAGAATTAATGGAAATCATTTCGAGTTTGTTTTAATTTGCTAAGAATTTATCTGTACCAGGAATTTGATAACGAATTGTATAATAATTTATAAAAGATAACAAATTTTTCTACGATTGAATTTTAAATGATGAACGTCTCGAATGTCTACTTTTTAAACGGAAATCAATTATGTAATGCATGGATTCAAGATGAGGATAATATATCATTTTAATAAAATTCAGAATGGAAATGGGAAATTGGTCAAAGAGACAACAACACGATCAAAGAGCAGACAACAGCCGAAGGCCACCAATGGGTCTTTAACGGAGCGAGAAAATCCCACAGACGAAGGTGGTCCTAAGCTAGCCTCTAAATAAAATTGTGTACTAGATCAGTGAAAACGGACGTCAAACAACTCCAAAACATATAAATGAAATATTAAAAAACTTACAAGACTAACACAGGCCAGAGGCTTCTGACTTTGGACAGGCGCAAAAATGTGGCGGGGTTTAACATGTGTTGTGAGATCTCAATCCGCCCCCTTATTGCTCTAGCCAATGTAGAATTAAGACACGCATAGCAATACACACAGAATAATAACAATCGGATGCTGTACCCTAATTTTTACATTTTTACCAATTTTGTCTGTTTGTTTTGCTCACACAATGTTATCAATATATGGACATGAGACTGAGGTTAAGCTAGTTATAAAAACATGTTTAATCCACCATTTTCCTTATATGGAATTGCCTGTACAAAGTCAGAAATATGATTGTTATGAGATTTTATGTTATTGTGCTATTTGTAAAGGGTCTTCCCGTTTAGAATGTTTTCATGGAGAACGTTTTTTTGTTTTGTTTATGTTATTTTACATTTGTTCAACGGCATACCGGGAGATCGGGAGATGACTGTGCGCGTTTTTCATCAAAGCATTTATTTAGCATTACATATAAAGACATCGATTGTATGGCCAGGTTGACCCTGGTAGCCTGATTGACTAGAATGTCACTGAAAAATGAATTCATTTCTTCCCAATTGAAAATAAAAATAAGATTTCTTGTTTGCCTCAGGTAAATTTAAAGAACTACAATGGCGAATGTTGATTTCTTTCATATTCAAGTCATAACGGTGAACCATTTTGTAAGAAATCTTTAGTCCAATGTCTGTCTTTACATGTAAAACTAGATAAAATTAAATTGCAACTGCATCTCTATAACATTTCTTTAATTCACGATCAAATACAAAATGTTACACGGTTTAATCGAAATACTTAACCACCGTTTACGATCATTTCATTGGTTGGTATATTTTGTTGAAATACTTGACCACCGTTTACGATCATCTCATTGGTTGGTATATTTTGTTGAAATACTTGACCACCGTTTACGATCATTTCATTGGTTGGTATATTTTGTCGAAATATTTGACCACCATTTACGATCATTTCGTTGGTTGATATATTTTGTCAGCACTTTTCCCTTTTTGTATTTACCCTGGAGTTCAATTGTTTGTTTACACTGTTTCTCTCTCGATGAACCGAGTAAAGACTGCATTCAATGGTTGGCTCTTCCCACTTAACAATTATATATCAAAAACAAATAAAGAGCGTATTTACTTTCGATGTCAATATCTTAAAATATGCATGACATAGAACACTTTTTGATTTAGACTCAATTGTTAGCGTTCAATGTCATTTGTAAAAGTCAGATTTTTATTAAATTATTTACATGTTAATGTGACAATAAAAAATTCCTAAAGATGAACACATTAAAGTGGTCATTTATTCAAATATAATTTCCGCATCACCAAATTTTATTGACATATATAACTGAACTGAATACTTGACAACTCTAGAACTGTTTAATTTTTGTGTACCAGGGTCATCGCATGTTTACATATTTATGTTCAGCAAAATGTTTTTTAAATGATGAGATAAGAGGCTGTTTTACTTTTTATATTAACATGCATGTCCAATTTATACATTAAAGATTTATAGATACGGCATTGAAAAAGTACGTAGGGCTTTCCTGAACGGAAACATAGGGCCGAGGCTAATGTTCATGTCCCAGCAATCAAACAGCAAAACTCAACAAATACTCACTGTAGCTTTGTTATCTGAATAAACATTTATGACACATGCATTTATGTGGAGAGCAATATTTATATAACCACAAAAAGGCATTAGTATATAGATATAGAAAGATGTGGTATGAGTGCCAATGAGCCAACTCTCCATTCAAGTAGCAATTAATAGAAGTAAACCATTATAGGTCAAGGTACGACCTTCAACACGGAGCCTTTGCTCCCACCGAACAGCAAGCTATAAAGGGCCCTAAAACTTACTAGTGTAAAACCATTCAAACGGGAAAACCAACAGTATAATCTATATAAAAACGAGAAACGAGAAACACGTATGAACTAAATAAACAGACGACAACCACTGTACATCAGATTCCTGACTTAGGACAGGTACAAATATTTGCAGCGGGATTAACGTATTAATGATACCAAACCTTCTCCCTTTTCTGAAACAATAGTATAACATCACAACATAGAAAGACACACGATAAAATATCAATTGGAAGGCTTAACTCAACCAAAAAACGCAAATTAACACACAAGGAACGAACAATTTTGATCTGTGATACCTGAATGCAAGTACATAGTTAATAAAAATTAAATAAACAGGTTTAAACAAAGTTAAAGTATGATACCGCTGTAAAACAATTTTTAGAAAATCATCACAAAAACTTGCGTCATATTATACACAGGTAAATAAAAATAATTTTATATGATCGTATATAAACTGTAGGTTAAAAGGGTGCAATTTCAAACTAAATTTGGCCGATGGAGAGAAATTACCAACATGGATTGCATTTGCAAAAAAATTATACAAATAAAGTCGGCCTCTCAAAATTAATAATTATCATTTTTTTTTTACTAAATACAACATTAAGTAATTACATGACTTCACGGACCAGCAATTTAAGGCTCTCATTGACAAGAAAATTTGTACTCTAAAAGAATCAAACGTTAAAAGAGTTCGTTTTTTTGGTTACATCTGACTTTTTATAGTTATACAACTGTTCTTAATGTTGCTTTTCTAAGAGCCAGGTGTACTATGAATAAAGGAAATGAATGATGTGCACCAACGAGAAAGAAACCGAACAAGAAAAATAACATCTACAGGTCAACATGCGTTAGGAGAATATATAATAGAACTAATTATTTATTAGATAACACCTTGATCATGAAACCTGAATCTGTGGATAATAAGATAGAGTTGAAATGTAAAGTTTAAATATTTCGTGTATAGATAAAGTAGACACTGTTTGGCTATGCATGTTTTAAACTTTTTTGTACAGCACTATTTTACTGTTTGAATAATGTTATAGTTGAAATGTTTTTATTGCCTGGAAACAAGTTATAAAATAACGAAGTAAATCAACCGAATTAATATTTTCTTCGCTAAGTAATACGTAACAGAAGTTATCCGATGTTCGTAAATTCATTTGGATAACATATAACATGTAAACATGAATATATCACCTAAAACCCCTGAGGGGTAATGAAATGTTCGATATTAGACACTGATATTAAAAATAAGTGTCCAAATGATGAAATAATCACTAAAATTATCAAATACATTATGACCTTTCTTTTAAATCAAACCAATTCATATGAGAGATTGTTTCAGGCTAAACATTTGTATGATGTGGCATGAATAATTTCAGTTAATTCTTATCTACAATTAGCAAGTATAATCAGGGAAAATATTATGGAAAACAGAAATAGTTAGCATGCATTACAATGAACACGAAATAGATTGTAAAAAGCTTAATTGTTACTATAGAAGTAATTGTTGAAATTTCCGATACGTATTTTGAATTCACGTGGTTTCAAACATTTTTTTTATGCATTTATGTTTTGATTTTTCTTATTTTATTTCTTATGAAGATGATTTGAACAATTGTTCAATTTGATGCGACTATCATACAAGAGAGAGGTTTAGCTAGCTATAAAACCAGGTTAAATCCACCATTTTCTATATAAGAAGACTTAAAAATATTTAACGTGAAAACAAGTACATAGACCCCTCCTTTTTAAAATGGCATGATGTTTGATATTTGTACCAATTTGAATGAAAAGGTCAACATTAATTTTTTTTCAAAGTTGATAAATATACAGCGAAAATGCAGTTTTTTTCCTAACATCTTGAAACTTTATCAAAAGTTCAATTTTTCAAAAGAAATGTACATATTAAGAGCATATTTTTGTAACGAAGATTATCATTATGTTTTTACACAAATCCGTCTTCGCTTATCTGTTGAAAAAAAGTTAGGTGTGTATATTCAAAGGGTAGAAATGTTAAAACAAAAACGAAATTTAGAGTAAATGTATGAAATAAGCATACAAAGGTATATCTTTTATCACATATTTGAATTGCTTAGAAACGTCGCACGATACTGGTGTCACCTAACGTTATATACACTCAAAGACGTAAGCCAAAATAAAAACGTTGGAATGCATGTTGTTCAGATGGCTTTTTACAATAAATTTTAAAGGATTGATTTTTTCCTCTAAGAAAGAATCAATTGTTTTTTCTTAGATAAATGATGTTGGGCTTTAGTTTTATTAACAAATTAAAAATAAAAAAATAACTTGAATTGAAACCATTTGTTTTATATACATTTTAATTATAAAGGCAATCGATTGCTTTTTTTATGGATAAACTATGCACTGAAAATGCACTCATCTTTGCACTCCAGAATGTCAAGGCGAAAGGACTACGGCATATCTAGCATGTCAGTTCTGCACAAATATATGCAAGGGAATTAGCGGGAACAATTATTAAGGTCTTTCCTTTTTCTATAAGGAAAGACCTTACTGTATTTCTTCTGATTATTAAGGTCTTTCCTTTTTCTATAAGGAAAGACCTTACTGTATTTCTTCTGATTATTATTATTAGGTCTTTCCACTTTTCTGTGGAAACACCTATTGTTTTTCTTCTGATTATTTTTTTTTTCTTTCGCCTAATTTTGTTCTTGCGATAAACATTTGTTTCGCAATATGTCGCTTTGATATTTGGTATATGATATCGAACAGTTTATGCGCTTTTGAAATTTACCCTGCGTAACCGAATACTTTTCTTTGTAGGAGTTATCTCCTCAAACACTGTTTTCCTTGTGCTCACAACTCCTTTGCAACCGTAAAAGATAACGACAAATTTATTTTACAAAATTGCTTGTTATATCCTTTGCATGATTTGTCCTATTTTGACCGAAGCAATATGACCGCTCCATATGAGAGTTATTTCCCCTTATGCATCTGATATAAGTGATATGCATTTCTATCTTATAAACCATAAGTGATAGAGACCTAGGATCTTTTGATTTGAGGTCCTTGGTCCAAAAAAATGAAAATTAGGTCAAGGTCAAAGGTCAAGGTCATATTCTAATATTTGAATTTGGCTTATTTTCACTTATATCCAAAGACCGTATAAGATATCAACAAATTAATTTTACTAAATTGTTAGTTGCGACATGTCGTAACACATACATTTTTATTGCAAGGGCACGTTGAACGTAAAAGGGAGTTTTCTCCTCTCTTGTATTTAAAAATACGCGTTTGGTGATAAAAGTCATTAACCAAATATAATTAAGACCTATGGTCTTTTGATTTGAGGTCCTTAGTTCGTGACCTTGAAATTGATCTCAAGGTCATAGCTTAATTTGACGTTCTAGATTTTGACCTTTGCTTTTATTTTATATGTATACATGATAAAGCTATGAAACTTTTGGACAAAGGTATCAAACCATTTAACCTTGAAAGAAACAACCGGAAGTAGCTATTTTTTTGTACTTAATTAATATAAAAGTATATAGAACCAGATATTTTAGGGGTTATCTCCCCTAACACCGAAAAACTTGTTATCATTCAAATCCATAACCATAATAGGTAGAAAAAAAATAAAGGGTGGAATTTGTTCAGGAACAGACCCTGGTGCTTCGTTACATTTAAATTGAAAAGATTCAACGACTCATTGGTAGGGTTATGCCCCTTTGAAAATTAACAAATGTCGGTTGGCCACTAAAACTCATAAACTGTAAGTTGTAGCCACCTAGGATCATCACCAATGATCATCAATTTACATGAACATGAAAATTGACCTAAGGTCAAAGGTCAAGGTCATGACCTATATTTTGACCTTAGCTTGTTATCGGATTTACTAAATAACCGTAAAAGATGGCTGATAAAATGTAACGGAGAAAATATGTGTCTTGTCGAGATCTACATTTGTTATGTTGGGTTGAAAATCATTGGACCAATTGTTATGGAACTAGGGCACCAAAACTGTTTTTGGGGTCCGAAATGATGATTGTTTGCTTGTAACTCAAAAATGGTTAGAGATAGAAAGAAACTTTGAATTGCAAAAATGATCAGCATAATAAGATCTACAAAGTTAGGTCAAGGTCAGAGGTCAAGTCCCTAGCAAGGACATAACACACCTTAGCAACCATATATTTTTGAACTTAGAAGGCTATGAATAATATAAATATGACATTTTTATTACTGGAAATGACATTTTTGTCCCTAGCAACGACATACAAGTCCTTAGCAATCACTTATTTTTTTAACTTTAAATACTATGAATAGTACATATGACATTTTTAATAACTTATTTTAATATATTTATCCTTAGGAATGATTTTTGCCCTAAGCAACCACTTATGAACATAAAAGTCCTTAGAAACTATATATTTTTTTAACTAAGAAGGCAATTAATAAAAGAAAAAAGGAAAGACCATTCAATTGTTCATGAACACTTGACTTTTTAATTATTGCTGTTTTTTTTTCTATTAATTTGTATTAATATGGCAGATCCGACTATTATAGTCCGGAAAACACTTCAGTTCCGCGAGAAAATCTCTCCCAACCCCTTCTCTATGAATCGGTAGAGCTTCAGCATAACACATTAATTTCAAAGTTTTCTTATTAAGCAACAAAACGAAATAGCCGTATCCCAAATCGTCTGTGAAAACCGCAATAATAACAATTAGACGTTAGTATATAATTTTATTAAATAACGTCAAAATCGTATGTGGGGACATTGTATCGGACATTTTAGTTTTATCTGATATCTCGTATATTAGATTTAATTTATGGGAATTTAATATCAAAATAGAGATAATTTTTTGAACTTTTATCCATTATAATTTTTTTTTATGTAGCGAATGGCACTGTATTAAATAAACATCATAACGTTTAATTTGGTTTGAAGGGGACAAAATGTCGGACATTGCTATTCAACTCGAATAATAAGAATTTATTTTAAAAATTCCTGATTATTGCATGAGGCGAGAGTGTGATCTTTGTACAAAATACCAGTATAAAAATTATTTACTTTCGACATGGGGATTGCTCTGGAATTCCCTTTTTTGGGACAATTTAACCAAATTTACGGCAACCTTTCGTGCATGGGACACATAATTTGTATCATCTTGATCATTTTTTTTTTATTTCCGTTTTTTCGAGAGAAAAAAATCGACATTACGTCATCGCCCAATTATGAATTGCTTGTTCTAGACAAACTTTTATATCGTTTGGTAATAAAATTTATATGTTTTTTACGGTATTCAGAATTTCACAAAACTAAAAGTGTAACGCGGGACAAGGAAATCATATTGCAAAATAAAGGTTTTATTGATTTTTAATTAATGAAAATGGTCTGTTACATATACAAAATTCCAATAATCTGAAAGAAGAGTTTAAAAGCTTTAAAATGATATACAACACTTTATAATATCAATTTTTATGTTTAAAAATTAAAAAGATGAATGTGTCATGTTCGTGATTTTACCAAAGTAACACCAGTACTGTAGCGTGCGACGTTTCTTAGGTAAAAAATAGCCTGTATGCAAATTTTCGTAAAAATCATTATGGGATGGGATCTGTATCGTATACCCTGAAAGACGCATGCATTAATATTGAAACAAAGGAAATAAGTTTGTGTTATTGTTTCTCGTGTTTCAATGTTAGGCACTCGAAACCATCATAAACGTTTAAAAAAAGAAATTAACACTTAATTCACTGTTTCGTACGACGCACTTTTCTCGATTAACCTTCGTCAGGAAAGGTTATAACCGGGAAATTGAAGTCCAAACTAATAATTAGAAGATGAAATGCGATTAACAATGAAGCAACTCTCTACTAAATATCAATCATGGTTTCGAATGGAGGTTTGTCTCTTTCGCAATCATACTACAACTCCTTATTGTTTCAATGGGTAGTACATTTAGTCTCACTGATTTATATATATACATGCATGCCTCTTCTATCAATGGAGTATATATGTGGTGCACTTCATTCATGCAACAAAAGTGATCATATGTAAGACTATATGTATATAGGTGCCAATTGAATAAATAACAATAAGAAAGATGAACCATTTGCATGAACATTTTTAATAAATAATCTTATTCTAGCCAGGGTTTTCACTTAATAACTTGGGTAAAACAATAACTTCTTTTTTCCGTTTACAAACGACTGCTGTTGAGCATCAGAGAAAAGAAACAGCGCATTTTATCTAATTACAGAAAGAACAGAATATAAAAATATATATTTATATAAACAGCAAATATTTCTATCTAAACTTAAGAAAACGCTACAAGAAGAAATGAAATAAAACATCTTTGAACAGGAATGTATGTTATTGTTGGAAGTTATTCTGCAATATTGAAGGGGGCGTTTACAAGGAGGCTCGGGAATATTCAAGTTATTATCATGGTTTCATCATTTCTTAACGTCTTCCTATAAGACTTAAAATAATGATAGTCCATACACAAATGACAAACTCAAAAGCTGAAACACATCAAACGAATGGATAACAACTGTTATATTCTTGACATGGAACAGGTATTTGCTTATGTAAAAAATGGTGGAATAAATCTGGTTTTAAAGCCAGCTTAATCACTCGCATAAAATGCCATTATATTGAAAATAATGTGTGAACAAAACCAACAGACATAGTAGATAGTATACAGTAGTCAACATTGTGTTATAATTTTATTCACTATAAAAACAAACAAATATGACGAGACGTTTTTATGCATTACCCTGGTTTATCAACGAACTGCTAAGAAACTTGTTACGTTTACCAAAGCCTGAGTAGCAGTAGATGAGAACAATTGATAATTTATTTAGATGACCGCTTCTGTCAAATGTCGAAATATAAGTCTAAAATCGAACCAGACGAAGCAATGTATGTTGTTATGTGTCTACACCTCAAAGTTTGGATATATGACAAGACGTCATACATTAACAGAAATGTGCTCTTTCATTGCGCAATTAACACAAAAAAATATATAATTCATGATTAATAAAATGGCATACCTGTGAAAACATTAACAAATTCAACAGTTATTTCTTATTACAATAATGAACACTTCTGTGTTGGAACAAGTATAATACAAGAAAATGTTAATTAATGGCACCTGAACTGGAGTGTCGAAAGTGAATATTCGAATACTTGACTATCTCACAACTATTTTATACATTCTTTACAACCTTGCGCGTCATCTTCAAGCATCTAATTATATTCACCATTACATAAAACTAAGGTTGTTAAGAATGTTTCTGTAGAACTTCATCATCATAACCATTTTTAAAGTAATTATTCTTGTCATCCTTTCCAAAAGCAAGAGTCTTAAGTGCTATATATTTTGAAATACTGCATGCTCAAATTAAAATTGTATTACATCGAAGATTTATACATGACACGAAGTATATGACCAATCCATTTTACAGTCTGACCATTTTTTTTTTGTATCGAAATAGTTGGTTATTATGTTCTGTCTTTTATCTTTATAATTTTCTGCATTTACGACAGTTGGCATCAAATTTTCCGTTTCTATGTATGTTAACGTTTGTTTTTGTTGCAAATACAAACTTTATGTTATTTTGTTGTTTTCCTCTTATAGGTGATCTGTTTTCCTCAGTTTTAGTTTGTAAGCCGTATTTGATTTCGCTTAATCGATTTATGACTATTGACCAGCGGCATACTACTGTTGCTTTTATTAACACTTTAGTGCTTCCATAACTATACTTTGATGTGTCTACATTTTCTGTCTTTACATATTGGTGTTTAATATTTACTGTCTTGACATTTAAATTATGTTTACATTTCATATTTAGGAGTAGTGCCATTTGTTTTTGTCTTAAAAAAAAAACCAAGCGCAACATGTGCATTGTTTGTGTACTGTTTCTTAAAATTTGGCGGAGGATTTGAAATATTTAAGGGAGTTATGTATTATAATAATATGTGTATGTATCAATTATCCAATAGGTAATAGTATGAACTATAGTATTTGTGGTAGATAACTTAATAACTAAAGCTTATTTACTTATTCATTTGTGAATCCAACGTTTATCTTCGGCTAAACCTTTAATGAAAACAAATTACAATAATAACTTTTCAAGAATTACAATAGGATTTTGAGCTTCTCCTATTTGTAGAACTTTTACTTCCCTTTAAATAATCTGTGCTTTTAATATCATGATAATGTGAAGTTACTGAGCTTGATTGACAGCGGATGCAGACCCTGTCAACACAGCTTGTCTTGCACCTTTTAGAATTCATCACAGTTGTTGTTATGTTACCTTGATTGTATATTTGTAAAGGATTTATAAGATTTGAACACTAGTAAACATATGTTGCCTAATAATTATTTAGAAGGAACACAATTGTACATCAAACTTGACAATTGTAGATAATTAAGTAATTAAATTCCATGGATTTGAAATTTTCAAACTAATAGTTATACAGGTAGTCAACATAGACGTTGTTAAAATGATTACAACTATCAGATACAACACTTGTTTTCAGTACTCATCTTTAATTAACATCAACAGAAAAAAACTCAGTTCGTACGTTCTAACAGAATAATGATGTTACTAAAGTAATGGTTAAGTGTAATGAAATAATTACTTATTCTGCAAATATCGTTTAAATCAATTCATGCACGAACCTGTTTTTTTCAAACAGTCTTGCTGCACATTAAATTTAGAACACTTTTCTAAATATTTGGGCATAGCTTTGTAACAATTAGCGTGTGACCTGTGTTAAATATATTATTAATGTGCAATTTCTATGTATATATCACCTTTTCGTCGTCACTGTAAATGTTATCTAAAAGGGTAATATGTTAGAGATAATTGGATTTCAGGTAATATACTTTAGTCGTTAAGAAGCGTTTTTGGTGTAATTGCTTTTTCTATAACTTGTGCAATTCGGAGATAGGATTGCATTTAATAAGATACGAAGAACAATCATGTATTGTCATCTGATCAATGTTCAATCGAAGAAAAAGACGGTCCTTTTTTAACACACTTACCTAAAAAATAGAGAGAAATGGAATGAAAAATTTCAGACGGATAGTATCAACATTCTTATACCAAAGAGATCAATCAAAACCAGAAGTCGGATAAAAGGAGACATCTCTATGACTAGATAGACAAATGAGGAAAAGCAAACAGATTGAAAAACACAAACCAAATAAAAATAACAGGGATAAACTCAGGTTCTGTAGAAAGGTGAGCAGTTCTTGCTCCACTAGTGGCACACGTCTTATTACGTATACTCTTTTCGAGTAACAATATGATTACAAATCTTATTCGACGATTTCACAATTGAGGAAGTCGAGGTGGCTAATGAATTTTAATAATACATTGTTGAAATAAATATGTCAAAGAGGACACAATTTAAAAATTAGACGAACATAATTAAATTCTTTTTAATGAATGCTAAAAAACAGATCAAACTCTAATGTGTATAACATATATGGGCAATTCGTTTATTGTCAACATAAAAATAATAATAATTTATTTGACAATCTGTATACAAAAACCTTGTGATAGTGATATTCTTATGGTCCCTCTTGTTTGGCATAGCTATATCGATCGGTCTTGAAGAAAATTAGCAGAAGCATTCTATATCTTAATGGACAAAATAAAACACTTTTGATTAAAATTATGCAATTCAGGAATTTTTTAATATGGTTGATTAAAGCATCAAAACCTTTATCTCATAATTTGAGCTATATATGTTTACACAAATTCTTAAACTGACAATACAAAATTTAACTTGATGTAATACCCTTAACCAATGGGGTTCTTCATCTCTCGCACTGCTTTCGCATATTTTTGGGCGGAACACATTCATTGTCAGGCACAATGCCATTCTAATTTCACTTTCATATGTTCCTATTTATACTTTGGTATACTGCCGTCTTATTTCAATTTACACGTTTACCTGTTTATATATCGGTACATGGAATATACATGCACATAGATGTTTGTTTTCTGTTTCTACACCTGTTGTTTTGCACTTCTGTAATAAAAAAAAATGTGTTAAATTGTCCTCAAACACTCACATTTTTGTTTGTTTTTTTAGATTAATGTACTTTTTTGCATTATTTAGATATAGGTTACAATTTCCATCAAAGCACTGCAGTCACTTTTATTTCTCTTTTTTTTTTTTTTATTTATATAGATATGATGGTACGAGTTCCATCTGTAAATTATAATTACAATTGATATACCTGCACTGCTGGTCTGGGGTAAAACAAACAAGATTATCATTACAATTAATATACCTGCACTGTTGGTCTGGGGTAAAACAAATACGAGATGAACTAAAGATATGAAAGATATACCTGCACTGTTGGTCTGGGGTAAAACAAACAAAACTATAGATATGTAAGATATTTGTTTAATGACTCAACACCATGCTATTAATTGACTTCCGAAATATTTTACGGATAAATTTTTCTGAAAAAAAATGTATTGTTAACTATCTAAGAAAGGGAAGCTTCTAAGACTATTTTCTCCAGGGTTTTACTTACTACCTGAGATAAGAACATTTTTTTGTTCTTCAACGTTCTAATAACCCTTCCGTATACTCAAACTAATTTGGTACAAGTAGAAAGATATTAGCTTAAGTATTTCTATTTAGCAGTTATTTACATACTATGTCAAGACGTACGCGTCGATAATGTACGGTAATTGATAAATATGCCTTGATGTTTTTACCGCCGTATAATCTGACAATTACCAATGTAAACACAACAACTGACACATTTTGTCAAAAACATCTGCTAGGATTTTTCATATTTTCTCAATATTTGACTTTGTCTGACGTAATATAAATTGAGTTTCGATTTCTGCAAATTTTTGACGTTTTGACGCATGCTACAATGTCATCGGGTTAGACAACTAACTGATCAGTCTGTCATGTTTACCATTGATTAAGATATTTATCAATGTCTAACAAAGCTGTCCCTCGAATACTTAAATAAGATACGAAATAACAAATAGCAAACATCATTCCCATAAGGAGATCTGCAGTAGCATTATGTAATGGTTTATCGCCTTCATTACAAAATGTAAAGAGACTATTGATATGGTTAAATATTTTATTTTTATTTTTATTTTTGTCATAACATTTATATCATTTGTACTAAAACTCACATTAACTCAGTTAGAAATCAATCTATCAAAAAGTATACCAAATGTCAATTTATACGGTGTTCAAAATGTATTCATCAAATTTCATATTTTGTAAAATTAGTTTATATGTATATGCTTTTGATCCTCTTTTCAACTTTTTATATTCTTAAAGATTTGATAACAATTGAAATTTTTCGAAATAATAATTAACGGTCAACCTTTTTTTCAATCAATAAGACAAGAAGAAAAACGTGTTATACTTTTTTAAACATTTAAAAATCTATAGTCTGTGACTACCATAAATGCGCTGCTCATATGGAAAAAATACGAAAATTTACTTTTGATTTATATTTTGTGTGTGTGTGTGTGTGTGTGAGAGAGAGTATGTGTTTGTCTGCACGCTGCTCATTTTTGTATTTCTAGAGACTAACACCTGTTTCATTTATTTTGTTCGTGTATTGTTGAGTTTTGAATTAGCATTTGCCGTTTATAAAGTCTAATGGGAAAAAAACGACAATGACTTAAAGACACTTGCCTCGTCTCATAACAATAGTATCATGCTTAATATGCAAAACGTTTTATTTTGATTTGTTTTAATCTAATTTTTATAAGAAATAGCTTTTTAGAGTACTATATAACACTTATTCTTGCATTTATCATAAGCTGCTTTCATCAATCAATATGTTTGTAAGGATAATCAAATCATAATATTTCTACACAAATGTGGAATTTTTCTAATTAGTTTGCACTAACAATTTTCTATTATTTCTTCGTTTTTGTAGTGAGTTGAACGATAGCTCATTAACTATATGAGAAACAATTTACAGACAAATACATCCATGTTATCATTCGAAACGTTTTTATTATAACGTACATATTACTACCATGTCTTCGTCATACAAATCCAGGAGGAAAAGAACTTTTTTCTTCAATTGTTAGGATTTTGAGAAAATTTCGTCCCGAAACATCTAAATGTCATTAGAAAGAAACATTTACAAATGATTCCTTTATGATAGTTGAACATTTGCCTCAAATATCAAAAATTTCTTTACCATAGGGAAAAACTCTGGCAGCTTACCATCTTTTGCTCTAGTTATTTCTGATTTTTGTATGAACTAAGTCTTATCAGAAGTATAGAAAAGGAAACAAAAACGTCGTTCCAGCATGTCAGTTTGATTTCTAGTTTTCTAGAAGATGAAAATTATCTTTCAAGTGTAATCTCTTTAACGTATCAGAACATCATGAACAAAGTTGGAACATTTTGAATTCTGTTTCTGCAATTTCTAAACTCATTTTTAGAATTGCTATTTGTGTTGCCACATGCCATATTTAAGCTTACAGTATAACTCCAAGGCAAATTCAAACAAGGAAGTCGATACAAATGACACAAGTGAGCCACCCAAATAGACATAAAAGTTAATATGTCATTATTTTGGATCCATCAGCAAAAAATGTTTAATCATACAACACAACTGACTTAAAAATTTCAAACTTACATATACGATTATCAGACAGAGACGTTAACCAAATAGAGGTAGTAGGGAGTTAATCGACAATCTCGTGAACATCAAGTTTTTTGGGTATATTTTTATTATATATATGGGAAGATTGTTTTGTAAATGGATAGAAAATCATCAATATGACTGTACTAGTATTTGAAATTAAATAATCAAGATTATTTTGTCTTTTCTCTCTAAAGTGGCCGAAGAAAATGTCGTTTTCGTGTTCTTGTTGGGTTTTTAAAGTTGTTCTTTTGCAATACACATCAAACTATCTTGTTTTTTAAAACTTAATATTTTGTTTTTTCACAAAATTTGTATCATATTTCTTTGTATTATAGGCGAACAGACCTGGTTCTGAATATAATAGCCCAATGACAACAGAATAGCACAGTTTCCTAATCTAACTGTGCTTTTATTTACTTAACGCCTACGTCTTTAGACCTATTCTGAATTATAAACCATTAAGAAGATTATAAAACAAAGTGAATAGTGAGAATGAAATTTAAAAACTAACGTTAAAACACATTAGACAGTTCATAAATATTTTTTTCGAAGCTTAACATCGAGCTTAAAATCAAAATGGTTTCGCGTGACCTAGATTTGTACTATTTTTTTACTATCTTGAAGACGACAATTTTCTGATTCACATCTGTTAGAATAAAGATATAACAGTACGATGGAGTCGATGCCACTACTGGTGAACGTTTCGTCCCCGAGGGTATCACCCGGCCAGTAGTCAACATTTCGGTGTTGACATGAATATCAATAATAAGGTCATTTTTTAAAAATTTCCTGTTTACAAACTTGAATTTTTCGAAAAACTAAGATTTACTTATCCCAGGCATAGATAATCTTAGCTGTATTTGGCACACATTTTTGGAATTTTGGATCCTCAATCAATGCTCTTCAGTTTTGTACTTGTTTGGCTTTATAAATAGTTTGATATGAGCGTCACTGGTGAGTCTTATGTAGACGAAACGCGCGTCTGGCGTATTAGATTATGATCCTGGTACCTTTGATAACTATTTACATCACTGGGTCGATGCCACTGCTTGTGGACGTTTCGTCTCCGAGGGTATAACCATCCCAGTTGTCAACACTCCGGTGTTGACATGAATATAAATAATGTGGTCATTTTTTATAAATTTCCTGTTTACAAAACTTTGATTTTTTTCGAAAAAACTAAAGATTTTCATATCCCAGGCATAGATAACATCAGCCGTATTTGGCATTACGTTTTAGAATTTTGGGTCATCAATGGTCTTCAACTTTGTACTTGTGTTGCTTTATAAATATTTGATATGAGCGTCACTGATGAGTCTTATGTAGACGAAACGCGCGTCTGGCGTACTAAATTATAATCCTGGTACCTTTGATAACTATTTGGCTATTTAACAACAAGATTTTGATAGATGCATTTGCTATATATTATTTGCGACTACTTTGATATTGTTTAATTGGAGAAATGCAGACACTGATAGTCTTTGATTACTCCAATTATTCCATAAAATAGAGGGGAAAGAAAAGACGTACATACATGTATGCAAAATGTATGAAACTATTTCTTTTCATTGATACAAGGTATAAAAATTTCCCCTTGACAATTCTGTCTTATACAATTGTTCATTTGCTAAATTTGAACACGTCAGCTTCTAATTGATTGGTCAAATTAAAGCAGCGAGTAACATTTTTGGTTACTGTTCAATTATTATACTAATGATCAGAGCAAATTAAACAGCAGAAAATCTTGACAAACAATTAACAATCAAATGTGTCTGTTGTTAACTACAAAATTATCATGGGTGTTATTACAAGGTCAAAATTCATCCTCCAAAGAGCAAAGCGAAAGAGGTATAGCAATGTCCCATATTTCACTCAAAGGGTCATACTCGATTAGTTGCATATGTGAATTTTCTGTATTGCGTTTGGTTGAAGTGTTGTTTTTTTTCGTTTTTAGCATTTTGTCATAGAGATGTTATTGTATCTTCGTTCTCGCCTTTGGATCTATTCTCCCATTTTGGAGAACACTATATATATGAAACTACTTTGAGATTGTGAATTTAACCGTTGCTATATAATAGCATTAATTGTACCAATGATATGCTCGAGGCCAAACAAAAATAAATGAAAAGCCAAAATTGATAATTTCATTTCGAGAGACATGAACTTTTTCTTCAATTCCGTTTCTATGGAGTAAACAAATAACCACAGTAACAAACACAGTTAATGGTCCAAATGATAAGTCATCATCACGGTTTACCACATTAAAGTAATAAACGTTTAATTTTCCTAATGATGAGAATGAAACAATTGTGCATACTGAGTTGTTGGTCGACTATCTTATTCCAAAACGGTTTGCTCTGATAATTGCCAATTTAAAACATAATCATCTATATTAACCAATGTCTTAGCGATTTACGAAAACGTATGCCTTTTAGCTATCTGTATTGAATATAACACTTGATAAAAAAAAATGAAACATTAACGAAGTTTGATTTTAATATGTTTATTTCCTTTACATAATTATACATAATTTATAATCGATAATCAATTTTCATGATAAATTACTTTTATCTTTTTTTCCGGATGTTTACTTGAATGATATTTTTTTCTAATGACTTTAATTCGATTATTCCCACGTTTTATATCCGATTGGGGTTACTTATCTGTTTATCAGGTCGTCGATCACACAAATGGTAGCAAACACAAGTAAAAAAAGTAAAATAAAAACATGCATTGTTATTATTATGGTCTCCTTTATAATATAGTGTTTTTTTTTTTGTTTTTTTGTTTTATATTTTATTGTTTTTTTTAATCCCGATAGTTATACAATTATTTTTCAAGTTAGTACGTTTAGTCTATTTCTCTAATTTCGATCCGATAATAGAAATATATTAATTTCTTTTTCAGTATTGTCCGTTGTGGCCAGTGTGTTATCCTTGACATTGATAGCCTATGACCGTTTCTTTGGTATAGTATTTGCATTGAAAGCTCATATGACTGACAGGAGGGCACGCACGTCATTGATTCTAATTTGGTTATCCTCGGCATTGATTGCTTGTCCAACTTTAATCTACAGACAACTTAAAGTACGTGTTTGGAAGGATCATACAGAACGCTGGTGTGACGATGACTGGCCGGTATCTATTGGCTCTGACAACAATATAACAACACATTCAATACCATCACGGACTGCATATTATGCCACTGTATCTGTTGTTTTGTACTTTATACCAATGATTGTAATGACACTCGCCTATTCTCGTATAATCATGAAATTATGGATGAGTGCGATACCAGTAGAAAAAATGGATAAAAGAGTTGAAGCCCAAGCCAGGGCAAGAAAGAAGGTATATAATGTAGAGTAATTAAATGAATAATAATAACATATTGTTTTTAATCACCTATAAAAGAGTTGAAGCCCAAACAAGTGCAAAACTGAAGGTATAGAATGTAGGGTTATCATTAAAATAATATCATGTTTTGATCGTTTAAATCCTTTTCGTATGATTTTGTGTTTTGACAAATGTTCAGTAGACGTATGGTATATAGTTGAACAACGGGATACTACTGTTCTTTTAATTTATATCACATAATAGCTATAGGAAGATGTGGTATGAGTGCCAATGAGACAACTCTCCATCCAAATAACAATTTATAAAAGTAAACCATGATAGGTTAAGGTATGGCCTTCAACACGGAGTCTTGGCTCACACCGAACAGCAAGCTATAAAGGGCCTCAAAAATTAGTAATGTAAAACAATTGAAACAGGAAAACCAACGGTCCAATCTATATAAAAACTAGAAACGAGAAACACGTATGAACTACATAAACAGACGACATCAGATTGATGCGTTTTGTTATTTGATTTTGCCATGTGATTATGGACTTTCCGAATTGATTTTCCTCTAAGTTTAGTATTTTTGTGATTTTGCTTTTTTCTATATAGTGTTTTCGGTATGTTATATATTTTTGTTGTGGTATTTGTTTCTCTTATCAATTTTGATTATATCCTTTTTATCTTCTTGCTTATTAATAAGTAAGGCCATCGTGTTCCTGTCTTTCTTGGATTGCGTCCTTGATTTGTTCTTACTTTGATAAAAATCGTATACTGTACTAATAACTTTTTGTGTTCATTGAAAACCCTCACTTTTCAATACTAACAAAACAGGTAATTATTTGGGTTTCATTTGCAGCACGTTTAATTCTCTTCTGTTGACCTGCGGCTCAACATTGCGGTTATATTTTTTAATTGTTGAACATTAATCATTTTTTTCTGTGTTGGTGACGTTCGTTAAAAAGTGTAATTATCTACGATCTCGGATTGTTTGTGCATTGATTAGATTCCGGTATAGGAAATATTCTCTCGATACGTTACCTCTTCGTACCTTTCAAGTATTACTATGTGGAATGTTTCACCTAGGTTTGCGTTCTTGGCTATCTTTAAAAACTTTAAACAATATTTTTTGTGTTACATTTTGAAAATTAAAAGTATGCGTTTGTGTTGAATTTGATGATACTGACGTCTTGTTTAAAAAAGTGCTTTATACTTGTTTGGCGTAATAAATATTTTGATATGAGCGTCACTGATGACATTATGTAGACGAAACGCGCGTCTGGCGTACTTAATTATAATCCTGGTACCTTTGATAAGTATTTACACCACTGGGTCGATATTACTGCTGGTGGACGTTTCGTCCCCGAGGGTATCACCAGCCCAGTAGTCAACACTTCGGTGTTGACATGAATATCAATAATGTGGTCATTTTATACAAATTTTCTGTTTACAAAACTTTGAATTTTTCGAAAAGCTAAGGTTTTCTTATCCCAGACATATATTGCCTTAGCCGTATTTGGCACAACTTTTTGAAATTTTGGATCCTCGATGCTCTTCAACTTTTTCTTGATTGGCGTAATAAACATTTGATATGAGCGTCACTTATGATTCTTATGTAGACGAAACACGCGTCTGGCGTACTAAATTATAATCCTGGTACCTTTGATAACTATTTATAGAAGAAGAACAATCAGAGTTTAAACCACATGATTAATAACAGAAATTTCTTTCCGATCATTTTTCATACGTTAAAAAAGATCTATTTAATAATAATCAGGATTGCTAAATAAAAATAACTAGTAAATTTATAACACGTTCTTTTTAACATATTGATATGGAAAGAACTTTCATTTGCACTATTAGTGGGTTGTCAGGTTATATTGATAACAATTTAGGTTCCTAAAAGATCTTGGTTCTTTGCTCTCTCTATCAAAATAATATTTTCCCCTCAATATATAGGTTCTCTGTTTCTATTTTGTTTTTTATAATTTGTTTATGTTAATTTTTAGTACATTCTCTGAACCATTAAGAAAAACTCCTATTAAGTATGAACTGTAAATTTAAATTGTTGTAAACGACAGCCATATGCCAGGTGTTATGAAATTTAATAAGCTTGTGTATTTATTATTAATTTTATTTTGAAATCTTTGGTGTTAAAACAGCACAAGAAAAGTTGTTTGTAATTAACGTTAGATTTTGCTTCCAAAGTTAATAATAAAAACTTCCTATACACTCTATAATAATATCAGTAATTATTGATAGGTAATTATAATTTAGTCAACAACAGGTGCTCCCTGTCAATCCAACGTCATAGTTTCAGCTTGTATGATTTCCGTGGTATATCAATGTTTACCATATGTTTCCGAGGGAGATATACAATTGTCAGACAATTATATAAGTACTGACGTCAAATTCAATAGTTATATAGCTCTTCCTGATGGCTAGTGACAAACCCATCTGCTCAGTCAATAGTTTGAATACACCTATAATAATAACTACCGTTCGGTGGTAATTCTCAATCAATAATTTGTAAATTATTGACATTTTACATTATGAAGACCAAGACACATCTTAGCATCGACTGATATTTTGTAATCAGTTGTTACATTTATAAATTAACTGTTAACAACATTTTGAATTTTTAGAAATAATAAGGCTTTTCTACCTCAGATATATATTACCTTAGCTGTATTTGGCAACACTTTTAGGAATTTTGGATCTCAATGCTCTTCAACTTTGTACTTTATTTGGCTTTTTAAACTTTTTTGGATTCGAGCGTCACTGATGAGTCTTTTGTAGACGAAACGCGCGTCTGGCGTATATACAAAATTTAGTCCTGGTATCTATGATGAGTTTATTTAAATGCATAAGAAACAACAAACGTGGGTATTTGTCAAAACGTTATAACCAAAGGATATTCACCTGGTAACCAAAACAAATGTTATATATTATGTGTACCTAGTATAACAATTCCCAGATAAAGCAAAAAAAAAAAAAAAAATAACCACCAACATTCATCTATACATCGTTCAAATTCAACTTGTTTTCAAATATCAATGCTGACAGTTTTTCAAGAGAGGAATAAATCCTTAGAATTTAATCGATATAACGAAACTCTAAACAACTTATATTTACCGATGAATTGATCAGATTATTATACCCGAGTAGGGAGATATAAATTCATTTAATTTGTTGGTACCTTCTTTACCAACACGTTGATTAGTTGGTGCTTTTGTACAAATAAGGTTCATATTAACATCCCTTCAATATGCTGTCCTATAGAATGAACGTGTAATATATGGGATGTAACATTAATTACAAATTTATCATTCGGTTCTCAAACTATCTGCTTAGTTTTCCATGTTAAAATACTAGTTTTTTTTCACTTTCATTGATTTTTATAAAGGTAGTATTTTAATCTAACACATGGTTTAGCAGGTAACACACATTTAGTGTTATTCACTCGCATTAACCGATACAAAACATTAAATATGAAAATTAATTAAATTAGAACATGCAGTATTATAATAAATGTTCAGATATGTGTTAATGTTATATAATTTTATATGATACAACTAAGATCAGAAAGTTCACGCGTCTGGCGTACACAATTTCAAACATGGTTAATTATAATGAGTGTATATGAACTATTCCAGATTGGACATTCATCTTTGATTGATTTTCTTTGCCATTTGAAAAAATGTGTCTTGTTTTGTTATAAAACGCGGTATGTTGTACTTCTATATCCTTCGCTTTGATACTTGGTTCTTAACGTGGGTGGGAATGGCACAATTCTGTCGCACCTTTGCAAAATTGTTTAGATATTGTGTTCTTTGAACTAGAATGTTCCAAACAATCAGGTCTCAATTTCCTTCGGTTCATACAGTTTTTATCATTGTCGTATGTTTGTGTACATTATATTAAGTACGGACACCATATGGCGCATTCAAACACGATTACAGTCCATTATCAAATGATAACAATGAATAAAAGGATTTATAGGACATACGTCTGTATACGATAATATTACAACACAAATAACTAAAATACATTTTGAGTTCAACATACCAATTTATATGTTAGATTGATTATTGCTTCCTTAACATCTAATGCCATTTTTCGTACATATTCAGAACAAAGTTTAAAATAAAAAAACTGCTGTTTGTTTTATACATATTAATGGTTAAAACAAGACGTAACACTAAAACTATTTGTTTTCTAATCTTCTACGAAAAAAAATTAAACAATTTGGAAAAGAGTAATACTAAAGATCAACGAAATGATATCGGTCCTTACACGCTATGTATTCAAATTTCTCCTATTTCAAGGCGGCTAAATAAAACAATTATTAAACGTAATAAGTTTTCATTTATTTAGGTATTTTTAAAGCTTTCAGCTATTTTCTAAGTTGATTATTTGTATAAACAGATGAAGTCTATAAAGCATATGTTCGTACATTTACATATCCTTTCATGTCGATAGTGTTTTGTATAAACATAGCCGTAAAACTTTATTTAACAAGCAAATCAATACACGAATAAATGCAAGAATAATTGAATATGGAAATGCATATAAAGTTACTTTATTTAATTAGCGATAAGTAGATAGGTTCTGTCGTATTTCTCCCACAATTCAATTCTTAGTAGTCATGAAAAAGAAGAAAAGCCCGTGGTCTGAATGTCAACGCTCTTTCGTTGATTAACATACAAATGTAAAAAGATTTATCTGTTTTGTATAAATCTGTTTTTGAGGAGTTACAAAAAAGTACATCATTGTGCATGCATTAACTACGTACTAAAATGTTCCAATGAAACGTTGTCCGAGTTATATATTTTATTATGCATTATCAGATATATACCAGGGTCAAGACTCTTCTGTACTGATAAAATTCAAACAGGGAGAACTGATAAACGATTTACCGAAATTTGTCTATTTAGAGAAGAGTTCATTAAACTCACGATCTCTTTTGCTTTAACGAATGTATTTTCTTATTACTACGAGGACATTGATTTTAATTTATAATTATATTCTTTTTCTTTTCA
Organism: Mytilus edulis; assembly: GCF_963676685.1. Lineage (NCBI taxonomy): Eukaryota > Metazoa > Mollusca > Bivalvia > Mytilida > Mytilidae > Mytilus > Mytilus edulis. The sequence goes on along the minus strand of NC_092352.1, from coordinate 6,715,401 downwards.
AAGCGCTAGACATTAAAAATAGGAAATGGGTTGGGATTCTTACTATCTATCAGTGAACAAGGATCTACGCTTTTACATCCCAATAAAATTACATAAAAAACGTTTTTCTAACGATAAAGTTTTGTCATTGTTTTTCAAATATTTTCAATTTTCTTGCCTACTCAGTGTAAGCCATGTATGTATATCGAATATGTTGTATTCTTTTCAGGTTATTGTCATGTTAGTGGCTATACTGGTTGTCTTTGCTGTTTGTTGGTTACCATTTCAAATAATATTACTATACAGTGAACTACGTTCAAATAGGGAAGCGGTAAGTTTTATCATAAAACATGTTTTGTAGAGGTTTATAGTATTTTTTTGTTTTGGTGGGAGGGGCTTGGATTTTTGCAACCTTTTAGTGGGGAAGGGCTTAAATTCTTTTTAAAATTTTGCATGCATTACATTTGGAATAAAAAAAACAACCAAAAAGAGTCCAACCTAAGTATGCCTTATTCAGGTAAAAAAAATAGAGCTTCAAACTGAACTGTATTACAGCGTGTTTATTTTGTATAGCTAAAACAAATTGTGTTCATAACAACTATAACTGATCTCCAGCATAAATCAGTTCAAACTATCAATAATGAAAAGTAACAATATTAAATTGAATATGTTTTTCTTTCTGACTTGTTTTTATTTGACAAGAAAACGCATTGTATAAACTGCATTGAAATATTATTAAAAGGAATGACACGTTCTCAAAGCTATTAATTATCAATATATCACATATATCAGTGATCAAAAGAAACATGGTTCATAGTTTCATCTTTTTAAGAAAAAGTATAATCATTAAAATGCAATTCCTGGGTTTTTTTTTGCTGATTGCTGATTGCTATAAAAGGTGCATGATCTAAGCGGTTACATAACTCCCGCTATGAGACAGATGAAAGTAATATCAATGATATTATAACATTTAACGCTTGATAGGGCAATACTACTGCAAAGGTTACTGTTTTATGAATGCATTCGTTTATTTTACTGTGCAGGATAGTGGTTTGTTGACGGTTCACTGTGATAAATCAACAAACACACAAATATATATCATCAATGATAACTCCCATGAGAAATATAAATTGGTAATTATTCGAAGTAATTTCAGAACCCCCCCCCCCCCCCCCCCCCAACGGTTGCCTTTCCATGATGTAACAGTAGTCGAACTAGAAAAAATCAAGATAACTTGCTGTCATTATTAAATTTTGACCAATGAATTGAGATCAAGTGACCTAAAATATGATATAAAATTATTCCTGTGTAGATGCATTAAACAACAAAGATTGATATCTTGATTAGCAGATTCAGAAGATAATTTTTGAAATACTTATATTATTAGACAGATATTTGATATCCTGTAGTTCGGGATGAGGTAAATCAACATAAATTGTTTATATATGATACATTGGTTATTGATACGATTGAAATACGTTAGACCTTTGAGTCTAGTTAACAGGATCAGCCACCCTTTCAGTGTCCGATATCTGCAAATGGATGTTCAAGTACTTATGAAGCCATAACGAACAAATTTCCATGTTCAATAGCCAACACACAAGTTCTTACATATTAGTCAAACGTTAAACAATGATGATCACCGTTTTCCCTCCCACGTAGAACAATGCAGTTTTTACATTTTTTTGTAATTGTACTTGTCAGTAACTTACATTAACCGTAAAATCTATGTAAACTTGAAACATAGGTTTATAAATCAATTTTGTATTAACCTTACCATCAGTAATTAATATGTAATCAGGCATGGAGTAGACAATGGTAGATAATTACAGAAACAGTGTCTTTATAGGCAAGTCTTGATTACTTGAAGGTCGAGACGTCGTTAAGCAGAAAACCTCAATCAACACTCCTTCTTCACTATCCTGATTGAGTCAATTTCATTAGTTTAGGCAGATTTTACGTACCTTGAATAGCCTAAAAGAAGTTTTTTTTTTTAAATCAATTCTTCAATGATGGTTTGTGTAAGCTGTCGATATTTCTTGACACGTTTGTAGTACAGAAATAAAGACTGTAATCTTTTTTTCACAAATATGTCGGTCTACAGACAGGGTTAATTTGCTTATATACATTTTCATTGTGTAGAAAAAAAACGGGAAGACATGAATGTACTTTGACTGTATTGAATGCAAAAATTGTAAACTAGGTCAACAACACGTCAATCGACCAGGTGCAATAAAATAAATGTTTTCCACTAGTTTACCCTCCCGAAATGCTCGTTTATGATAAATAAATGTAAATGTTTTTAATTAACTGACTTATTAACTTTCATTTATCTTTGTTTTTAGCTCGGTGATTGGTACTATGATCTGACTTTTGCAGCACGTCTGATGGCATACTCCAATAGTGCCTTAAATCCATTAATATATACAGGATTTAACGAGAACTTCAGAAGAGGTAAGCACTAATTTTTTCAGTAAGTCTGATGGTATACTCGTATAGTGCATATAATCCACTGATAAGTTCAGGGTGTAGTGAGAATTTCAGTAGAAGTAGGAAAAGTAGCATTTTGTTGTGCCCGAGACTTACGAATCAGTCAAAAAACTACATAAGCAAAATATTAGAGTAGCATCAACATCAAATTCATAAAGATAAGCTAGTGCGACTTAAGACAAAATACGAAATCCCAGGTAAAAGAGAAACAATTAATAAAAATAAACAAAAATGAAAATTAAGTAGCATTTCGTAAAAGAGGGTCGAAAGATACCAGAGCCACAGTCAAACTAATAGATTGAAAATAAACTGACAACGCCATGGCTAAAAAACAAAAACAAAACAATCAGACAACCATTAGTACACAAGACACAACGTAGAGTAAAGGGATGCTCAAATCAAAACAGTTGAAGATCATTAGATACCGGAAATTCTAAAACAATTATGCCAAATAGACATGATTTGTCGTTAACGTTTTTCCTTTTATATTAAATTTTGTTTTATTGTTGTAGGTATTCAGAGAGTTTGGCATTGTGTGTCATGTAAGGAAAAGACTAATATATATAACAATGGCTACTCGTATGGACATTCGTATGGATCACATGATGCCGCTACGATGCCAACCTCACTTTAAAGTCGTTTCCAGCATATATATATATATCACAAGATAATAAGAGAGGAGTCAAAGGAATTTTTTTCCTTTACTATTTAAACGAATAATCAAAAAGAAGATTTTGAATGTCATCAACATTTCCTATAACTTAATGCACCAGTTAAAGATACAATTTTTGTAACTATCCATACGTATATGATTCAATTACATTTGAAATGAATGATATCTAGGATCCAACGTTAACAGTTGTTGAAATCAATTAATTTCAACAGTTTGGATATACTTAGTGAGAAAAAAACGACATGGTTTATTTGATACCATACACAGATTGAATTAATGAAACTCGGTGCTTGAAAATAACATATTTTTTTAAGTTAAAACAACCAATGAATGATCATGACATGTAGACCTCTATGTAAAAAAAACTATCATTTGTTGTGATGATTAACGTTTGTCAAGCATGCGCTCATGTATGACTTATATATAAAACACTATATCAAAGGTGCTGAAAGGTTTATAAGAAAGTGAACAACATACACACTGATGAACTGATACACAAAATAAACTCGAATGCAGTAAATTATTGTTCCTTATTTCAGTACTTGGTTATAACATAGCTCGTGATAAATGTAGAACAATATATGTTTGTAAATATAAAATGTAAAGAGAATACTGGCATCGCTCATGTACAAAGGACCTATTTTGTTGTTGTGTCAAGTACCTTACTTACTTTGTACACAAAACAAACACATTACATAAGCTGTTTAACTGTGAAATGTTGCCTAGAAATGAACTTCTCCAGTAGTCTGAATAACGTGGACGTTACAGTCAAGGAACGAGAGAATGTTAAACTATCGTTACGTTATGAAGAACTGTAATATTATGTGATGTAATAAAACTAAATTTGTTTATGAAAAATCGTATCCAGAAGATATTTAGTTATTAATGGGAGTCGTTTATTTTTTTCTGACTTTGTAGGTCTACTAATGAGTACATACGAGACACAACGGATGACACACTATTTACTTAACACTGAAATTGTAGAAAACCCTAAAAACATCCAAGAATTTACCTTATATATCTCAGATGATTTCATATGGCCATTGCCCTGTTCTGCGTTACTGGAATAATTTGACTATACCTTCATAGATATGCTTTTCAAATTGTGTTATAATTATTATAACTATTAGAAGGTCGAAAAGAAGTTATAACTAGCATAATAGTTTCTGGCAATAATATTTCTTTCATAATATAGTTTAGCACCATTCTTTTTAATCTTCTATGTTTTATTTTAACATTCGAACATGTTCTGGTGCGGTTTTGAAAATCAATTAATCAAACTCGATGGACTGCTGTTTAATGGTATTGTTGTACACTGCACCTTCCCCTCTGCTCGACAAAAATTCGGCCATAGCGCATGTCTTTCTTTGTCCTGAAATGAAGAGACATATTATTAATTTCACTTATCTTATATAAGTAGGAGGATCACACAAAAGATTGTTATCTGATTAAACGCTTACAAATAAAATTGTCAGTCATGCATGCATAAAATATGTAGCATCGAAACATTACATGATAGCACTTCCCTATAAATTAGATATGGTGTAAAGGAGCAGCTGATAGGTGATATAGCATTTGGCAATCACTCTATATTTTATGAGATATTTTGCAGGTCTTTTATCCATTAGGCAAATCATATATCAGCATGACCTAACTTGCTTTTATACATGACATAACATTGTAATAGCTGTTTTGTGATATATTTTTTAATTAACCGTTTAATGTAGAAAATATGATTTCATATACATATTATAACGGTTAAAGTAACTAAATGTTTATGTGTTTGTCTGCTGAGTGTTTCAAACTTAACATGGATATTTTCCTTTTTTTTTTTTTTTAATAAAATAAATCCTTTATTGCACATGGATATTTTCCAGCAATGATTTTGAAGACTCAAACTGTTAAAATATACGCGTACTAGTACAAGTCTTTAAAAAGAATGAACAAAAACATTAATCTGGTCTTATAGGTTCTACTAAACTTTAAATACAAGATACAATAACAACATCTTGTTCTTTGCTATACAAAAACATTAATCTGGTCTTATAGGTCCGACTAAACTTTAAATACAAGATACAATAACAACATCTTGTTCTGTGCTATACAAAAACATTAATCTGGTCTTATAGGTCCTACTAAACTTTAAATCCAAAATACAATAACAACATCTTGTTCTTTGCTATACTTTGACCGTTTTTAAGATGTTGAAAGTGACGGTTGATTGAAATGTTGAAGTTGCAGCATTTCAAAAGAGACTTTTTATATTATGAACTTTAACCTTTTATTTCAAAACATTTCAGTATCAATAGCATACAAGATATTCTGCTTCTAGTCAAAATTATATTCCTGAACCTGAATTTTCTATTTAAAGCGCTTTATAGTTGCTTCCTGTATACACATTATCTATTGAAACATGGTGTCTTACTGTAAGTGTTTTGACAAAATGTAGTTTGTGTTGCTAACAATTGGGTAGCTGAACATTGATTCTGCCACGACACCCCAAAGTAAACAATTTTGATCCCTCGAAATGTCAAAAAAAAAAATAATATGTGTGTTTTACCGAGCATTTGGAAGTTTGACTACAGAAAGTTGATAAATTTGTAATCAACAAAGTTGTTAATTTTCTTTTATATTCATCCGTTGATTGTGATTTAATTGTATGTAAAAACCAATCACAGACACAAGGAGAAAACTGTTGTAAACTCATTAATAATGGGCAAATAAAAGCTGTTGAAAATTTCACAAAAAGTACGTAGTAGAAATTTAACGTTTAGAAAAAAACTACATTGTACATCTATCTGACTTCAAAAGCACTTGACCTCTCGTTGTCAAATTAATTGAACACATTATATATATATATATATATATATATATATATATATATATATATATATATATATATATATATATATATATATATATATATATATATATATATATATATATATATATAATAAAATTAAATTCTAATGCTCTAACAGTCCTTAAATTTTCTACATTTTTCTCCAACCGGTTTCACACCTTTGTGATAACTGACGGTAACGTCACGTCACGATAGTCTGTAACAATACATTAAAGGGACGTAACCCTTACAAAAGTAACGTCTTATCTATTTAGGCTTGGTTTGTACTTTTGTACAAACACATTTTCTTTATTAGTTCTCATTTCTTCGGTGAATTGGTCGTCTCATTGGTAAAATAGGAAAACATAGTATTTTGGTGATTTATTGAAAGCGCAATATAAGTACGTCTGAGTCAGTGACAACTCTACAACAGATTTATCCATCAGCAATGATGATGATACATGGCTGTGTACATTATGTATATACAACTCGTCTAAACATCAACCCAATAATTTTAGATCTGTAAATTTGATTTCGCAAATGTTTTGTTCTTCCCTCGCCGGGATTCGAACCAATGCTACTGAGATATCGTGACACCTAATCGCCTGCACTGTATCCGGCGCGCTAGACCACACGACCACCTTGGCTTTACAATAACAAAGCTTTCGGTTGCCGGGTGTTACCTTTCCTCGTAATTTTCAATCTAGCGTCGTAATACAGTACATGATATATAAGGCATAGAGATTTTATTGTTACATATCAGCTCAATTATCTATAGTAAAGGATCCTACAAATTATTGCAAGATACAGTCACAGAAAATTATATTTATAAATACGTCTGAGACAGTGACAACTCTACAACAGATGTGTACATTATGCATATACAACTCGTCTAAACATCAACCCAACAATGTTAGATCTGTAAATTTGCTTTCGCAAATATTTGGATCTTCCCTCGCCGGGATTCGAACCCATGCTTCTAAGATATCGTGACACTAAACCGCCTGCACTGTAACCGGTGCGCTAGACCACACGACCACCTGGGCTTTATAAAATGAAGCTTTCGGTGGCCGGGTGTTACCTTTCTACGTCAGTTTTAATCTAGCGTCGTACTACAGTACATGATATATGAGGCATGAAGATGTTATTCTTACAGATCAGCTAAATTATCTATAGTAAAGGATCCTCCAAATGAATGTAAGATACAGTCACAGAAAAAAATTATATTTATAAGTACGTCTGAGCCATATATATATATGAATTATTCTTATAAAAAAAACTTTTGTCAAAATGGAAAAAATACAACCCTAAATTTCATTGATAGAAATTGAAAATTATTTGATAACTCCCTTTCGTTTAGTATAAAACTGCAGTGTTATACTATACATTTTTTGTAATCTTCTTTGGAATCAATTCTGCTTAAATGTGCAGACAAACTTTGAAACCCCTCATAAAGTGCAAGATAATTTGTAATAAAATAATTAATTTATTTGACAATTTATTTAAATCGTAAACACAAGCACGAGCTTTTCTTGTTAGTATTTAGTGTTCATACTCAGTACCAGCAATATTGGTGAAATGCTGTTGATGGTTATGAATGTACGAAGACATTTACCCTGTCGAGGAACCTTGCCTTGCTCTCTGTGTATTTTTTTCGAATGCCTCAGATTATGTTTCTCACGTTACTTAGTCTCTTCCCATTCCTGTAACCAGATGTTATCATCCCTAAACTACTGTCACCTTGGCGTATCTCCTCGAAGTGTTTTGTTTGTTTTGTTATTTTACTTTCCTATATAGCTAGCTTTATAGAAATACATATATTTAGTTTTATTTCAAAAGTAAACTATCTACAAGGGATCATAGGAGAGGTTGTAAACGACTTAAGGTTACATGACGGCAATCATTATTACACAAAACTGCATAGTAAGCTATGAATACCTCAAGCATGACAAATTGTTAAACATTGTATCTAAAGAGCAATAATCGAAAAACAAATATGACAAACAGCAACCAGCGCCAACAACTGAACTATAGGCTCCTAGCTTTGTACAAGCACATACGTAATGTGGCATAAACATAAACTACAAAAGGTAGTTGGCTCGTTATCTAAAGCTAACCGGTGAAATGTATCTGCTTAAATCAACGGCTTTAGTTCTCTGGTAGCTTTTATTCTTATCGACAATTATACCATATCTCATTATATTTTCCAACAGCTCATCAGAACGGTATAAGGCAAACAATACAACTATCAAAATAATAGATAAACAACACGATTCCCATTTCAACTGTTATTTTATCCATTTTTTCTCAGACTCCAATCACACTTATTAAGTCATAAAATGTACGAGAAAGCATGACATTGTGCATAACCATTACATCAATTGACAGGATGAAGGACTGTAGCGGTTTACAAAACAATTTACGTTTGCTTTTTGTAAATATGTTAGTACCAATAAAGGCAATATCCAAACATTTAACTAAAATAATTAAGTGTTAAATACTTAACCTTATAGAATATGTTTTTGAAAATATTGCTTGTTTTTCATGAATGATACATACATTAACGTACTCAACAAAACATCATCGAAAACATAAGATTTACCTTTTCTTTTGTAAGGTAAACGTTCAACAATGTTTTGACAAAATCATAACCAACAGCTTTAACCATATCACCACAGCTATATTTGACTGGGACTTTCTGCTTTCACATAAGCAAATATTAGTCCAAAACTGTAAAACATAAAAGAGCTTAGGAATATATTCTACGTCAACCACATACATTGTTACATGAAAAACAAGCCCTGCAATCCATAAGGCGATTTGAAATCGTAGCTTTTGTACAAATGTACGTTTTAGTAAACAAAACAGTACTACGTTTCTTTTTGTTTTATTCTTCCTTCTTGCGTATCTTCACACCAATCATTTTCCTCTCATCCATTACTGTTTCAGATTAACACAATTCATTCAACCCATATTACTGATAATTGATTAATCCACTTGAACATAATCGGATAGATAACATATGTTTATTAAATAAAAGAAAGCGAAAATAGTCCATTTCTTACCATTAACAACCTAACAAACAAAAGATTATAGTCATGTCTGGACTGCGTTTAAAATAGAGAAGATATATATTGTTCAGGAGAATTCAATTTCAGTATATGTCAAAATGACAAATGAGATAAAAAGAAACATATATCAACATGAGAGTCGTTCTGACGATGAACTATTGATAGCTTGTCGAACGTATTATAAATCATATGTCACTTTAAATTAAAATTTCTAGATTAGCTGTAGAAAGTTTGACCTTATTGCTAAAACTTGTTAAGATGTTTTTTTATGTAATGTTTTTTATTTTCCTTAACAAATATTATGGTTAAAATAACAAATTAATTTTGATTGTACCAAACAAGTAAAATCACAAATATACCGAACACCGGGGAACATTCCCACTTTCCTTTAACACATTGAAACTTCTGTTTATGCGTTTGCTCTCTTATCCGTAAACTTCAAGGGACATCTTTTAATTCAAATGCAATTAAATTTAAACTCAATCAAATCATGAATAAAATAATTCAAAATATAAGACTTTATTAAGTATTCAATAGTTCTATTTTGTTATCAAATCCATCCCGTTAGTGCGATGTTGTTGTTAAATGTTAGGTAAAATGTAACTGAACTAATACATAATGGTGTTGAAGTATAGAGTTTAGGTTCTGATGTTGTTTACAATTTCAATTACGTGTTATAGTGTTCTTTAGGCGTGTCTTTGTACATTTCCAACCTTTACTGTGTAGTCCTCTTTTGGTAACATACTTTTGGCGTGTCTCGGTATTTGTATATCCCGTCCCAGTATTTATGTGCTGATATAAACAGTGATATAGTTATTTGTTTTTATAGTGATTTAGATTATAAGACAACGTTGACTACTGCTCCCTACGTTTTGACAATTTTACCGGTTGTCAATACTATTTAATTCTAGGCAACTGTGATACAAGTTAGAGGTTTAGTTAAATGCAATGTCAGTTTATAATTGTCACCTTTACGTAGTACTTTCTCTTTTCGAACTGGCCTGTTTACATATCTTTATCTAATGTATATGATCCACTGTTCGTCATGTACGTTGGACATAAGTAATGAATCGTAGTGGAATGTTTAACTAAACATTTGAGGTGTTCAAATGACAAACTGACAATAAGTAATCAGGTTAAATTCGCCATTTCGTAAATAAGGAAATACCTGTACCAAGAAAAGAATATAACAGTTCTTTGAAATGTTGATGTGTTTGAGCTTTTGATTCTGTAATTTAATAATGGACTTCCCGTTTTTTGTTTTTTTTTCTTGAAGTTAGGTATTTTTGCTTCTTTACTATTAGAACGGACTATACAGTAAAGATTAGAAATGTACCAAGACAAATTAAAAGAACATTTAAAGAGGGACGAAAGATACCAGAGGAACAGTTATTTAAATGATAAACATCATCAGTACCTATAATCTATACTTCAAGACCATTATGTATTATTTGTGAAGTTGGTACGTAATATTCACAAACAAGTATCTTCTGATGCTCTTTTTAAGAAAAGGGACGAGACGTTAAGAAATGTATATCACATATTCCGGCGAAGAAGGTATATTGCTGCAAAAAAAATCAAAATCAAGATCGTTTTGCTTCTCATAGATTCTTTTACTAGAATTACAGCTTATGTCGAATTCGAGGTATAAGCATACAAATGAGGGAAGCCGTGTTTAATATTTCTGTAGTTTTTAGTTCTGGCTGATATTCTAATGAAACCAATCAGAAAAGTTTGGATTGTTGACAAAACAAAACATCATCAGTATATTTTAATGTGAAATCTAGAAGAGATCGCACAAGTCTAAAAGTCTGAAAAGTATGGAACGCCACAGCTGTCTTATGTGGAACTCTGATATCACTTTATGTTGTTTTATTATTACTTAATGATTTTTTGTCTTTACTAAATATGGTTTGACATTACGTAATGATGTTTTAATATAACTCAATATGGAATAGTCATTACTTAATAATATTTCGATATTACACGATATGGTTTCGTATTGACTTGATATAGTTTTGTCATATCTCAATATGGTTTTGTCATTACTCGATGTGGTTACACCATAATTTGATATGGTTGTGTTATTAGTCAATCTGATTTTAACATTACTTGATGTGTATGTGACTTAACGTAATGTAGTTGTTTTGTTACATGATGTGGTTTTGTTATTTCGTAATGGTGATTTGTCTATTCTTTATATGGTTTTAACATTACGCAATGATGTTTCAAAATTTGACGATTATACACTACTTGATGTGTTTGTTTCATGCTTTGATGTGGTCTCACTTTAAACATATATTATTTCAAAAAATCATGTACATGACATACACATATAAATACAGTGATACAATATTACAAAGGGATTCGGAAACAAGGTTTCCCTTATATTAATCCGTCTCCCTATAGAAAAAAGATAACGGGAAATAACTGCAAATAAAAAAGTTGATTTTTTTTTCGTCAGATCTTTCCTATATATATATATGTACCGGCGGCGGAGTGTGTTTACAGGACTTTGTCAAGACTGTCTCATTCAATTACGATCCTAATCATGCACGAAGGACGCTATAAGCCAAAACGCTTCGAATCTACCAAAAATTGTTGCACTTGTTTAAACACGAGTAGATTTTCCTCTTGATTGAGGTTATTGCAGCCATATAGGAGTGTTTCTATATTGTATGGGAACGGCTTTTTTCTATTGTACGTTTTCGGACAAGGGAGTAATTATAACACTTGAGAAGAAAATGCTTACTGCTCTCGATTCTACCACAGGTACAATTTTTACTTTCTACAAGATTTCTCTTAAATAAATGTTCGTTCAGATTTATACTACAATCCATCCGAAGTCTGGCATGAAGTATTTGTCCTTTCCTGTCTCCATAAAAATAATAATTTGGTATTTTACTTACATTTTGATTAAGGTAACGTTTAAGTGTAAACTTAGATGGACTTGGTCTGATATCGTCCAGAATAGCATTCCAGGATCGAATAACTGAGGGAAGAAAAGATTTCTGGTAAAATGCAGTTCTACTTCTATGTTGCGTGTCATTCGTTCGTCTTGTGTCATAATTATGAATATTAAACAATTGTTGAGGGATAATATCGCTTAAGTAATCAGGGGTTTTGTTATGAAACATTTCATGAAATTTTATAATTTTGTGTTTTTTACGTCTTTCTGATAGTAACTCCCATCCTGTTTCGTCGTATAATTTATTTATGGACGATAACTTAGTACCACCAGTAACTATCATAGCCGCTTCAGGTTGCATATTTTCTAGTTTATCACTTAAATAGTCAGGAATGTTGTCCCTAATGATATCTGTATATTCGAATAAAGGTTGGATAAAACTTAAATATATAGTTTGTAAATACTTTCTTTTCAATTTGAATTTTAAAGCACGAAATAAATTTAATCTAGGTGTTATATTTTCAATTATTTTATTGACATGAGAATGCCATGAACCATCCTCATGAAAAATTAAACCAAGGTCTGTATGGCTTTCTACTTCTGACATCATATCATCATTCATATAAAGAGGTGGATGGTGGGGCTTTACTGAATATTTGAAAATTGTCATAGCTTCAGTCTTTTTTGCATTAAAATTTACTAGTCATTAGACTGACCAATTGTTGATAGTCTCTATATCAGAATTAAGTTTGCTCGCTGCTGCATATTAATCTTTAACTACTATGAAAAGGGAAGTATCGTCAGCATATAGTTTTATATAAGTCTATGTCGTTTACAATGTCATTTATATATACTAAAAAAGTAAGGGGCCTAATATTGATCCTTGAGGGACGCCAGCATTTACACCAAAAGTATCCGAGGATTGACCTGAAATAACAACTTTTTGTTTTCGATTTGATAAATAGCTCATAAACCACTTTAATAGGTTTCCTCTTATACCAATATTTCTAAGTTTATAAATTAGACCTTCATGTCAGACTCGATCGAAAGCACGACTTATATCAAAAAAGACAATACGAATCTCTTTTCCTGCGTCAAGAGCTTGCCAAATAAATCTGTTATGTGTAAGGGTTGGTTAATTGTAGAATCTCCAGGCATGAAACCTGACTGGGCACTTGTTATATTATTATGTTTTGTTAAAAAGTTAAAGAAATGCTTAAAAACACAACGTTACATACTCTTACCAATGATCGACAAAAGTGATATCGGTCTATAGTTTGACACCAGTTCTCTATCACCACTTTTGAAAACTGGTATAACGCTTGCTAATTTCTGGATACATAGCTTCGCGTATAGATTTATTGAAAAGCTGAGCCAGGGGCCTACTTAACTCTCGAGCAGCATACTTCAGAAGCCTACCGCTAATTTCACCAGGGCCCGTCGCTTAAGTGACATCTAACAAAGACAAGTGGGCAAACACTTCCTCTTCGGTTATTATAATATTGTTTAAAATTGGTATATCATCGGACATAGGAGTATTAGGAAAAGACGCTGTAGAATCATTCACGGTAGCTTGCTTACAAAAAAGAGATTAAATGCGTTTGATTTTTCATTATCGTCTTCTATATATTCATTATTTACTAACAAAGGAGGGTAATTTGACGCTTTCGAAGGCTGTCCAGATAAATGTCTTAAAAGCTTCCAACAATTCTTAACATTTGTTTCTGGATTCTCTAATATATTTATTTGTTTGTTGAAAAAGTCAATTTTAGCTGTTTATATAAAATTTATGCATTGATTCATAACATACCGAAATTGTCGCCAAGAAGCAAGAATCTTTTTTGCCATTTGTCTTTTTCGGTGCCGAATTAGTTTTTTTATATGACCAGTTAGCCATGGCGGGTCTTGAGATCTAAACTTGACAAATTTACAAGGTATATGTTTTGCAGCTATTTTTTATATAGTTTCTGTAATTTTTGTCGCCGCAACATTTACGTCATTATTATTAATAATATTATCCCAATTAACTTCACTTAGATCAAATTTATAATTAGTTAGGTCTGCGTGATCATAGTCCCAAATCTTCCAACTAAAAACTTTATTTGGTGTTTTTTTTAATGTTTATTATGCCACTCACAGGACAGTGATATCGTACATTAGCTTCCAAAATATTATCACTGACTTCAGTATGTAAAAGTATGTCAGGGTCGTTTACTGAAATTAAATCCAGTAAAGATGAACTGGTCTCGCAAAAAAATGTTGGCTGATCAATTGCTTGATTCAGGCCGTTTTGCAAAATAATATTTGTAAGTTTTGTGTTTCGATAATTCAATATTTTCGTTGAAATCGCCCGTTACTACTATTTTATCAATACCCGAATTGAAAGCATTTTCTATGGACAAATTCATATTATCCCAGTATTGCGCACCAGAATCAGGGGGTCTGTAAAATACTCCAAACAGACATGTACATTTTTGTGTGTTAATTTCTATCCAAAGACACTCAAGATTTTGTATTTCAAGATCATGACGTCGTTTACTTGGTATATTATCTTTTACATAAACTAAGACCCCACAACCGATTCTGTCTCGATTCCGATCATTTCGATATGGAGTTTTACAATTATCTAATTTTAATTGGCTATCAGCTATATCGGACTTTAGCCATGTTTCGGTAAGTAAGATTATGTCCCTGTCCCCCAGCTGAGCTTCAACTATTGATTTTTTAGGGAGCAGACTTTGTATATTTAGTCATGAAATAGTCAAAAGATCTTTATAACGAAAAAATCTAACATATCAGTTGAACTATCATTATGGAGGCAGTTATCTGGCGAGTCGGACGTTGGCCCCGGATTTAGTTCAATATCCCCTGCCGTATAAATAATAAGAAAATCATAAAAATAACTGACAAATCGATAAACAAACGTCATTCGTATTTTCATATCTACCCATCAAAGGAGTTGCTTTTTTGGTTTCTAAAACCCATCTTGTACTTTTTAAATACGAATTCAAACTTGATAGCAAACATGTGGAACAACTTTGATTTTTAAATTTGTTTTTAATTCGAAGTTACATATATATTGTGAGAGCCTTTGTGCCAATTTGGGCAAGTGCAGATTATTTAATATAACGGTATGTAAATCGAGTGAGACAGTCGAGTAGACCTGACATAGTGTAGCCCAACACGTGCCCTATATGTATTTAGGTCACTTCCCATTGTTTACATTTAGTGTAGAAGAATATATTACAAAACAGAACACATGTTGGGAGCACTACAATAATAATAATATTAGTGGTAAGAAAAAGATAAGTATAACACTGATTCACACATCCGACGCCGGGAGTTTTACCTATGACAGGAAAATAAATTGTACACAAATCACAATGAACGATAGAAAAATATCAATGCACATTTTAATTTCAATTGGAAGTATCCAAAGGAAGAGTAACCCTTTGTTCATTTATATCTGAATTCATAAAGTGATTATCATTTAGAAAAGACCGTCTCAATTAGTCACACACCTTCAAAAAAAAGAAAAGGGGGGGGGGGGGTTACAAAAGGACAACAAAAATATCAGTTCACCTCTACATGCACGCTCAACTCGTTCTCAAAGAATCACAGCATCACTTAATATAAAGTGGGGAAATCATTGGTTTGATTTGATTTTTTTTTGTATGTATCCCCGTTCACCAGTTTACGTATTACTGCCAAAAATAAAATAAGCTCACCCACACATCCACACGCATTGTATAAACACATTCATTTCCAATTCAATATGTAAAGGTAAATATAGTAAAGGTAAATATAGAATGATTAATACAAAAGTATGATGTAGCAAATAACATAAAAAAAAACCAACAAATACCCCAACAAAAACACAAAGTAAATTAGACAAAGTCAAACTGAACATGGTTAATTTTATTACCGTTTCCAACATCCCCGTTAATGACAGACATTGCACCATCATCATGTGTTAATAATCGTTCTCTACTAGCACCTGTGACTTCATCTGGTTTTTCGGACCATTCGTTTGGGGTCTTGTCATTTCTTTGATGTGGTCATGTCATTCTTTGATGTGAGTATCCCATTACTTGATGAGGTAAAACCACGTGACAAGTTCGGAAAAACCTGTTCTATTATAGATAGACTTCCTTGAATGCGAGTGGCCATCCATCTAATTAGTGTTCAAATTAAAGTTCGGGTTACTGTTTGAGTTAAACTTTGAGTTAGTTTTCGAATTCAAGTCATTCTTAGAATTAAAGTTTGACATTGAGGTAAACATTGAGTTTCGAGTTGGACTTCGAGTTTGAGTCACATTTAAAGGCGGAGTTCTAGTTGCAACTATGAATTTGAGTCACTTCTTGAGATAGAGTTTGAGTAAGATTCGAATTTAAGTCTCATTTAGATTAATTAAGATTTCGAGTTGAAATTCGAGCTATTTTACATGTCTTTTTGAGTTCGTAATTAAATTTTCTATCGCGGAACAAGGGCTTTTTCTCGGGCTTCCGAAGAGAGGGCTCCGGGATATGCGTACTAAATAAACAATGTTGCAGTATACAAAACGCAACATAGGATGTGAAATAACGTTAGATGTGGTGTTGCCAATGAGACAACTATCCACCAGAGTTTAAATGCAGTGGATAGAAGAAATCATACATAGGCAACCGTACAGCCTTCAACATTCCGTATAGTCAGCTACAAAAGGCCACCATGCACTATGTGAAAAAAAAACAAATATGACACATATGTATACAACGACAACATTCGAACTTCATGCTCCTGACTTGGGGCAGGTACATAAAGAAAGTGCACGTGGCGGAGTTTAACATGTATATGAGCGAACTCGGACTGTAACAGTAGTGTAACAGCACAACACGAGAACAAAATGTAAACTAGACAAAGTGATGCCCCAGCACTCCACTCATTTAACCGCTTATACCCCAAAAAGAACAAAGTTCAATTTTTCTCCCAAAAGAGGAAAAATAATAAAAAGAAAAAACCCTGACCACATGCACACCTTCAATACACGTACAAACAGCTAGCAGAGTGATACATTCCTATCATTCAAACTGTAGGAGTTATCTGGAAACGCCTTACTTATGCAAGTAAATTTTTCAGAAAATGACAAAGTTCAACTTTCTCCCAAAAGAACATATATTAATAAAAATTAAACCCTGACCACATGCAGCACACCTTCAATATATGTACAAACAGACGGTAAAGAGAAAACTGTCTAGGATTCAAACTGTTGGAGAAGTAATGCAGAATAACTATATACCAATGATGGGACGGAAAAACGGACGGACGGTCAGATGTTAAACACTATGCCCCCAACTTTAAGTTGCGGTAAAGTTGCGGTTGCTTAAAAACAGTTTCAATTGGCTGACTCAATAGATCGATATTACTGGGTAATTTAAATCCATCGGGGTGATCTCGGGTTCCCCAGAAAAGTAAGGAGATTTTGCTCAACGTGTGTCACCCGTCGTGTCATTCGCGAAATTACAAACCGAGTGATTTGTTTTTATTTGGAAGTTCACATTCGAGTAAAAGCTAAAGGTATTACGGTTACGACAACTGGAACATGTTCGTCGTCACATGTGAAACAGATATTCCAAAACGTTTATTTTTTAATTAGTGCGAGAGAATTCAATTGATTAAAAGTAAAAGATTGATATTCGTATCAATGTTCAAATGATCATTCACGCTAAAACAAAATCGATTTTTTTTTTATTTTATAGTATTGATGCTTTGTCGCTTAGTCCGAGCCCCTCCCCATATTTTCATGTGACTTAAGTGTGAGTTGATTTGAAGTGTCTCATTTGTTAACAAAAAAGTATTAGTCTTTGGATTTGTGTCGAGTCTGCGACTTCAATGTAGCGAATGCAGCGGCAGTGAGACACAACAATGTCGTCGAAAGTGGCGTTTTTATAGCTTACTATGGGGTATGGGTTTTGCTCATTGTTGAAAACCATACAGTTTTGTTTTAGTTAAATAAAACCGAATTAAACTGTTTTGACATTATCAATTTATTATCTCCATTAAGTGTTTTAAAACTTGTATAGGAGTTTTTCCTCAATATCAAGAAAAAGCATCTACAGAAAAAAAAATTTTTTTACCGATGAATGTACACAAAATTCAACATTCGAAACTTACTCAAACTCTACCTCAAGAAGTGACTCAAATTCAAAGTTGTAACTAGAACTCTGCCTTTAAATGTGACAAAAACTCGAAACTCAATGCTAACTAGAACTTTTATTCTAAGAATGACTTGAATTCGAAAACTTACTAAACGTTTACCTCAAACAGTAACCCGAACTTTAATTTGAATACTAATTAGATTGATGGCCATACGCATTCAAGGCACATACAACATGGAAATCTATCTAAAAATAGAACAGGTTTTTTAGAATTGGTCCCGTGGTTTTACCTCATCAAGTAATGGGATAATCACATCAAAGAATGACAGGACCACATCAGAGAATGACAAGACCACATCAAATAATGAAACAAACACATCAAGTAGTGTAAAATCGTCAAATTTTGAAGCATCATTACGTAATGTTAAAACCATATAAAGAATAGACAAATCATCATTACGAAATAACAAAACCACATCATGTAATGAAACAACTACATTACGTTAAGTCACATACACACCAAGTTATGTTAAAATCACATTGACTAATGACACAACCATATTAAATAATGGTGAAACCACATCGAGTTATGACAAACCATATTGAGTAATGACAAAACTATATCAAGTCATTACGAAACCATATAATGTAATATCAAACTATCATCAAGTAATGACAATACCATATCAAGTAAAGACAAAATATCATTTAGTAATAATAAAACAACATAAAGTAATATCAGAGTTCCACATAAGACAGCTGTGGCGTTCCATAGAAAAGAACCCGTTTTTGTCTTAACTTGCATGAACTTTTACTCAACATTCTCCAAAAGTATGACTTGTGTCTTAATTTTTCTTGACAAATTCTCATTTATATTAAATTTGTATGACATTTACTCGACATATTTTCGACATTCTGAATATGGTCTTAAAATTTCTAGACAAATTCTTCACATTTGAATACTGTTGAAATTTCTCGACTTATTCTCGACATTCTTATTTTTTCTCATATATATACTGACATATTGACATATTCTGAACATTTTGAATTATGTCTTAGATTTACTTGACAGTTCTGAGCTCAACAAATCATGACCAATATTCATGATATAACTTTAATCTTTATTTCACTTTTGTAGTGAGATGCACACAGATCGTTCACATAGGAATGGCGATTTGTTCACAAAAATGGTCCTCAAGAATCCACTAAAATGTTGTCAGTTAGAATATGTGTAGCTCGTTTTACCCTTTTGTTCTATCCAAATGCACTAAACGTATAGAGTATTCTATTATTTTTTATATTAAAAGGCATTGTGGCAACCCCCTTTGAAATTGAGTAAATGGCCAAAAATCAGAAAAGATTTGTCTAAATTCTACATAATAGAAAACATGTATTTTGCTTTTAAAATCACGTATTTTCTAATGATATTTCGAAAATTAATCCAAAGAAAGTCACTTGAGATAATCTTACGTCACAATACGACCAAACTGTACCTTTCTATAAGTTATTATTACATTATTATTATGCAATGTGTCATTAACACTTTTGGAGCAAATAATTACTATGTATACAAATGTATTCAACAGTGCTTGAAAAAGAGGACTGGTATTGACAGATAAACAGATTTTAATTGTTTTCCAGGAAGAAATCTCATGTAGTTTAATCATGTAAGAAACGAGTGGTTGCAGCAATTTAATCAATGTATAATAAATGGTCGTGTACTATACGAGTTATAAATGGATACAATATAACTATAAAGTAAGTATCAGCTGCTAGTTTACATGAATGACAGACTTCTACTGAAAAAAAAATGAAATTAACAGAATCTGTAATACTTAAATTTAGAATTTCAATAAGCTGAAGTGAATATTAAAAAAGATACTTCTTTAAATCAAAGGAAAATCCGCCCAAACATTATCACATGTTTTACAGTTTTTATTAATCAGCCTACAAATATTGTAATACATGTAAAGAAACTTGGTAGAAATGAGGGTATGGATGGGGGGGGGGTCTGTTATTCTGTAAACATTTAATTTTCACCCCATTTTTCTCTAATCTTTAAAAAATTAACCCCTTTTTTCTCTAATCTTCCAAAAATTAACCCTTTTATTCTCTAATCTTCTATTTTTTGGCTCATTATTCTCTAATCTTCATTTTTTAAGGGCATTATTCTTTAATCATTTAACCCCATCCAAACCCTCAGAAATCCGGAACAGTTTAAATAAAGGGAACAGTAGTGTTTCGCTGTTCAAAATTCATTTATCGGTTGAGGGAAAACAAATCCGAATGACAAACTTAAATTGACAAACTTAAATTGTGTCCATCTTTAATCAGTGATAGACTGTTGCTAAACTGAAAAAAGAAAACACACAATCCTTCTTCGAATCTTAAAGTATGTATTTAGTTAAATACAAATAATTGTTACATGATTATTTTGGTTGAAGACACAATTTAATTTTTAAGATTAGTTGCATTACACAAACAAACTATAGTAGATTTTTACAAGTATTCATCATTTATACAAAACAAATGTTAAGATCCATAATAAAAGCGCAATAATTAATAACAAAGATACATCATCAAATGTAAACATAATAACGATGAGAAAATATGACACTCTTAAACAGAACGTCTCAATCGCTTTTTTAGACAATCTTCAACAGGAACACTCAAACTGAACAAAATTGAAAGCCAAACATGTATATTGTATAATAACTGTAAAAGCTATTGCATCGAACAGAACTTACAAAAAAGCCATATTCACCTATATTCAGGTCACATTACATGAGGGATGTTGAACCTCAGTTTCTTAATCATTTTATTAATTTATCAACGGAGCGATTAAGAAAGGTATGTTTTAAAATACTTTTTAATCACGACCGTAACAAAGCACTGACTAATGAGCTAATGATAATGTGATAACCCTCGAGGTCATGTAGTCCTTTGTCAGGGGTATCGACCCAGTGGTAAATAAACTCATTATAGATACCAGGATTAAATTTTTTTATTTGCACTAGACGCGCGTTTCGTAAAAGATGGAAGATTTATATATTTGGAGCATCCAAAACAATTTTCATAGTGTATCTTCATCGGGATAGTTGAAACACTACAGATTATAAGCCAGGAATGTATGAATACGTGAAAAAAGCAACCAATTCAGGGGAGTTTGGACCTTAGTCCTTGTAAATATACCAACGGAGAATTTAAGAAAGGCATACGATAAGTCATTGTCAGTGCCGAAGTACCAATCACTGAGCAATTGATACCCTCCTGAACTAGCAACCATCACCAGTTGTTTCAACAAATGCAAGTGATAAAACATGATAGTAGCATGTTTAAATGTAATGCATCTATAGATTTCAAAAAGCTTTCTAATTGTTTTTCTTTTTCTTTAAGGGTATTGTACTTATTTCAAATTGCTAGGTTTTATAATGTAAGAATAGTATGAAATTACTACAAAAAAAATGTACAACTACTTCGAGTCCTTTGCTGTACAAAGATTCAAAGCAAGACATAATCCGTTCAGAGAAGTAAACTTAAAGAACACATCAACAATTTATAAGAAGAAAAATTGTCTGACGCTTTGATTGGAAAATCGTTAAGTGAATATAGCATGTACATCTATCTTCTGTGTTTGTTTTAATTCAATATATTTCCTTAATGTTGTAATTTCTTTGTTACGCCTATTACAATGTCACCCAATGTCCTATAAATTGCCAGTTAATATCTTACTTAATATACCATGAAAGAAAAATTACAAGTGAATGTAAAATCAATTTTTATTCTAATAAAAGCAGGGAGAAATAAACGAAATCTGAAAATATGTCTTGTTTTCTCAACAAAATAAAGTAGGAAAAACTTGTTTTTGATATCCTAAATCGCTTTAAACAAACACATTTAACAAATGCCCAGAACTAAATGTTTTCCATTTTTGGATTTTGTCTATCCATGACAGTTAAATGTTGTTTTCATGTTGTTATAGAATGATTGAGTAGTTTACGGTACACGTGACATGCACTCAAAGCCTCTGATCTGACTTCGTGACTTTTGTATAATCAGGAGATCACGTACAGTAGAAACTCTTTACAAATAATATTGACTATAAACATTTTACTTCGATCAAACCAGGGTTATTGGGCAACTTGATATTGATCTCTTGAACCGGGCATATTGGAAGCTTTTTAATTTTTAATTTTACCTTTTTATGCAAAACAAGAAAACGATACCTATTTTGGTTGTGTTTTTTTTTAGTTATTCATGTAAAGCCCAGTAATCCCCCTTTTCTTAACCAGTTATATCATTAAACTCTGTACTAGTTGTATTCTTCTGCTTGTCATGATAAGTATATAATTTGTTTTTGTATATAACATTGTGTCTTAATCATATTGAATCACTTGTAATCATTTGTATGTAATTAATGTTGATTGTTCTGCTCCTTGTGGGCGCTTTGATTACACTAAAATATATTTGATTTGATTTGATTTGTATACTTTCAACTTTTTGACACATTTTCCTGCCTTGTAGAGATCCGAGTATTTATTTCAAAACCAGAAAGTTTGGAATATTTGGGATGTTTTGTTTTTGTTGATAAATATGTATATGATGTAGTATGTTCCTTGTGTTGCTCAGAATAAGATTACCTAAAGGGTGTTAACTTTTATTTACACGAACATAACTATCATAAATACTGCTGTAACCAAAAAAGACCTTCCAATTTTTATTTATCTAACTTAACTGTCAAGTTTTGAAAATGACGCACCTAATGCCATGTCCGGGTTTGACCTTTATGAAGGGTGTCATATAAGAAATACATAATTTACAGAATATGAAACTCAATTAAAATGATGTTGATATGAGATATTCTCATTAAACTGATTGTTGTGTTAGGATATTCATAAATGTCTAGAGAGGTTAGATACAAACATCTGAAAATTATTAGAATTATGTTATATAATTGAATAATATCATATACGGAGCTAAACACAAATTATTAAAACTCTTCTTCCGATCCAATCTAGCATTTTCAAAGATTACAACTATCTTTTTATCTTTATCAGATTCAAAGATGTATAATGTTAAATAGTTTGCTTCTTTTTGAAATATTGTAGGTACCAAACACTTTGACTTAAATTGATGTGTCTTGTTTAGGAGATTAATATTTTGATATGAGCGTCACTGATGAGTCTTATGTAGTGAAATGTGCGTCTGGTGTACTAAATTGTAATACTGGTACCTTTGATAACTATTTCATTAAACAAATTAGAAATTATTCACGTTGACCTATTTACAAAAATGATTGATTTCTCTTTACTAATAGTATGTGGTTAAAACGTTCTAATTATTTAAAGAGTTAACTCCTTTGTATTTTGGATGACCAGAAGAATGATTTATTTTAATGTATTGCAGAAATGTAGACATCCGCTGAAAGAATATTTGTTTAACAAACACGAGATTTCATACAGCGAACTCAAAATAAATATAGCTCAAAAACAGATCTGCAGGGTCCCTTACAAAACCAAGATAACGACAAAAACTTTTCACCAGCCCACAAATGCATGCCCCCCCCCCCACCCCACCCCTCAGGATTCAATTGCACTAATCTTTAGGTCATTTATTTGTTTGAAAATTCGAATATATATATTTGGATTAAATAAGGTTTAGAGCTGTCTCAAATATTATTTTCAGTCGGTGGCTTCGATAAAAATTGTGTTTAATAATCAGGCTAATTAATATACGGTAATATAAGATGTAATGATCGGTAGACACTGCAGCTTGAGTAGGTTACGTAACAAAACATGAAATCAGACCTAATACAGACGTGTTACTGAGATATATACTGGTAATTAAACTATAGAACTTTCTTATTTTGGTCTTTGTTATCTTAGTCTGACGTCATGTGCCAAGAGGGTCTTATAATTGAGCATTTATATATATAATGTAATAATGTTATTTGAGTCTAGACGATTAAGGAATTAGTATGCACAACTGAATGAATTCCAGAAGAAAGATAGTTATGAGAATAGAAATGATGGAAATTAAGGTTTGTCTTTGAAGTGGTTGGCTTTTCTATCCCGTGGATACCTTATTGGGAATTCATGTCGTTATTCTGTACAGTTAGGTTGAATAATTCATTAAGGAAATGTGTAAATTACTAGTACATTGTAATTAGTATAGAAACCATGAACCAGATTTTTTAATATTTAAGAAAAAAAAGCATCCTGATTATTCTAAGCTTTTAATTTTATTAACCAAGGTATAGGAGATATGAAGCTAAATCATCCATCATCACACGATTATGTTTTTTTCTGGATATCAGCATACAATCATAAACATTGATTAATCTCCCAACCTATATGGTTAACAACATGGTATTGTGAAACTCGCCATGAAAGACTTATAACTCGTTAATGTGTGATTAAATAGCGATCTTCTAGATAAGATAAAAATTACTGAAATCAAAATCAGACAGAAAAAGGTTAACAATTGTTTACTCCATAGAAATATAAAAAATCTTAAATCTCTATAGTGCTGTTTGTAATATGTTATCATTGATTCTTTGCTGGGTGTAGTTTTAGTAGTAAGGTTTTAAATTATTTTATTGTTCATTAGTTTCGTGTTTTTATTTCAAATTGGTTGATATGCGATGGAGTAAAGATTGATATTTCCTCTATGTATACAGCCCACTTCTAAATTTCGTATACATTGTTCCTTTGATTCGATCACAACTATTGAAGTACTGTAAAATCGGTCGTTAGTACGAAATTTATAAATGAAACATTTTTGGGAGATTAAAAAGCGACGATGAGGAAAATTGTAATTGTAATATTTACGTAAATATTCATGTATGTCTATCTGTGAAAATATTCCATTTTCGCGGTCATTGCTCTTTCGTCAAGAACTAGAATATATTTTTTCTGTTGAATCTCGTAGCATGTCACAGTGAGGACATACCTTTTTCGTGTAAAATGCAAAACAAAGACTAGATGTTAAATTGATGATTACTAGTTTACTTTTTTGACTTGATTATCTGTACTCCTGACCCGTTGTAAAGTAAACATCGTCTTGCTTGCCTATGTTGTGCCTCTGTTGTTTCGTAGTTCTCTTATATTTGATACGTTTCCCTCAGTTTTAGTTTGTAACCGGGATTTGTTTTTTCTCTATCGATTTATGAATTTTTAACAGCGGTATACTACTGTTGCTTTTATTTACAGCATCAAATCAAAACCGCAATAACGTTTTCTCTTGTAATAACATCATGTGACTTCAATCATAATCGGTTGTTTGTGTTATTGTAAACTCTAATTATTGTCTTTTCAAGATTATAAAAATTATGTGCTACTAACAGTTTGCTTATAATGTCGTTTATATCTCATCAACGTCCTCTGCATGCTCTGTGTCATACGAAAACAATAATAAGTTGATCCTTTTATTGGTCATTAGTCTGACGTCAAACTATGTAATGGGAAAGATGTAGATTTACTATTAGATATATCGGAGTATATTTGGTAAGAAAACATATCTTTTGACCACTGGCAGGAATAAATAGCATGGACGATCTGTTAACCCTCTTTGATATAAAAAAAAATATACAAAGAATTCAATTCACATGTACAACAAATGGAAGTTTTTAACGACCTTGACTGGCTATACAGCCCTTGCACGGTCGGTAAGCATGTACAATTTGTTCCCAAAGTACTGAAGCCCATCTTTTATACTACAAACGTGTAATTTATGAAGCGTCCTTCAATTTATATTTCATACTACAAAAGTGTTATTTGTAAAGAAAGTGCGGACCTATAATTTATACTGCAAAATTGCAATTTGTTTGTATACGTTCAAATTTAGGATCCGTCTGACATAAAATACTACAAAAGTGCATATCGTTCTTATTCTCAAATCAGAGGGCGGTTCGAAAATGATTTAACGCAAAAATTACAATGTGTTGTAAATACTTGACCGCAAAGTCAAAAGTACAAACTGCTTTAAGCCCTGTTGAAAGTCTGATAAATATCACCTTCTTTAGATATAATGTACTGTAGACATTCTCTAATAATAATGATATAGAACTAGCAACATTATTAACGACGGTTTCATATGGGAAATAATAGCTTTAATTTATTGCAGTTGTCTATCAAGTTGGTATACACATTGCACTATGTACAAAAATCTCATTCTAAATAAAGACAACAATAGTATACCGCTGCTATAAACTCATAAATTTATTGAGACGAAACCAAATCCGGGCAACAAAGTAAAACCGAGGGAAACACATCAATTATAAGAGGAATACAACGAAACAACAAAAACATTGAAGTGAACAAAAAACAAACGACAATGCAACACACGAAACACACACAAAAACGAACTATAAGATAACAAATGTCATTTTCCTAACTTGATACAAGATATTTTAACATAACAAATGGTGGGTTGAACTTGCTTTTGTGACTAGCCAAACCTCGCACTTATATGGCAAAGTTAAATATAACACTAAAATGACACATGACAGGACAGGAAAACAGTACAAAAAATGCAAAAACATTCAGGACAGAAAAATTCACAAATAAACAATACAATAGAACATTTTGACATGCTTACAACAGAATGAAAACTAACACATAAAACAACAAAGGACAGCACACACAAACGCGTAACAGAACCAAGAACTGTCTTTCACACGACTGGGTCGACGCCACAAAAGTGACGTTACACATACATTTCTAAAATTTTGATACTGTTCAAGATCAGGTTTGTAACTATATTGTTCGGTGTATTTCATAATATATTTTTTCATATAGATTTGTGATAGTAATTAGATAACTACTTGAATTATCAAGCTATGTCGGTATTTTTTTATCTAAATCAAACTGTAAAACAAATAAATAGTGTACATAAAGTTGCTGTGTGAGTTTTTTTCAACTTTTACATACGAATAGAAAATCAAGAAAATGGAATAACAACTTAAACAATATCCAATCAGAATTACAAATTCATAACTAAATACTTGAATGTTGGATAACATATACCATGACACTAAACTTGATTATTAAGCTATGATGACCCTTGAATCATAAAGTATTATTTTTTTTATTAATCATGATAAAGTTGAATTGAATTTCTTCCACAATATAATAATAATTTGTTAGTTGTTCTACACAACTGGTGCAGCATTATATAATGTCTAGTGCATCCAAATTTCCTCCTAAATTTTGATTTAAAGTCAGCCGTGTTATTTTTCCATTAGTGTTCCGTGTTGTATTGTGTGCCACTACATTGCAATGTTTGTGTTGTTTGAGTGGAGTCTTACAGATCGACAAAACTCAAATTGAACACTTCTTTGTACTATTATAAAATTGATTACAACACATCTGTAAAAGTAAACCTACATGTTTCCTAAGATATTTCACGAAGTTATGTTAATTTTCCAGTTAAATCAGTGACGACTAAGATTGGACAGAATTCTGTTGACACTAACAATAAGCCTTAATTTACACAAGGAAATGACAATCACCATAATCTCAATAAACTTATTTCTCTGTGTAAACAAGTAATAATCTAGTAACAAATCTCACAATAGAACAATGAGAACTGTTAATGTACTGTGAAGCTGTGTACCTTTCGTTTTAAATGATAGATTGAAATTATTTCAGCTCTCTTGCTTTATATATGATTTTGAACAGATTTTAAAATTTTAAAATTATAGAAGTCTATTTTTTTGTAACAAACAGTGCTTCTTAATGAGATCAACTTGGAACAAGATGTTTTCCCTTTCACATTAAACCACTGTGTATAATCATTCCATTGTCTAAGGAAAAACTACATGACAGTTGATATACCAACATATAGATAACAAGAAAGTTAGCTGTACGCTGGTATTTGCACAGTAATGTTGTTTTTCTAAGACGATGATCAGAGAACGAATCCAAGGGTACCTATATCCGCTTGTTATGATACACAGTGTAAATGGTGTTTAATGAAACGCCTACATGTAGCAATAACAAGACATAATTATAGCTTGGTAATGCTCTTCTTCATTTAAATGACAATTAAATCGGTTTAAAATTGAATTACTACATTCATCAGTAATTATTATATTTTCGAGGGCACAAAGTTTGCTTTGACTTGATTTAAACATTATAATTACTTGTTTTTTAATTGATGTTTAATATGTTTAAATTTAATATTAAGAAATAAAATTCAGTTAAAACATTTTGACTTTGAACTTTTTAATTGTCAGTTTATGCCTCGAGTGTGAGAGGTTGAATATCAATCCACATCCTTGTCAATCCATGACAAAATGACAAACGTATTGATAGATATCTCAAATTACTGTTTTCGTTGATCAATTAAGGAAAACTAAGAACCTCAGGTTCCAATTCGGTCTTGCAATGTTGACCTTAGATGGTGTGGGTTATGCTGATTATGACTCTTTGTGGCATTAGTGCTTGTTTATGGAGTTTTGATTTTAGCGTTCCTGGTGAAGGTAAATCGAGAATGGCACTTCGGAAACCACACGTAATACAGTGTTGTTTGTATTTATTAGCACTGGATTGATACCGCTGCTGATTAACTGTAATACCCTGTTCACATTATGCCCTTTTAAACCGGGTCCGACCGAATTAGTTGATCCGGATAGAATCTATGTAGTGTGAACGCCTTAACCCGGGACGAACCCGGATAAAATTACCCCTCATTTCAGGGGATGTTTATTTTTGCATTCTTGTATGTCATTTTTTATAATGTGCTTCTCTGTATGCTTTTTTGTGATTTTTGATAACTTTTGATGTGGCTCTGTACTTATACATCTCGTCATTGTGTTATTGTTCTTTGATTATATGTATCATTGTCTTTCGTTTTTGCTAATGGTATTGTCTGTGTGGCTCTTTTTTTCTTTTTTTCATGTGACGTGGAATATTCTTCTACATCCAGTCATTATGTTATTGTGTCATGGTAAATGTTTGTTAATATACTGAGCCTAAAAAGTTTAGCAACAAAAATGTAAAATTTTATTTTATTTCACAATCATAACAACATATAATTGGAATAAGTAAAAATTGGAATTATAACATGTCAGAAGTAACATGCATGTTTATCACTCATATTCACTAGGAATATCTTTGAATGGAGCGCAATAGGGTAAACATGCGAAAATTGGTATGGTAATATTCAAAACCGATTTCTCATCCATGCTTCAAGTGCATTAATTGAGGATTGGCAAGAACCCAGCAGCTTCCCTTAGTCAATGCACTACTCATGTGGCCGGAACGTAAAGCAAAGGTAGCGCTCCTTCCTTGACGTTAGTTTTTTGTGGTCTTTGATATTTCGACCTATCCTGTGAAGTTTCAATTTGTTATAATCTGTTTGTTAATCTCTAAACTGTTGACTTATGCACATTTAATTGAGCTGCGACGTCAGCAACACTTATTCCGGCATCAACCATTCCAAGATCTTTCTGATGATCATTTTCGGGGAGGCCTGGTTGACGTCCCATGCACTTTTTTCGAAGGTTTATGTGTTTTCTTACCAATGGTTTGTCTCTGAACGTTACAAAAAAAAAATTAGAATTTCGTTTTAAAAGTACAGGTACTGAAATTAAAACATCTGAAGGTGTTGCTAAACTTTTTTGGCTGAATTTATATCTGTTTGTTTTTATAGTGATTAAGATAATAACAAAGCATTAACTGCTTTACCCTTATTTTTGATATTATTACCTGTTTGTTTTGTTGTCAATATCGTTGTCAATATAATGTAATATCTGTCATACAAGTGAGAGGTTTAGCTAACAACAGAACCAGGTTTTATCCATTCTACATAAGAAAATGCCTCTACCAAGTCAGGAATATGTCATGTGTTGTCCATTCATTTGATGTGTTTAAGAATTTGATGTTTGCTATTTTACAATGGACTTTCCGTTTGAATTTTCCTCAGAGTTCAGTATTTTTTTTAATTCAGTAATTGGTGATTTTACTTTTTGCAAATCTAACGCCACGAATTGCGAGTATTGTCACGTTCGTTATTCATTTTGACCGTAGTTAACCGAAATTCAAGTACACTTTTATCAAAGAGACACAGGAAAAGTGCAAATATATCAAGTATGACACATTTTTTGTGAAAAGACATATCTAAAATAAAGATGAACAGATAAACCTGTTTTCGATTAAGCAACCATTGAGAATTGATAATGAGAGAAAGTTTAAACCTCTTTGTCAAATCCAGTTTCTTAATCTAATTGGATTACAAAAACAATTTTCTAATAAAACGACGATTGGATGAAAATGTTTCATCATTAATTAAAGAACTCTTAAATAAGGTTTTTGAAAACATTATCAAGATTAAAAATCCGCTGACAATCTCTAAAAGAGACCCAAGGTTATCTTGTTTATATGCTTTGCTAAACGATTATCCGTACAAGTGAGTTTTGAAATCGATATCATACTCTTTAGACACAAATTAACACTTTCTGTGCCAGGAAATATACAAAACCCTTGCAATGCTATTAGTTTTAAAATTTTATCAAATCTAACTCTTCATAAACAATGTTTACACGATTTTTAGGTTTAAAAATTGCACCTTTCAAATGTAATCGCTAATATTCCTCATCAGCATATCATTGATTGAACATTCCCTGTCCTAAGTCAGGAATCTGATGTTCAGAACAAAGGTTGTCGTTTGTTGATGTTATTCACAAATGTTTCTTTTTTTCAAATTAGACCGCAAGTTTTCTCGTTTGAATGGTGCTACACTGGTTATTTTTAGGCCCTTTATAGCTATAGCTTGCAGTTCGTTGTGAGCCAAAGCTCCCTATGGAAGACCGTTCTTTGACCTATACTGGTTTACCTTTACAAATTGTAATTTGGATGGAGAGTTGTCTCATTGGCACTAAAATCACATCTTCTTATATCAAGTATATATACAAAGGTTTAATGATTGGTCGGACACGACATATGCATGTGTGTTGTACGCTTATTTGACTTACCGTTGACTAATAACTATGTATCAATTGCTTAATTAGTTATCAAAGGTACAAAATTATAAACTCACTGTACACAGCCACTTCAACACAAGCAGCAGCAATGTCTTTGTAGATATAAATACATTCTGAAGCTTTCATTTAAAACGAAACGTATTGCGATGATAAGAAGGTAATTAGAATTAACTAACACATCGTTATTCTGCAAACACATTTGGAACATCCGTTTTCTTATATGATGTCTCTCTTTTTATCATGTTTGAATAATGTGACATATAACTAACTATCAATATTGTGGTAAAACATATCATAAATTTGAAGCTAACTTTTACAAAAAAAGATTATGTTACAATAAAGTAGCATGGAAATAAAATGTTGCAACTTCTGTTTGACAAATTTCAAAATCTAGAATAAATTTCTTTATCAATCTAGATATCATAAGCTGTCGAAGCTTAGTTTTCAGTGCATTTAGAAAAAAATATAATATGGAAAATGAATATACATATTTTTTTATTTATTTGTTTACTTACTGCTAATATTTTGTCTTTGTAGATATTTCAACATTGCTTCGGCTAGTGCAGATATATATTTATTAATAAGTGATATGTAATAAGGTTAGCTACAGGCGCGCTATTTCTATAATGATCTGGTGTGTTCGCTTCATGTATCAGTCTGAGTGATGTAGTGTAAGGATCGGATACTGTTAACTATGCGTATTCAAGTGTGTTTGTTTATTTTACATTGGCTATAGCTATCGGTATATGTTTGATGACTTTGAACAACCTTTATGGATATATCATGCCGTATATTTATATTAACATACATTTTAACTTGAAAATATGCATGTATACACATACAAACATACATACATAGATCTCCATAATTATTTTCAATCCATGCTTTAATTTTCTTCCAGGAAAAGGGAGATAATTCAAAATTAAAAAGAACACTTTAAAAACGAAGTGCTTCCGGAAATCTTTCCTGGCGTTCCAATCACAGAGAACTCTCAAACTTAAAACAATTGAAGCCAATAATGTTTAATTTCTGGATTACGTCAGCACATTCATGCAAAAGTGTTTAAATTAGAAAGATAACAGTACTTTTTTTACAAGACGTATTGAATTATTGACCGTTTGATAATCTTTTTAAGAGAAGAATAAAACATCGGTCTAATATATGATGATGATAACTTAATTGATATATTTGCAACGTAAATGAATCCAAAAAAGTATTTTGTATATTAACAAGTGACCTGAATCTGCAGGTTAATTGTTCTTATGAACAAGAATTTAGACAAAAGAATTAGACAACTTTCAGAATATACTACATGGAAAAAGATATCGTATTAATTCGATTGATTTTAAAAGAGTATTTAATTGTTTAACTCATTCCTATAGTGTTTAAAGAATTTCTTTGTTGTTATGGACACTTATAGCTTCTTACATTGTGTATTTTGCCACTATAAGATGGTTTACTAAGTTTTATGATCAGCAATAGGATAAAGGATTTAAAAAACATTTGGCCTTGTAAACCACAAACATGCATTGCTTTGATTAAACAGGGTATGTTGCTATTACATTCCATAGATATTATATAGATATAGGAAGATAATGTATGTTTTGATTCCGTGTCATCTCAATTTTATTTGACATGTTCTTTTGTTTTGTGAGTTTTCAACTCGAAACCCTGTCCTTTGGTGAGTAATATTGTCGCAACTTTTACATTTCATACAATTCCCTCAGTTTTATTTTTGTTTTTTCATCGTCGATTTATGAGTTTGAGCATCGGCAAAGTCATATTGCACAATGTATACACTAACTTATACCATAAATGATTATGCTACATTGGTGTTACTATTTTTGCAACTGGGCCGGTCTTTATTTTAATGTTAACTACAGTTACATGTCTGTATAACATTTGGGTGGTACTGAATCAGTATCCCTCATGATAAGTCTTTCAGTGACTTTATATTTATATGGATAACTCCTGTACAATCTAAGTTTCGACATTCTATATTAAATAGTTATCAAAGGTAGTAGGATTATAATTTAATACGCCAGACTCGCGTTTCGTATACATAAGACTCATCAGTGACGCTTAGATCAAAAAAGTTGTAAAGCCAAACAAGTACAAAGTTGAAGAGCATTCAGGACCCAAATTTCCCAAAAGTTGTGCCAAATACGGCTAAGGTAATCTATTCCTGCAACATAGGAACGAAATAGTCCAATAACCTGCATAATTAATGTGGTACATCCAGCATCAAAAGCATAATAACAGTAACAAGGACTAGTCTCGTATTACGATTAAATCTCCTCACTCAATAAATAGAATATGAGATTTAAAAAACAAAGGTGCGACAACTCATGAAGTATACAAAAGATGAAAAGCTAAAATAAGGAAGAAAGGACTTATAAAATAATCTGAATTGATCTCAGATATAAATAAGTGCTTCAAGTGATTTGTATAATGAAACAAGAGGAGAATAGCAACAATAATGAAATACTCGGGATCGATCTGATCTATATAGTGATGAAGGGGAAACAGTCTTCAGGTAAATATTTTTCTATATTTTCTGTAAGCAGCCGTTAAGATTTTAGAAATTTTTCTTGGAAAAAATCCCTCATTGTTAATGATAAAATTATCTAATAAATTGAGTGCGTCCGAAGCGCTATTGTTATTTTGTATTCGTGCGAAACGCTCAAATCCAACAATTTAAATGCAAATATGTATGTACTTGAATATATAAGAACGGCAACAGTATTACGTCTCTGTTCAATAGTTATAAACCAAAAAAAAAATCCGTGTCACAAACAAAACCGATAGAAATACATCAACAAGAGGAAGAAAACGACGGAACAACAGAAACACTGAACTACAAAAATAACAAACGCCAACATGCAAAGCAACGGACTATCTGATAACAACTGCCATATTCCTGACTTGGTCTTTGACATTTTAGAAAAAAAGGTGAGGCTTTCACCTAGATGAATATATAAACTGCAAATATAAAGGAAAATCTGTCCGATTAAAAGTTTCAATATATTAGGTATTTTTGTTAAACTTTTTTAGAGAAGCGAAACTCATTCTCATTAGTCGAAAAAAGCGACAGTCCCTGAGCAAAAAAGATCCAAATGCGAACAACTAACTGTGTTTTAAACAAAACAGAGTGAACCAAACATTGAGCAAGACAAATCCATCCAGAATCAGGGTTGATAGCATGTGCCTCTGAAAGTTAAGCCGATCCTTCTTCATATGTGGCACACATACTGTCATTATGTAGGTAAAGATAAGTCTAATTCGATAAGTCACATTCGAAGAAAAGAGGATTGGTTGGTAGTTACGAAAAATTGCACATAACCGTCTTAACCTGTGAAACAAATATTACATAACAGCAATCCTATTCTTGATGGCGTCCCTATTTCAAAGTGTAAGTTTCGGAAAAAGAATTTTCTCTCCAGTTTTGGTAAGACTCATGTTGGTTAATCGTTTGCTTTCTATGTAGTTAATATAAACCTTTGTTAAGCTATTCGACGTTTTTTATTGGTCGTGGTTTTTCAAATAATAAACATAATTGGGTCCTCGTGCTCTTGAACTTTGTCTTCTATTTGTTTTTTTTTTTTGTTTTTTTTTTTCGAGTCTCATACATGAGTCTTTTTTCTTCAGTAGTCAGCACATGAATATCTATGTTTTGGTCAATTTTATAAATTTCCTGTTACAAAACTTGGAAAAACTATGAATTTTCTTAACCCAGGAATAGATCCTCAATGCTCTTCAACTTTGTACTTGTTTGCTTTATAACTATTTTGATCTTAGCGTCACTGATGAGTCTTATGTAGACGAAACGCGCGTCTGGCGTACTAAATTATAATCCTGGTACCTTTGATAACTTTTAACTCCATTGGGTCGATGCCACTGGTGGTGGACGTTTCGTTCCCGAGGGTATCACCAGCCCAGTAGTCAGCACTTAGGTGTTGACATGAATATCAATGTTTTGGTCATTTTTTTTAAATTTTCTGTTACAAATAAGGGTGAATAGTAGTATACCGCTGTTCAAAACTCATAAATCCATGGACAAAAAACAAAATGGGGGTAACAAACTAAAACTGAGGGAAACTCACTTTATATTAGAGGATAACAACGACACAACATCAAAATGTAACACACACAGAAACGGACTAAGCATTAAACAAAATCCTATGAGAATAACAAATATAACATCACAAACCAAATACATGAATTTGGGATAGATAAGTACCGTGACACGTCTTATAAAAATGTGAATTCACACTCAAAAATAAGAGAAAACAAACGACACAACGGAAACACAACGTTAAAATGTAACACACACAGAAACGAACTATAATATAACAATGGCCATATTCCTGAGTTGGTACAGGAAATTTTTAAAGAAAATAATGGTGGGTTGAACCTTGTTTTGTGGCATGCTAAACCTCCCTCGTTTATGGCCATGTGAAATATAACATTAAAATGACAACACAACATTACAGGACTACAATATAAATAAATAAGAGAACATAATTGACAAAGAAACACACGAATAATAGCTAACAAAAGGCAACAAGATTAAAATTTTAATACGCCAGAAGCGCAATTTGTCCACAAAAGACTTACTAGTGACGCCAAGATAAAAAAAGTTTGAAAGCCGAAACAAGTACGAAGTTGAACAGCATCGAGGACCAAAAGTTCAAAAATCTTGTGCCAAAAACAGCCAGGGTTTTCTGTTAGGTACCAGAACATCCCTTTTATTTAGAATAATTTATACTTTTGCAAACAGTAAATTTTATAAAATGACTATACAAAAGATATATGATAAAACTGAAGTATTAACTAATTTCAGGAAACAACCGAAATACACTACATAACCCGACGAAATGCAGCATATCCGAATAAATTTAAACCTCAACGACAAGTGACGTCATATTTGAAATTGTAAAAAATGACAAAAAAATTACGTCACATATGAAAAACTTTGAATTTTTCAAAAAACTAAGAATTTTCCTATCTAGGAATAGATTATCTTAGCAGTATTTTTTGAATTTTGGGTCCTCAATGCTCTTCAACTTTGTACTTGCTTGGCTTTATAACTATTTTGATCTGAGAGTTACTGATGAGTCTTATGTAGACGAAACGTGCGTCTTGCGTACTAAATGATAATCCTGGTACCTTTGAAAAAGATTAAATCACAAAAATACTGAACTCCAAAATTCAAAACGGAACGTCCCTTATCAAATAGCAAAAACAAAGATAAAACACATCAAACGAATGAACAAGAACTGTCATATTCCTTACTTGTGCGTCTAGCTAACTTAATTTTTGTCCTGGTATCTATGCTGAGTCTATTTATTTGCCCGAAAACTGAAATACTAAAAGAGTTTGTGCACTTACTTGTAGATTCAATTGTAAAAAAAATTGTCTTTTTCATGAATCTTTATGTTTTGTCTGTCACAAAGTACATGTGATATGTCGGTTAAATTATTTTTATTACTTATTTTAAAACAGCTTTATTTGTAGGTTTCATTTTGTCTTTGAAACAACATTGCCTACACATGTTTTAATTTAGCATGCAATCATTATAACGAATTGAGTGTTAAACCTCGTTACAATTGGAACGCTTTCTGCACTTCTTTAGAAATCATATTAAGTAAAAGGGCGTGTTTACAACTGCACAATATATTTCACATGTTTATGTATAAAATTGATGGAATAACGTCCATGTACAATTGATTGAATATGGTTCATGAACAAATTGAAGAAATAACGTCCTTGTACAAATTGAAGTATTCTTATAGGTTGCAGTATTTGAATACATCTGATTCACAAACCATGTCTCTTTAGGATAACATAAAAAGATACTTTGTTTTGTTTACATTGTGGTTCCCATATGATTTTCCTATGTATCAAGACTTAACATAAATGGAGGAGTATTACCGAATTTTAGTATACTTGTAAATTTACCTCTTATTAATTTTAGTTTTAATGTTGAAAATTTGCATTGACCTTTACAAAAACGTGCATATGAACTCTCCATCCTAGGATATGATTGTCTGCTAAATATTATTTTTAAGGTGTTTTTTTTAAGGTGTCTGATTATCTTTTCGTGTGAACATATCATCAATTACTTTAGGCTCAAGTTATACAAATACCTCTGCAAAACTTATTTAATTGTTCTCTATCAAGATTACAACGGCAGCAGTCCTTTTGCGCCAATTACTGTTTTTCAGGGGTATCATTTGCGCCAAATTTTATTTTCAAAATGTATCATTTGCGCCAATAATCGGAACTCATTTGCGCCAATTTACCTTTACACATATCAATCATAAATATATTAATGATTAATAGTTGTTCTTATTTTTGGCGTAAAAAGTATCATATGCATGATCGGAGATATTTAACCATGAAGATGAGCATCTGGAGAGAAATGACTTGAAATGCAGTAGACAGTCCATGTACAGAGAGTGAAGAAAACGTATTGCTTTGCTGAATATTTAATATAAGATATGCCAACAGAGAAGAACATATAAGCTTTTGCTGATTATGTTTTGCTTTGCTCCCACCATCCGTCTGGGCGCAAGACGTACTATAGTAATGGAGCAGAAGCATTCCACGGGGGAGCAGAAGCAATCCACGGGGAATTATTATGAACTGTTTTATGTATTTCATCCTTCAATGTTTGTCTTTTTGGACAATGAAGTGAAGTTACAAGCTACTACATGCATTAAATTAGGAAGTACCCATGCAGCAGCAGTAAGAAGAAAGTATGTTTCAAAAAAGGAAACATTTGCAGTGTAAACTGCCGTTTCCAAGTCCGAATAAAGGTGGAGGGAAGTCATTTTTCTTCTAAATGGCGCAATCGTATGATTTATTTTTGGCGCAAATGAAACCATGTAATTTTAAAACAGGTGGCGCAAACGTAGCATTGGAGAAAAAAAGTTGTGGCGCAAAAGGACGCATTTTTGGCGCAAACGGATCTCTCCCATTACAACTAAGAAATCTTGGATATTAGAATCATGTCACATGGAACTTCATGTATTTTTATACTAAGTTATCCTTGTCTTATAAATTTGTGATTTTTTGTCGAATCTGATGAAGTTCAAGATAAGCGCTTCGGACCCATACAATTTATCAAGTGTAAATTTATTTTATTTTCTATATAACTACTTTGTGGTCTTCTCATAATTCTGAACAAATATAGTGTGCACTTAACAGATTTCCGATGAACTTCTTTGTTATCAAATAAGGACGTTTAAACACAAAATTCTGAAAAATAAAATTAACAGAACTCACACAAGTTATTTTTCAAAGTAAAAGAGGGACAAAAGATACAAGATGTACAGTCAAACTCATAAATCGAAAATAAACTAACGAAGCCATGACTAAAAATTAACGACAAACAGACAAACAATAGTACGAATGACACAACCTAGAAAACTAAAGAATAAGCAACATGAATCCCACCAAAATCTAGGGGTGATCTCAGGTGCTCCGGAAAGGTAAGCAGATCCTGCAAATTTTCTTCTAAAAAAATCAAAGGAAACTGTTTCAAGAAAATTTAAAATTAACTAAGTTCTGAACGGTGAGCTATAAACCTAGTTTCCTTGAAACATTTTGATATTTTCTTATCCAATTTGTGTTGTGTTAGTAAACAAAACAGTAAAGACAACTTCATTTATTGTAAGTATAATTTAAATGCTTTATCAACTTTTTATTTGAATTGGGCTGTCAAATATTTGGATTCGAGCGCCACTGACGAGTGTTATGAAGACAGTATGCACGTCTACAAAATAGTTGCCTAGCTTGTATTTAGTGTCGTTTTTTTGTTTATACCGTGCTTGTTTTCCTTTACTGTTTTGTACATAAAATAGGGCCGTTCTGTTTCTCGATTGAATTGTTTTCCATTTTTATGTCGTGACCCTTTATCACTTGTTTTGCGGTTTTTGAATCATGGTTGAAGGCTGTTTGATAAACAAAAATAACTGTACTGAGTATGTTCGTAATGGATCCTCAATAGGAAATATCTTATCTTTACGGCAAACAATATCATGTCACATCTCTTTATCTTTTAAATGGGATCTTTATTGAGTTTTTGTTTTTCTATTTGACATTTTGGTTACTTAACAAAAAACAAATAAAGTGCGGTTTTTCATATCAATAGTTGAGACACAGACACAGCGTTAAGATTTTCTCTCTATCTTAAGAATCTATGACAACAATAACTTGTGTCTCATCAGTTGATACATAGATATATTGTATCATAAGTACAAAAGACATCGATAAATTATTTCGTTTTTGTTTAGAAACAGACATATTGCAACAATTATTTTGGTAAATAAGACCTAAAACAATGGCGCAAACTAGTCTCTCGTCGGATGAGATGAAGGCATACTTTATCGTTTATTCTTTTTATAAAAGATTTAAGAGTTTACATACAAGTGCATCGAACAGATCAATTGCATTAATATTTTTATGTATAGGGATATTGTCTTCATGGAAATAAACATTGATTTTAAAACATATCTATAAACAGCTTCAAATTAAACTGTACCCCATTAATACATCTTTGTCTTTTTAAAATTTTGTTCTAGAACATTACTGCATTTATGTTTTGAATTTCAACGATACTGATGTTACAACCCTCTCCCGCAAAATTGACATTAGATTGATATGGTTAGAAATTAACACATTGTATTATTCCTCAACTATTTAGTCAAAATTTACCAAACACACTTAACGAAAATGAAGTGCGATAATATTATGAATAGCGTAGCAGATTCCATCTATGAATAAGCGATTGATAGTGAATTAAGGCGGCAATAGTTTACCAATGTTCAATGGTAATACATTACTGTACAAACAGTTTAATCTACATTTCTACTCGAGTTGCTTCAAAGCCAAATTCCTCTCATTTTCATTCACAGTCTTTATATATTTTTCACTATCATTACTATCTTTCTAAAGAAGATTAATCATATTAAAGTTTTCAGAGATACAATACGCATAAATAACATAATATTGTAGACAACTATTCAAACATTAACTCGGAACAACGAACGTATAGAAAACATGAACCATCATTAAGTTAACGCGTAATTTCGGAGGATAATTGTTGTCGATATTTCAAAATTGTCAATTAGATTGAAAGATTTTCACTTAATTTGAGAATCCATGGAATTTATATTTGGCCCAATGATGAGGAATATGGATTGGATTGATCAACTGGAAACTTCATCAGCATCCAGGTATACAAGTTATTTGTTTATCAAATATATTTCCTCATGCAAAAGGTTAGTTTCCAACTAACAAATGTTAATCACATTTAGAAATACTATATGTTGTTATATTTTAGTTTCAGTTTAAAAAAAACAACAAATATGATACGATTTCCGGACGTTAAACCACTGTTTCTGGAATATCCTTCATCGGCTACATTCTTTTTAGAACTTAAGTGTCCAAAAATATAAAACCAGTACTATATGTATCTCTCACAAATGTAAAATGCAAATAAAACAATATAACACTGAATATAAAAGTATAAAATGTAAAACATAGAACCAATAAGATCCATAACAAATAAAGTCAATTATGTCGGAAACAATACAAAAATGTTAACTGAAAATTTACATAAAAACTAATAATTTGGTTCAATTATGCCAATAACTATTAAAGATGACTTTTTGATTGTTTGTCATAGTCTCGTTAGCGGCATCTCTTTTGGCCAAATTCAGTGATTGTACAGGTAATTTGTAATTCAATATTATTAGTTATTTTGTTAGAAATTATTAGTCTACGGAAAGACATATGTACTATGACATTTAGAATCATGGGCTTTATCCCAATCTTTTAATTGCATGTTGTATGTAACACAAGTAACAGTATCCATTTTACTCGGGACCACCTCAGATCACTTCCGAGTTTTGGTTGGTGTCGTGTTTCTTAGTATTTAGTTTTTTATATTGTGTTCTGTATACTTTTGCTTTATTTCTAACCGTTTTACATTTTGTAATTGCTCTATTAGTAACACCCGTCGTGTTACTTGTGTTGGAGTGTCTAAAGTTTTACTTGCGAAATTAAAACATGACATATTTCACTTTCATTCGTTTTTAAGTTATCTACATTTTCATATTATAGAATTGTTATCAACATATTTAAAACCATTGTTTTAATTTTTTTGATAGCGGTCATCTCGTATGGTACAGTATGTCTGATGATTGGTTTAAGATTTTAATGAACGAAATGTATGTAAAGCTGATAAATTATTAAGTCTTAAAAATTTGAGAAACATGTTGAAATTTGTTTGGTGGGGTTCGTGTTGATAAGTATTTAGTTTTCTATGTTGTGTCTTGTGAACTTTTATTTGTCTGTCTGTCTTTTTATTATTTAGCCATGGCGCTGTCAGTATATTTTCGATCTATGAGTTGGAATGTTCCTCTGGTATCTTTCGCCCCTCTTATAGTTAGATTCTCTGTGTGTTGCATTATCGTTTTGATTATTTGTTGCACTTAAGTGTTTCTGTTGTTTCGTTGTTTTCCTCTTATAGTTGATATGTTTACCTCAGTTTAAGATTATAACCCGGATTTGTTTTCTCTCAATCGAGTTATGACTTTCGAACAGCGGTATACTACGGTTGCCTTTATTTGTTACTTGTCGTTGGCTTTAAACTAGTCTTCATTACCTGAGAGTACTTTTAGATCGGTACATTGCGTCTTTTGTCATTGATGTTAGTTGTTTTTGCGTTGTGATAATCTGATAAGAAAAGCCATTTTCAACTGATTTTTAAAGTTAGTTCTTTTGCGCTGTTACACCATTGTCAAGTTTAGGGGAGGGTTTAATCCCTTCACATTCTATGCGTGCCATTTTCAAGTTCGGATTAAGTCATTAAGTGGTTGCGGTCTGTTAAGTTAATTTTTCGTTAATTTGTTTCGCCGGTTTTTTTTCATGGTTGAAATGATTGATTTTTTCATGTAAATTCTATTTCATAGTACAACCAAATTTTTGAACATATATCTATAAGGGAATTTTAAATAGGTTTCAAGTAATTTGTGGTAACGAAATCCTTGACTCGGTATCATACCATTTAGACAAATATTAAGTTCATTTTAATCTATAACATCGAAACAGACACAAGAATGGTCCTTGAGTGTGGATGTATAATAAGCGTAAAAAGAAGCAAAAGAAATATCACTCTCAAAAGGTGAACTAAAAAAATCTATAGTGTGAGAAAAATTGTCGCTTTGTCGTAATTTTCGGTAAAGTGATTCCCTTTGGAAAGGGCCGATATTGTTGTATATATGAAAAAAAGATCCTTTTGGTAAACTTCGGATTCATTGTTTAAGGATTAATAATTGAATAACGAAAAAAAAAACGTAACAAAAGGTGATGATGAAAATATCATGTTAATGAAATTTTGACGAACATCTACTAAGTTTGGTCATAAATTGTGATTTTTTAAAATACATGCAAACGTCTGTTGTTGAAGGGGGGAAATTGGCTCATAGAGGAATACCTACAAGTTGGATGGTGGTCTCTTAGACAATCATACCACATCTTCCAATTCCATATGAACGTAACTTCTAATAAGAAACGGAGAGGAACACATTTACAAACTTTACATAAGAAAGACAGAAGGAACTAAAGTACATGAGGATATATTCAAAATTTGATTAGTCGCTTGAATACATGAACGTGATACGGAGTAAATATCATGCTGTATAAGAAAGAATTATAAGAAAAATGCATAACATGATGGCCATAATCCCCATCCGAATGGTTCAATACATTCTAAAGCCTTTTTGGTATATTTTTAAATGTTTGTCACTGTTTCATCCGTTTTCACACTAACATTAGACATGGTCATCTTCATTTTGATTACGCTGGATGCAGAGGTTATAGTTGCAAACTAGCATCCGATTTAAAAGAATACATGTGACTTACACTTAATACTGGTAAACATATAATCCTGCCGATATTTTATCACAAACTATACATATCACCTACAACTAAGGGATAATACGCTAACTACTCCTCTTCCAAGCTTTCATAGCACGTGGTTAAAACTGATTTAATACTACTACTGTTCTGGAAGTTCCATATTCTGAAGTACCATGGCAGTCTATCCACTTTTTTCTTTTGCAATGTAAAGGTCGTAACACATTCGTTATACCTTAAATATAATTATAAAGTTTTTTATTTGACCTATACGGTAATCAATTAAAAGGATCATTTAAAGTAAACCTGTTTATCAAGTTCCTATATTAGACCTCAAAACACTTACCTTATATAAGAAGTATTCTTAAATCTGCGGTTAAAGATATATAGGTATTACTATAAAGAGATATAATTCTGATGTAATATAAAAGATGGTTTCTGCTCAAAAGAGCTGCATCTAATAGTAGATTCACGTCTGTAGTTTCATTTCATTGTGATTTCATTCTTATAAAAACACAGACATTATTGGAAACAAAATGATAGAGTTACGTCATTTCTAAACATGTGTGTCATTTGTTTATGAGGGTCGGTTGAAAACAATTTTTTACGACACAGGAGATGATTTTAGTTTCCCAATAGTGGCTATTTCATTATGAAACCAATAGTTCAAAATGATGAAGTTGAAATCATCTCTTCGTATATTTTACGGACGCCATCACGAGTTGGTTGACCGTTATTGAATATCCGTTATACAGATAATAACAGATATGTTCCTTTATTATGTCATAACTATAATACCGTTGCCTTTTCACGAGTATGATCTACCGAATAATACTATTTACC
Organism: Mytilus edulis; assembly: GCF_963676685.1. Lineage (NCBI taxonomy): Eukaryota > Metazoa > Mollusca > Bivalvia > Mytilida > Mytilidae > Mytilus > Mytilus edulis. The sequence goes on along the minus strand of NC_092352.1, from coordinate 6,671,545 downwards.
GACTTTGTTATAACAAGAGCAACACGACAGGTGCACCATGTGGAGCAGGATATATTTACCCTTCCGAAATCACCACCATTTTATGGTTGGTAATCTGTTGTTGTTGTACCCCTATTCGTGACACTTTGTTCACACATCAGTGTCAATATAATGGAATTTGATGCGACTGTCGTACAAGTGAGAGGTTTAGCACTATAAAACCAGGTTCAATTTTTCATTTTCTACATTTAAAATGCCTGTACCAAGTCAAGAATATGACAGCTGTTGCTCATTCGTTTGGTGTGTTTTGTAATTTGATTTTGCCATTTGATTAGGAAGTTTACGATTGAATTTTACTCGGAGTTCAATATTTTATGATTTTACTTTTTGCATCAATGCAATAACTGAATATGGTAAAAACATTGCAAATCCCTGCAACAAGTCAGGAATACGACAGTCGTGTTCCATTCTCTCTGTTGGTTGAAATAGTCTATTGATTTTAGGTATTTCTATTAAAACATTTCATTGTACTGAAGACTCACCCGTACATTGATGCATTTTGTTATAAGTGAGTAATATTATACCTTTCTTAAAGTTTTCATTAAATCCTGTATAAATTAGCGGATTTAATGCACTATTGGAGTAAGACATACAACAAGCTGCAAAATTTAGTCCATAATACCAATCTCCAAGCTGAAATTCAATAAATAAAATAGAAAATTCACAAATAATATTTCTTTAAACGTTATCAACATATTGCCTAACAATTATTCTATTAATAAAAACGATGAACGAAAAATAAAAAATATATAAGCAATAAAAGAAGTTAAAACATTACTTTTTTATAGATTGAATGATAAATTATAAGGTTAGCTCTATCTTCAAATTATATTATCAGTTTTAAATACACCAATATTAATACCAAAATAAAAATTAAAAAAGTTTTGGGAATCTTTGATGCATCGGTTGGGTCAATATATCCCTCTTGCGAAAATATCGTTCCAAGCAAAAATTATCTGGAAAATCTGCCCATTTTACTCTCTTTCCTATTATCCCGTGTTTTGTTTGTTTGTATGTTTGTTGTGGACTGTAAGACGACAGTTATCTTTTAAGTTTGTAAATGTAATGAATTTGCATTCTCAATAACAAGGTAACCTTTAAATTCTAAAGGGGTTTGACACATTTTATTAGATCGTAATGTAAAAGTCGTCCGATACGTTGAAAAATATATTAGAGTTAACCTCATTAAGGAGGAAATAAGTAAATCATAGTAACTATAAATTGTGTAAAAAATGCGACTTTAGTTTTTTTCTAATTAACAAGATAACTGTTTTGTCAATCTGAAATCCTACTTTAGAAATCTATGTGAATAAGAACAAACCTTTAATCTATTTGGCCTAAGCTCACTGTACAGTAATATTACTTGGTATGGCAGCCAGCACACAACAAATACAATTAATATGGCCACTAACATGACAATTACCTGAAAGCACAAATGTTTTCTATTATAGTATTAAATAAAGCATGCATAAATTGAAATTACAGACCTAAAACAATTCTAAAACACAACTAACATTGCAATATATAAAGAGTTACAGTCTAACTCGAAGGTTTCTGCGCACCTATTAAAGGTACCACATGCTGTATCTAATCAAATAGAGCCAAAAGATAACGAGTGAAATAGTCAATGATAAACATACAACACCATTACCAAAATAAATGAAGAAATAATAAGTCCAAATAAAGTACGAAATTGAAGAGCATTGAGGACCAAAATTCCTAAAAACATTTGCCAAATACAGCTAGGGTAATCTATTCCTGAGGTCAAAAAGTCTTATTATTTCAAAAATTCAAAAGCTTCGTAAACAGTTAATTCATAAATATGACCATATCAATGATAATGCATGTCAGCATAGAAGTGCTAACTACTGGGCTGGTGATACCCTTGGGGAATTAAAACTCATTCAGCAGTGGCATCGACCAAGTGGTTGTAAATAAACTCATCATAGATACCAGACGCGTTTCGTCTACAAAAGATTCATCACTGACGATCGAATCCAAAAAAGTTTAAAAGGCGAAATAAAGTACGAAGTTAAAGAGCATTGAGAATCAAAATTCCTAAAATTTATGCCAAATACAGCTAAGATAATCTATTCCTACGGTAAAAAAGCCTTTGTATTTGCAAAATTCTAATGTTTTGTAAACAGTCAATTTATAAATTATACAATATTCAAAACATAACATATACCACTTTTGACTTACCAAAACGAACACTTATAAAAACTGGGCTGATTTGAAATGCCTAGGAACTGAAAGAAGCTCTTCCTCTTACAGCGACATTTGTCGAATTATGCTTGTTAAAATAGGTTTATGAGTCGTGCCAGTTGATTTGAATCATATACTAACAGATTGGTTAATATCTCCTGTCTCCTAAAACTAAGAGATCAGCAAAATATAAATAAAATACACAACTTAAAAAAAACCACCTGAAGTTCTTTTTTTAAGAGAGGCTGTATGAATTGTGTATGGACTTTGATTTTCCACGTTTGAGTGTATTTTTAATCTGATGAGTCGAGTGTTGGTCGTGATAAGGTATTTCTTATGCGCACTTTTCATGCATGCCTTATTACATAAATAAAGGCAAAATTAGTATGCCGCTTTTAGAAAGTCATGAATCCATTCATATAAAACAAATCTGAATTACAAACTAAAACCGAGGGAAACACATCAAAACTAAGTGGAAAACAACGACATGACAAAAACACTGAAGGTTAACAAACAAAAAACGACAATGCAACATATTCCTGACTTGGTACCGGACTTTTAAAGAAAAACTGGAGGGTTAAACCATATTTTGCGGCTAGCCAAACATCGTGCTTTATGACAATGTTGAATATACCGATAAACTGACAACATTACATGACGATAATACAGTACCGATAAATAAAGAATACTCAGGACAGATAATTACGTAAATAAATAAAATGAAAGTATATTTTTACATGTTAACCACAAAATAAAAACGAATAACTAAAATTATTTTAGGAAAATACACAAAAACAGCATAATAGAAGTACGAACTGTGTTTCAAACAAATATTTCAACGACACAAAAGGTGACGTCACATTTCCAAAAAAATGGATATTAATCGAGATTAGGTTTGTAGTTATGCTATTTGATGTATTCTGTAACAATTACAATAAAATTGAGAAAGGAAATGGTGAATATGTCAAAGCGACAACCACCCGACCATAGAGCAAACAACAGCCGAAGGCAACCAATGGGTCTTCAATGTAGCGAGAATTCCCGCACCCGTAGGTGTCCTTCAGCTGGCCCCTAAAATATGCATAATAGTACAGTGATAATGGACGTCATACTAAACTCCGAATTATACACAAGAAACTAAAATTTAAAATCATACAAGACTAACAAAGGCCAGAGGCTCCTGACTTGGGACAGGCGCAAAATTGCGGCGGGGTTAAACATGTTTATGAGATCTCAACCCTCCCCCTATACCTCTAGCCAATGTAGAAAAGTAAAAGAATAACAATACGCACATTAAAATTCAGTTCAAAAGAAGTCCGAGTCTGATGTCAAAAGATGTAACAAAAGAAAATAAATAAAATGACAATAATACATAAATAACAACAGACTACTAGCAGTTAACTGACATGCCAGCTCCAGACCTCAATTAAACTGATTGAAAGATTATGTCTTCATCATATGAATATCAGGTACAATCCCTCCCGTTAGGGGTTTAGTATCATACTATCATAAAATATATGAGAAGAACATAACCCGTGTCATGCCAACAACTGTTTTTTTAGAAGTAAATGTGTTTAGTTCCGATGCAAAGACCCTATCAGTGAATCAATGTTAAAGCCAAAATATGCAATCTTTAATGACCTGACAACAGTATCGTAACTATATCCCCTTTTAATAAGTCTATTTAAAGGTTTTGTTAGTTTCTGAGGAGAATACTGACATTTTTGTGCTTTATAAAGAATATTTCCATAAAATTTTGGATGTGAAATACCTGAACGTATAAGATGTCTGCATGTTGAGTTATATTTACGAATTATTTCCTTATACCGGTGATAAAATTTAGTAAATGTTTTGACCAGTTTGTGATATCGAAAACCCTGGTGTAATAATTTTTCAGTAATACATAAATTTCTCTCGCTAAAATCTAATACATTGTTACATACACGAGCGAATCGTACAAGTTGAGATATATAAACACCATAAGATGGTGACAAGGGAACGTCACCATCTAAAAATGGATAATTAACAATAGGAAATGAAAAATCATCTCTTTTATCATAAATTTTTGTATTAAGCTTCCCGTTTATGATATAGATATCAAGATCGAGGAAAGGGCAGTGGTCATTGTTATCATTAGCTTTATTTAAAGTAAGTTCTACAGGATAAATTTCTTTAGTATACATACTGAAGTCGTCATTATTTAGAGCCAATATATCATCCAAATATCTAAAAGTATTGTTAAATTTTTGTATCAAATGTTGTTTTGATGGGTCTTTGCTAATTTTAGTCATAAATTGTAACTCATAACAATACAAAAACAGGTCCGCAATAAGTGGTGCACAGTTAGTCCCCATTGGAATTCCAATAACTTGACGATATACGGAATCTCCAAAGCGAACAAAAATGTTATCAAGTAAAAATTCAAGTGCATAAATAGTATCAAAGCATGTCCAATTGACATAGTTCTTTTGTTTATTGCTACTAAAAAATGATCTAAAAGAGTTTGAACATATGTACTCGCATTCCGACTTTTTAAATGCCCAGTTAATTAGGGATGTGAATTTTTTCTTAATAAGAATATGAGGCAAAGTGGTATATAGGGTAGAAAAATCAAAACTTTGAACAGATTCAAAATCACCAATATATGCATGCAATTTATCAAGTACTTCCAACGAGTTTTTGACACTCCAAAAGTAATTAATTCCACTATTTTCAAAGGCCTTATTTGAACAATTTATTATCAGGTTTTTTATTGTACCAAGTGTACTAGTAAGTAAAACAGACAATTTAGTAGTTGAACAATGGCTGGAAGATGAAATAAATCTATATTTGTAAGGTTTTTTGTGCAGCTTCGGAAGCCAGTACATAGTTGGGACTTTCATTGTGTTTGGTTCTGCTTGTAAAGAAGTAGCTAAAAGTTTATGTTTGTTACAGATGTCGTTTTCTGAAAATGAAGTCAGTTGGAATGTTGGTGAATTCGTGATTTCCTTTTGCAGAACCTCTATATAAAATTTACGTCAAACAATAATGATATTATTAGCAGCTTTATCAGCCGGGACAAAAACAAATTCCTTGGCTAGTTCTGTTAGTTTATTTTTGATACGCGAAATAGGGTTTTTATAGTTTTTGTTGAGGGTAAAATGTTCTTTAAAATGTTGTATTCGAATATCAACTATCTTCATTACTGAATTAATAAAAGAGTCCAAAGATTTTTTGTCAGCTTTTTCCCGTTTTACCCATTTCAAACAGTAGGCGCGGAGTGAGTCGTTGATGATATTACGACACTCATTCCAGTTAATAGTTGACGGGGGACGATATTTAGGTCCTTTACTGAGGAATGATTTTAACTCTCGGTCGCGAACGATGTTAAGGTCTCCTGTTATAACATGGGAAATTGGTCCATAGGTGTATTCTGAATTACTGCAATTACACGACATAGGTGTATTTTCAGTGATATTTACATCTTTACACAATTGGCTATAATTAAACACATATTTTCGGGTAGATTTCTTGTAAATATAACAAATGAGAGGGAGTTCAGTATTATCAAAATATCCAGGAATTTGGTCTTTAACAGAATGGTCGTTAAAAATACCGGCAATATTTACAAAATCAAAACCTTTATTGACATACTTTATTTTAATAAAATGTTTTTTATGATCTTCAGGTCGATCAATTTTTGGAAACAGTTTAGAATAACAATATGCCATTATAATTTGGACAATTTCATACTTAGGACTGTAATATGAAATTGTGTTGCAATCCTCTAAAATTTTATTTAATTTATTTATAGGTAAAGAACAAAGCTTGGTTAACAGATAATGTCTGCCGTTGTTTTTTGAAATGGAAATTAGGTCCGAAATATTTGTATGGTTGGTCCGAAATTTTCTTTGATTGCGATTTTTTCTGCGTCCATGAGAACGATTTTTACGAACAGTTTTAGAAACTATATCCAAAATGTTAACAGAATCGGTTCTTGATATATTGCCAATTCCCATGATATTATCATGAAGACCGAGAGGGTAGACTGTCTGTAATTTTTTAATCCAATTTAATTCATTTATTTTTCGTGATCGTACAAACTTGGAATGAGATTCACCAGGCTGCTTATTTACTACTTCTAAAGGTTGAACTGTTAAATATTTAATAGGATGACTGTGCTTCTTAAGATGTTGATAAATGATACTTTTGAATTTATTGGGTCTTTTAAAACGATACAGGTGTTCTTGCGTGCGTTTAGATAAATATCGCCCAGTTTCACCTACGTACTGAATACCGCATCCCGGTTTGTTTCATGTGAGTAAATAAATAATACTGTTTGTTTTTCAAGTAATATCAGTTTCAAAATTTAGAGAAAATGTGCGACCATTAAATGTGGACCTTACTGTATTGTTGGTGGAAAGACGGGGACACGTAAGTCATTTTTTGGCATGACACTTATCGATAGAAGGGTAACCACGATTTTTATTGTTAAAAACGTTAGCTATCGTAGTATTTTTAGATAAGCGATTCTGAAGATTGAGACGTGTAGATACCCTTTGAACGAGTTTAGTATTTAATATTTTTCAATTTCTAAGCTTCATATTTGTTTTTTGGTATGTAGATTTATTACAAAGGAGCAAAGACTGGCGTCCAGAATATGAACCATCACACAGTAGATTAAATTGTGTAAAAATGATAAAACTGTTCGGCTCAAGACGTCAAATGCTTATTGTCATAAGTTACCCGACAAATTTAAAAAAAGAAAGGGTATATCAAGGTAGCGACTGACGTCTGACTAAATAGATGAATGGGGCTGAATATTAAAATACTACTTTTTGATAGATATTCCTAAAGTAATGAACATAGAGAAGTTCTCGCTCGGACACACACTCCACAATCTAGTATAATATAAGAGCATAAACCTTAAGCACGGGGAGGCACTCTACTGTCTCCACACGGCACTAAAGACAAACTCTGTAAAAAATAAAATTGAGAAAGGAAATGGTGAATATGTCAAAGCGACAACCACCCGACCATAGAGCAAACAACAGCCGAAGGCAACCAATGGGTCTTCAATGTAGCGAGAATTCCCGCACCCGTAGGTGTCCTTCAGCTGGCCCCTAAAATATGCATAATAGTACAGTGATAATGGACGTCATACTAAACTCCGAATTATACACAAGAAACTAAAATTTAAAATCATACAAGACTAACAAAGGCCAGAGGCTCCTGACTTGGGACAGGCGCAAAATTGCGGCGGGGTTAAACATGTTTATGAGATCTCAACCCTCCCCCTATACCTCTAGCCAATGTAGAAAAGTAAAAGAATAACAATACGCACATTAAAATTCAGTTCAAAAGAAGTCCGAGTCTGATGTCAAAAGATGTAACAAAAGAAAATAAATAAAATGACAATAATACATAAATAACAACAGACTACTAGCAGTTAACTGACATGTATATAAATAAAACAATGGTGTCTTCCGAATAAATGTCTCCTGAAACCCCATACTTGAGCAAAAACTCCAATTAAATATCTATATACTCTTGATCCTAAAACACAACGGAATCCCATTTGCAACCCAGGTCAAACAAAATAAGGCATTGCTTTCTCTGACCTAGTTTAACCAGGCTGTGACTCGTCAAATCATTCTGCTGGAAATCAAACCAGTTTCGTCTTTATAGTTGTACTCCTATTCAAATCAATTGAGGCAATGAACTTAATGTTTTCTATTTATACAAGAGTCATGTCACAGTAGTATGTTTTCATCTCATATATTTTACCATCCCATGGAAAGTATTTTTGTATTAACTCTTTTCATTGAGCTGGAGACATTGTGTCTCTGATCATTTGATGAACATTATATCCGATTGGCTTGAGCTATATTGTTAATGGTGATTAAGATGCGCAAAGCAATCTCTAACCACGAACAAAAGTCATTTATAGCTTTCTTATTTAAGATGTTTTCAATGGGTGGCATTGAATAAAACTTACAGACTAGTATATTAGTTGTGGTGAACCGTAAACAATCTCATCAAATGTCAATGTCCACTGATATAAGTACCCTACTGCCAATATATAACCGACAACAAATAGTTATTTACGTGTTAAAATAATACGTTTGTTGAAAAAACTGGAATCAAAATGACGAAAAACGCTTTATGGTATTGGTATAAGACTGTACGTATTGTAATTTATACCAATACCTTAAAGCTTTTTTCGTCATTTTGATTCCCGTTTTCTCAGCAAACGTATTATTTTAACACGTAAATAACTATTTGTAGTCGGTTAAATATTGACAGTAGGGTATTTATATCAGTCTATATACCATTTATAAAGTGTGATCGGACGGGTTTAATAAAGATTTTTCAAATAGTGCGTTGTGATCAGGTTATAGAAATATTATGTAAAATAATAAAATCGTTCAAATCACATTTATCGTAATATACGACTGTTTTTTCAGTGGTTTTTATTCAGTTTAAATGCAGTTTTAATTCGATTTGTGATAATAAAGTAGATCGTTTAGAAAATAAACTCATCATAGATACCAGGATTAAATTTTGTATTTACGCCAGACGCGCATTTCGTTTAAAAACGACTCATCAGTAAGGTTTTGCTAGCAGCAAACATGTTTTTCAAGAAAAACATTAGCTAAGCATAATGTAAAAGCATGGAAAGGATTATAGTCGAAATCAATATTTGTCATGAATCTGTGGTCGTAGTTTTCCATAAAATGTAATAAGAGTTATGAGACCTGAATTCTTTTTTTTTTTTTACGTTTCGGTTCAGAAACAGTCATTCTGAATGACTTTTTAAACAGCAATACAATAATATTACTGGCAATTGGTTCAGAAAATGCTATGGATAGGAAACGTAGATTAAAACCTGATGTACACGATTTGAAAATCTGTTGTGTTAAAATAGCAATCGAAAACAAACACAGACAAAAGTCAGCGTCCACAATAGCAAGAGCAGTCTTCTTATGTTTCTGTCAAATTGATACATGTAGTCGGTCATTAAGTACTATTTAGTGATACATAAATGTTTCTATTGCCATGGATGTAACCATATGTTAGAGCAAACATTACCTCCAACAATCACAATGACTGTAAATTGACTTATGATAAACAAAACAGCAAAGATAACTTTCCTTGCAATAAAATAAAATCTGATATTGACTTCATGTCGTCCGTCATGAGAGTTTGATTGCGAATTTAAATCTGATAGTTTCAATTATTCAGCGTAAATGCAGTTGATTAGATCTCGGAGGAATGATTTCAAAAATGTGCAATTGCATTTGCGTCTAACTATGTCAATTAGTCGCTTAGTCATAGGTCTTGGGTGTTGTTTTAAAACTAAACTTAAATTAATAAAGGTTGTTGGTGTCCTTAGGTTTTTTAATGGAATCTAGTTTACTTTTTTGTACGGGTTTTTTTTTGTTGCTTATCAATACGACTTGCAAATAAATGACAAATATTTAACAAGGGATCTGTACGTAAAAGGAACGGTTCCTTTGTTTTACATATTATGTTTGAAAAACGTTCACTGTAATTAATAGCAAATTGCTTGTTTGGTCGTGCTGAATAAAAATATGGCCATAATTATGCTTTGGTTGTCAATAAGACGAATATCAACCAGAGTCTTACTGATGTGATTGTCATCAACTATAGTTCACCGTATGACCTTTAATAATGAACAAAACAAATAATATATCAATATAAAAGGCAACTACAAAACAAAATGTGAAACAATCTAAACGTTAATATAAAGATGCCCGGCAAAACAACTAACCAAAAACAAATATGACAGATATAAGCGAAAAAAACAACCACTGAAGTACATTCTCCTGAAGAAACAGGGTTAAAATTTAAAAATGGAAATGAAGAATCTGTCAAAGAGAAAACAATCCGACCATAGAGCAGACAACAGCCGAAAGCCACCTATGGGTCTTCAATACAGCGAGAAACTCCCGCACCCGGAAGCGTACTTCAGCTGGCCCTTAAACAAATATGTATACAATAAACTATTTCAGTGATTATGGACATCATACTGAACTCCGAATTATACACAAGAAACTAAATTTAAAAATCATACAAGACTAACAAAGGCCAGAGGCTCCTGACTTGTGACAGGCGTCAAAATGCGGCGGGGTTAAACATGTTTTTTTAGACCCTACCCCTATACCTCTAGCCAATATAGAAAAAAACAAACGCACAATAGTACTCACAGAAAACTTAGTTTAAGAGAAGTCCGATGGCAGAATAGGTAACAAAAGAAAATAAACAAAATGTGTTTATGGGCGCTTAATTAATCAATTTGGAAAGAGCAATATAAAAAAATATAAAAAACACCTCCACTCTGAGACTATTCCTTGCCTAGCATTGTTCGCATTATTTCAAACTTAGATGGTATTGGCATTGATTGCCTGGGGCTATTCGCACTTTTAAAGAGTGGTCAGTGATTTGTTAATGAAATGCTCCGAGTAAATAATGTGTATATCCTGCTATATATATACGTACACTAACTGAATCAAAGAGTAGAAGTTCGGGAGAATCATCTGATTTCTCCAAACAACGTTTAATATGACCATATTTTTTAGTTTCAATCTTTAACCGTTTTATGTCCATGACAAAAAGTCCTTTCTCCCAAATTTATTGCGGGTTGATAGAAAATATCCACATGCATGGAATCATCCAATTGTGAGTTTTGATGTTGTATAATGAAATAACAAGACAGCGCATTATTATAACTGTTGTTTTCATAATATGTTATGTGAAGCCTATGGATGTATTCCAGTTTTGCCAATAGAATTTGGTATTTAATATTCGCATTTATGCAAGATTTTCAAAGGTCGTCAAACGCTGGTAGATTGTTATTACTTGCAGAAAATGCTATGGACACTTATATAAAGGAAATGACATTTGACAAATGTTTGATACTAATTTGTTGTAAATTGGTAATATCTTATTTTCCTTTTTTTGTTTTTTTTCTATTCCCGTTTGTGTCTTGAATTATATATACTCGACCTCGGATGAGTCTAACCTCGTTGTGTCGAAGTCGCAGGGACCAGACGAAAGTTTTCGACACATCTGAGGTTCGACTCATCCAAGGTCGAGTGTGACGTCATATATTTGAAATGTATGAAATACCAATATGTGATTTCTGTAAACTAGATACTGTTTATTATGTTCCGTATTTTTTCTTTCTATAAATAATAATGTAAACACAGTTAACGTAGTTTATTCTTTACTGAGCAAATAAATTATCAGGTAAGAAAGCTTATATTTATTTTCATAAAAGACAAAAGACAAGCACTACTAATTTTGAAAGGTAAGCACTAGCTATTCATAAATTCCATCATAATAATTAAACACACAAGTACAGATTCAACATTCACAAATAAAATCAATACACAAATATTTACAAAGGTCAGTCACTATAAATTATGGAATCACTCGCGAAACGAAACAAGTCCTGAAAGATCTCTTATTAGGGTCGTCTGCTTTGCGTTCAACTTTCTTTTAAGGTGTTTTCTGGTGAAATAGTTGTTGATCTTGATGGGTAGTGAAAGCAATTCTTCTGTATCGTTCTGAGCTTCAAAGTATGACTGATGTGTATCAGTTATCTCAACCATGACAGACAAGCTCGGAACGGGTTTTTCTATCGTGATCGTATCTTCTTCGTCACTGTCTTCTTCTGTTTCTTTCATACTCGAAGTTATCTCGTTGATAATATCGTCGTCTGTTAGTGGCTCAGTTGTTGGAATATCATTGTCGGTGTTGGCGTATTCTGTGAAATTAATTCCTGCAGGACGGGCTAGTGGAATATCATCGTCGTCGTCGTCTGAGAACCAAGCTCGTTGAAGAAATCGGAGTGCATCTAGGACAGTTAGACTGAACTCTGTTTTACTCTCGGCACATGCTATCTGTTTCATTAGGACCCTTTTGCGGAAGTGAACTTTTAGATACTGAATGATACATTGGTCACAGCTAGAGTTGTGTCTTACTGGTTGTATTAGGTGGCAAGAAAACAAGCTTAATACTTTTCAAGCCTTTAACGTGAGGATGAGCAGGGCAGTTGTCAATTATCATTGATACTTATCATTGCTGCCGTAAATATTTCTTTTCAAGCTTTATTAACCAGTTGGTAAAGATTTCTGATGTCATCCATGCTTTTTGTATTTGCCTCATACTGTGTTGGTAGCGTTTTGACATTTTTAAAGCACCTTGGGTTTACCAATGACTAGTATTTCGACTTTCTCGGAACCAGACATGTTTGTACACACAATAACAGTTAATCTCTCTTTACTTCGTTTACCACCACTGTAATCTATACTTTTGAACTCTAAAGCTTTTCTGGCAACAATTTATAAAATAGCCTAGTCTCGTCAGCATTGAAAATGTTATCTGGTGTAAACTCAGCCATTATGCCTTTCAGTTCTGTTACCCATCCGTTCATAGCTTCACTATTAACATCAACAGATTTTGCCTCTCCACAATTTTTTTTAAATGTGATGTTGTGGCGATCTCTAAAACGATCAAGCCAAATTGAACCATTGCTGCATTTAGATTCTGGGTGATCTAATATTTTTGCAAATTCTTCTGCTTTTGTTGTTAGCATTGGACCTGAGATCTCTTACACTAGTAAACCATTTAAGTAAGGCGTGTTCAACATTTTCATAAGTTGCAGTTCTCATACGTTTTCTTTCAGGGGCAAAACTACTTTGCTGGTAAGCTTCTTTAATTTTATTAGCTTTTTTTTATCCAAGTGGATAGTGTATTTGCAGGAACACCATAACTGCGTGCAATTTCTGACTTGGGTTTTGATGCCCTTTCGACTTCTAGTTTAGCTTGGTATTTATCTTCTATTGATTTGACATTGTTTTCTCTTAGCCGATCTAGCTATCCCCCCGGTTGACCCGGTGCCTTCACTAGATTTTTCAGCTAACATCGCGTACTGTATGATGAACTATTGTGGCCATGCAACCCCTTTTATAGCAAAGTAAAAATATTTTCATAACTAATCTTTAAAGAATGTGAAGAATGTTCATAGATTAAAAAAACCGACTCATAATAATTAATAAACTATGTTAATCCTATTTTAAAATTATTGTTCTTATTCTAATGGTTAATTTAATCTCAGCTTAGGTCATTAAAATTCGTTTCGTTTTTATACCAAGTGAAATAGGTTCAGCATATTCAAGTTCCGCTTGGACGATCTAAAACCACTCACAAAACAAGTCTTATTGGTATAGTCGACCATTCTCTGATCGCGCAATATGCAATTTGCATATACGATTGTCAGCTTTCGCTGGAAACAGACCAATATGTATCTGTTTATTTGAAAATGATTTGTCTCATAATCTTATTGAAAAAAACAATTTTCAAAAACGACCGTATTCATAATATATTGTTGCTTAAAGCTTCTTCGTTGTAGTCTGTTGGAGATTGTCTGGTTAGCAATCATACCATATCTCCCTATTAATACATATAAACATAGATATTACATTTTAGTTTTTATTAGTTTGTCTTTCAAATACCAAATGGATACCATTGATAACATATATTTCACTTATCAACAATTTCAAGACAGCAGTTCAAAGACCTGATTTCTAACCATCATAGTAATGAACAATCTTTGATATTTGATGTCACTGTTAGACATTTATAAAATCTTTTATTTTAATTCTGATTTAGAAAGAATTCCTACCAAGAAAATGGTTTTTTTTTCAAGATACCATCATTCTCCGTGCAGTGACTCAAAATAAAATGATTAAACTCGTTCTCCGTTTATGAAAATACTAATGGAATTTATCAAAGGCAGAAATATATCAACTATTTTCCGGCTTTCACCCTCCAGTGTACTTTTTGTGGACATGTTGTGAACTGATTAATTCCCTGTCAGAATTGTCTTCAGCAGTAATTAAAACACTCACTAACCCTACATATCATTTAAATTTTATTACAATCATTCACAGTACCGATAGTGTAATCTAATATCCTTCATTATTTTTTAAATATGATAAAAATTGTAATTCGTTCCGTGTAGTCACAAATTGTGGAAGGGTCAGTTGGTAGAACTCTTCTAGTACAAAACTTAATATATAAAATAAGATTTGAGAACAACATTAATCAGCGGACGATAACAAATGTGAATTCATCGCGCCCCATATATTCATGGACACCTTTAGTTAGTTGACCGTTATGGAATAACCGTTTCACAAATGATATCGGATATGTTTCTTACGTCGTAACTACAATTCCCTTTCCTTACATGAATGTGACCTACCGAATTAGACTATTTACCGGATTTGTTATCACATTAGGTAGCAATACACAGTTAGGAGTTTAGTTTCGCATTTTGGCCCCTGTGGATTTTTCAAAAAGGAAAGTTATTGTGTAATAAAATTCATTTTTAGACAGATGAGTGCTAATTTAGCCTTCAAAGATGGTTTATAAGAGCACCAAGATTATTTTTTACATGTTTTATGGGCTGTTTTCTGTTTGACAATCCGTATTTTCATAGCTAGACCGGCCATCGGTCCAGAAATTAATGTACTGTTTACAAACACTCTTTTTCTACACGAAGTTTTTGACGAAATTTTACAAAAAAATGAGATTAAAGACATATGATTTTCATTTGATTTGCTAATTGATATATATACACAGTCTCAGAAAAGGTATTACTTCAAGCGATTGAAATTCTACTTTTAGCCAAATTTTGGGGAAATATGTGACATCTCCCCCCCCCCCCTTTTGCAATATTTTATAACAAATAAATGCAGATTGTTGCCATGGATACACCAAAAAGAAATTATATTTTACCATTTTATATACTGGATATAAAATCTATGGAAGATTTTGATTACATACATATGCCCATATATGACACAAACAGTAAGCTTGATATTGCAAGAAAGCAATGAAAAGGGGATGGTTAAATTCATAAGGGCAAATTTTAGTATTTTTTCCTAACTGTTTATTGCTACCTTAGCAACACGACGGGTACCACATGTGGAGCAGGATCTGTTTACCCTTCCGGAGCACCTGAGATCACCCCTAGTTTTTGGTGGGGTTCGTGTTGTTTATTCTTTAGTTTTCTATGTTGTGTCATGTGTACTATTGTTTGTTTGTTTGTATTTTTCATTTTTAGCCATGGCGTTGTCTGTCTTTTTTTCAATTTATGAGTTGTACTGTCCCTTTGGTATCTTTCGTCCCTCTTTTACATGTAATAAACATTTCCCATAGCTTTCTGTATCATTAATTAAACCTGGTTTCAAAACATCCTTATTTATGCAACAATACCCTATCATTAAATACTTGCAAGTTAAAACAAGACGGACATTTTTTCAACTGCGCGATATATACTCCATAAACATGTGCTACTGTGATGCAACTACATACAAAAGGAAAATTCACATTGAACAAATAAAACCAGCATAATCCTTAGTTCTGAATCGACGATTCTTATTAATTATCGAACATAAGTCGTGATGTGACCTGTTTATTTGATCTCCCTTGTGCATGAATGAAATCGACACTACAAAAGTTTCGAGGTCACTATTTACAATTTTTTTTCCGATACGGTATGTATACCCTCTATGGGCCTGTTTTTGCGGTCTTATATAGCTATATTCCATTGTGGTCATCTGATATTAGATAATTTTACGCATTGTATCCAGTTTATGTGTTTTACAAAATGACTTATTAGAGACTCGCATACTGAATGAAGCATGCAAAGCAAGAGACAATAACGCTGTCGGCTCATCTGATCTCGCTCCTTTTAGAGTTTATCCAATTCCCTGCCATTTGTTTGTTGCCTTTAGTTTTCTGTACGTAGTTAAATGCTGAGCTTTGAACATCGATAAACTTCTTTTGCCTTTATTCATGTTAAGAACCCTGTTATGTATGCCAATAATAAAGTCACTAAACTTTATCCAGAAGTCTATTCATTAGACTGAAGTTAAGTAATATAGTTAGCTGTTGTGTGTACAAATAATATTAGATAAAAGAGAACAGAAATTTAAGAGCTGCGTTGAAGACCCATTTATGACCTTCTGCTGTTATTTGCTAATTGGTCGGGTTTTTGCCTCTTTGACATATTCCCTATTTCCATTCTCAATTTTTTAATCCTTGTTATAAAGTGTCTATTAAAGTCGTTTTTCTATGTCATAGGTCTGCTGTTTTGATGTCGTATACCCAACACTACCTTGTTTTGGGTTTTATATTTTCGAAGTTTAAATATCGATGTCCTGTTAAACACGCAAAGTCATGATAACTTATAAACATGCTTTCTTATAAACCACTTAACGTAGTCCTTGGATGAATGTCAGATGTTCATCTTAGTACAAACAAACAATATTTGCTTCATTCCAAATCTATCACAGTATTCAATTAGAGTTAACAATGGTTTTCCAATCTAAATTCTCTAAATGGTATGGGAAAATCAATCCAATTCAAACTTCATTATATATGTACTGAACAGACGTAATCCAATTGGAGGTAATCACATGAATACCACAAATTGTTATCACTAACAATATATATTTGGAGTAATTTTTGACAAATTATTCTGTAACGATACTGTCCGAAGGTTGGCATGGAATTTCTCCAATTGTTCTACTTAAACCACTTTTTGCTTTAACTACTGCCTAACATAAAATCAAATATGCGGTCGACAATTTCTACCGTTGCAAATAACTTAGAAGATATCCATACAATAAAACATGAACAATTATATAATCAAAACATAAAAAATAAAAATTTCATTTGAAATTAAAGAATTGAAATTGAAAATATAGATATGTATGTCTAGAACTTTGCTTTGTACCATTGAAATTACGGTTCTTTCAAGCATATCGTTTGTAAATAACATGCCGTACCAATTACAAGCTATGAACCTCTATTCAACTCTTATAAATAACAATAAACAAATAATAGAAACCAGGCTTATAATTGTGTACGCCGGACGCGCGTGTCATCTAGCAACAAAACAAAAACATCATCAGTGCGGTCGAAAAGTCCAAATGACCAAATAAAGTAAGCAAAGTTTAACTGAACACAGTTAATGTATTTAAACATTGGAATAAAAAGATAAAGGAGCAACACGACGAACCTTACAAGTGGAGCAGGAACTCCTAACAAATTAGGAATTTTTAACTAGGGTTTGTGCGCTCCAATCTGTTGCTGTCTGCTAACTGTTTTTATTTTATTTTTCGTCTTTATTCTTTTTGTCTTGCTTTGTTTCGATTTTTTTTTAATTGTTGTTACATAAACATATATCATGAAATATATTTAGATAATTCTACTTATAAGTTTTTTCTTATATTGTTAAAGGTATTCCTGTTTTCTGGTTTTCAGATATATAATGGAATTCATAACCAAAAGTAATGATGATGGTTAGCTGTTATGCATTCTTGTCTGGCAAATACACAATTTTCGAATTTACCCATATCTGCCGATATGAGAAAACCAATAAATCCATTAGCCATTAAAATATTATTAGCAAGATGTTATTTTCGTTATTCTTTAGGCTTCATTAGTTTTGTACTAACCTTTTTTCTCGTTCGAGATTGAGCTTCCATTCTCCTATCGACCTTTTCACCGGGTATAGTACTAGACCAGAGTTTGATTATAATTATTGAGTACGCCAATGTCATTATCAACATTGGGAAGAAGTAGAGTATAACAGATACTGACACATAATAGGCTGTCCTAGATGGCATTGATGACATTGTCATATTTCCTATATTTTCTGTCATGGTTGGCCAAACATCGTCGCACCATTGTTCTGTGTGGTTGGACCAAACTCGAACTTTAAGCTGTCTTGTTATAAGTGTTGGAGATGCAATTCCAGCCGAACATATCCAAATGAATATCAATGATGTTTTCGCTCGCCTTGTCGTCATATGGGCTCTCAATGCAAACACGATGCCAAAAAATCTGTCATAAGCAATCAATGTAAGGGAGAGAACACTTGCAACCAACGACAAAACTGTAAATACAAAACATATTTCATTTAATTATTATCTACCTGAATTTCACGAGAGCAAATATTGATAAGTTTGAGAATTTTACAATAATGATTTGTACTTGTACAACAAAAAATATATTTTCGAGAAATAGGTATTTAACACATTTATTCATTTCTAAAGCAAACGAGAAAGGTGAAAAATAAACTATTATGTGAATCTGATTTCCTGTTTTTCTTATATACTTTCAATAAACATATTCAGTCTATAAATCAATTACTATCACTCTAAACAAACGTTTTTCTTATTTTTTATTTTATTTCATACAATTTAAAGAATTCTCTCCCAACGACCGCTCTTGCGTCATTTGGTGTTTGGTGGTAGTTGTCAGTTGTCTCATTGAAAGGCATACCATATGTTATTTTGATGTATCCGGCATATTTGTAAAACAAATAATTAAGTTAATAAATTCATAAAAAAGAAGATGTGGTATGATTGCCATTGAGACAACTATCCACAAAAGACCAAAATGACACAGACATCAGTCTGTTTACTTACGAACCTAAAAATATCGTAAAGAAAAAGAAACAGATGAAGAGCTATATGAGCAAAAAAAAACCAAAAATATGTTATAAACTAATTGTTTTATTCCTTCATATTACTCAGTGTTTATTATTCTATTCTTTTATAGACAACGGTATTTTTTATACTCTACCATTTGCTAAACTTTCTTTTCCAAACTCCCAATACCCGTACCCTACTTTTCGTGTTGAAATCGATCGATTGCTGTGTATCAATACATGAAGGATGTAATTTTTTGTCAGTAACTACCCAGGGCCTGACTTACTTTTAAGGATATATAACGTGCTGCTATGATTTGCATAAAAATTCCTTTCATCTTAATATAAGATATTAGAGGAAACCACTCAATCATAATGCTGACAACTGATAAGAAGCCTTTTAATCTACTAAGTAAAAGTCCGTATTCAAAAATGCGTAACTATTCTGTCAATAATCAATTATTTCTTTTTAGGATTTTATTATCGATACTACCTATGTCAGTTATCTGTGGCACAAACGTCATGTTACTCTGTTATAGTTATTGACAAAAATAAGTGTCCACATGAGAAAATGTTCGGCAAATCTGCGGACACAAAATTTTGATTACTATTATCAATATAACTAGACGCCGTAGTTAAGGATGTAATTACACTTGAGAAAGATGGACATTACAAATGAAGTGTAAAGTGATATGTTTTTGTTTGATTACAAATGTAATAGGTTTGCTGACAACAAGAACTATATATCTAAATATTCAAAGCAGTACTAATGATTTGATTTGTGATTGACTATTATTTGATCATTGTCGCTAATTTCTAGTATTTGAATACGAGAAAACATTTTCTCTAATTTTTGTACTATTTTCACATTTCCTGACTGGTGTGATTAAAATATTTCTCCTCACTAGTGAAAAATCTGTTCTCGGCAAATGATTAGTCGAAATTTGATTATGACGTCTAAATGTTTTGTTTTCTTCTGAATTTTCCTATTGTGACGACATGAAAAAAGGCGACAATGCCTGATGACGTCGCATATAAAGAACACAAGTTTCTAAAAATCTTTGAAAAAGAACGATAAAAAGCATTAGAGAAACAGATTCCGACACTATAACTCGTGTATTACGATATTTCTCCACTCTCGACAGTTAAATTTTATTATTTAAAGGGCTCGGCAAGCCTCGCGCTTTAAATAATAAAATTTAACTGTCTCGAGTGGAGAAATATCGTAATACACTTGTTGCAGTGTAAGAATCTATATGTAACAAATTATTCAAATTTAGTACAAGAAATAATTATATGTAGTTGCACAGTACGAAATCAGAACAATTTAAGGTAAATTGAACTGTCTTTTTATCAATCATTATAAAAAAACATCCAACATCATAAGAGTCACACGTGATGCAAGATATGCTTCTCTTCCCAAGCACGTGACATCATCCCCTATTTTGGTGGTATTCGTGTTGCTTATTCTATAGGATGTATTTCGTCTTTTCGTAATTATTTTCATGGTTTTGTCGTTTTCATTAATTTTTATTTTTCCATTTGGTATTTTCTTCCTTTTTCAGAAGACTTGTCCGAGATAATTAACTCATATGACGGTCTACGTGACTTTGGACCTTTTGTTTTAATTATTTATCTGAGCTGCAGATTGAAAATATAAATTATTTCAAATTTGTGGACAATTCAGTCTTGGATGTAGAAATAACGTGATAGTGTCTTTAAATGCTTCCTTTTGAGGATAATCACAACATATGTTGTGTAATTCTAAAGAAAAACATTGTTCTGAAATGGAAAAGATGAAATGAATTCATCAAGTTTTTGAAGTAATTGGGCATAAACTTTAGAAAGCAGGTAATATAAAATTCATTTAAGCTGAGAATTTAGCATCCAAGGTTAAAGTTGTTCTCTATATGCGGAAAAATCATCAACTAATTCTTTTCTCATTCTTATTTCTATTTTTGATATGCTTTTTACGACTTTTCGTCATTTTAAACAACAGTATGCTACAGTTACGCTTTCGATTTGTATACTTAAAAGCCCGAAGGATTTTAGAGTAGTCAAATGCACACGAACAGAAGGCAAAACAAATTTACAATTCACCTATATGCGGATATATTGTTGATTCGACATAGGAATTTGCATATTTGCAATTTTATTATATAATCTTGTTGTATTCTAATGCAACAGCGTTTGTAACGTTTATTTTGATTGGATAACGTCACTCATGTTCATGGCATCAATTCACAATTGATGCTATGAAAATGTATGCGCATGCACAGACGACGTATAACTGATTTCAAATTATGTTTTAACGTTGTTTTCTATCAGTTTCAGTATAACGAAGATAACAATATTGTATTTTAAGCTCCGACGGCATAAATTGGTGACTTGTTGGTCGCAAAAACTCGCACGGAAAAACTAGTAAAAGGTAAAACAGTACCATGTTACTCATGAAAAGTAACATTTTACTGTGTTTTTCTAGTTCTGGAACTTTATACATGCAGTTACTGTGCTATCGTAAAATTTGTTTGTTGCTTGTCCTTCATTTTTTGCTTTGTGCTTTGTCTATATGCCTTTTAATGTTTCGTCATTACATATATTACGTGGCTCTGTACTTATGCATCTCGCCATTGTGTTATTGTACTGTGGCAAATTTATATCATTTTGAGCTTCTTTGTTACATATTTGTTTGTGTTTTTAGTGATTAAGATTATAAACATGTTGACTGCTGTATGGTATTTTACAATTTTACCTATTATGTCTGTTTGTTTTGTTCACGCATCGTTGTCAATATATTGGAGTTTGATGCGACTCTCATACAAGTGAAAGGTTTAGCTAGCTATAAAACCAGGTTCAATCATTCATTTCCAACGTAAACAAATGTCTGTACCAAGTCAGGAATATGATAGTTGTTATCGTTTAGTTTGCTTTGTTTGAACTTATGATTTACCCCTTTGATTAGGGACTTTCAGTTTTGAATTTTAACTGGACTTAGTGATTTTAATTTTTGTCATGGTTTTATTTTTAAATTTATTTTCAAATGATAAAATAAAGGTAGATGTGAGATAAATGTCAATGATAAAACACCTCAATGACACATAACAATTTAACTTGAAGTTTACATACGGATTTAAACTATGTAAAGATGCCTTTATCATATATCAGGTTCTCTGAATGGCCCCAAATCATGGAAAGTGACAAACAAAAATCTGCCAACAATACCACATTTGTTACAAGAATGTTATCGTTCTGTTTGGAAAACACCAAAGCCAATGATCTAAACAATGGAACACTGCCTTATAAGACGTAATGACAATAAAGTCTGATAGGAAGTTAAAGAAATCTATAGAGCAAATAACTCTTCAGTTTTTTGTACTTTCTAGGAGTCAATACGAACCAGTCATACATTATGCATGGAACAAATGACATCGTGCAATGTTGTTAACCATCGCTACAGTCAATATCGCATGCTGTTTGACAAATTTATTATCTAAAATTTGTATCATCACATATAGATAACAGAAAAGTTTAGTTTTCTATCGTATGCTGTACAAGATGATTTATTTATTAGTTTTAATAAAATACTTTTAAAAAGTGAAAAATATGTTTGTTCTATTGTGAACAGATATTAATCTGTTGATTTTGAAGTAAATGTATGTTAATGACAGCGTTAAATTGAAGATAGAGAACTTTAACAGACTCAAAAAACATCCATAAACAATTTCTGCAATAGCGATAATACAAGACTACAAGCATTATTTTACATCAGCAAATCAGAAGACGATTTGATTAGTTCGGGTTAAACTTATCACTGTCGGTTATCCGTTGTGATGTCGGTGATATGCTCGGGTCAAAGTTATTAACGCCGGGTTAACGTATTTGACGTCAAAAAGCCGTGATATGCAATTTTATGAAGAGCCGAGTAAAGTTATTCAGACAGTTGGATCATCGATAATGTCCAATATATGTTAGCTTAATGTCAAGTATTTCAATAATGTCCTTGAAATGTAAAGGGTTGTAAGAAGTTAATATGACTGAATGTATTAGGATCATATTACAATGGCTTTTATATGTACTTCTCCGAGATTCAGGAAGACATGAAAAGTCATCTATTATATTTTATTAACATAAGTTCGCTTAATGCTCTCATTGGATTTTCTTGTCATTATTCTGTCGCTAAAACGGAACGAAATGGCGAAATTTAATCACGTAAATCATCTTTTTCCTATTTTAATTGCATTTTTGATTTTGAAATGAATTAATAAACCATCATTAAACCGGATGTTCGCTAACACTTCCCAATGAATAACATTTTAGGTAACAACGCCTTCTGTATCATATGGAAAATTATGGCAATAAAAGATAATTTTTTTTATATATAGAACATCACTATATAATGTAACAAATCAAACAAAATATAAGAGGTATGATATTGAATTAAGAGAAACGAGTTATGAACAAGCATATTCTAATTATATTCTTCCACATTTTGTCGTTATAGTTTGCAGTGATTCGAAATAAAGGCAACAGTAGTATACCGCTGTTAAAACTCATAAATCCATGGACAAAAACAAAATCGGGGTAACAAACTAAAACTGAGGGAAGTCTTTTTTTCATTTCTTTTTTTTCTTCTTTACATTTTTTTAGGAAATGTGTAGTCATTTTGACACGATTTCATCCAGATAACGATACATTTTTTGTTTGAATATACAGTGCAAACTAGAAACATTTTATCAAGATACAACAAAACAAAATGAGTCATGAAAATAACGAAACTTTGGCAATATTTTGGTCATTATTAGAAGCTTTAAGTCAAACCAGAAATGAATTACTAAATTATTGTATTAAATTATTCTGTATCAAAAAGAAATATTGATAAAAAATACTGAACTAATAAAGTCCTTCGTCAAATGGCAAAATTAAAAAGCTGTCATATTCCTAACTTAGTACAGCCATTTTCTTATGTAGAAAAAAGGTGGATTAAACCTGGTTTAATAGCTAGCTAAACCTCTCACTTGTATGACAGTCGCATACAATTCCATTCTATTGACAATGATGTGTGAACAAAATGAACAGACATAATAGGTTTAAATGTTAACAATAGCGATACAGCAGTCAACATTGTGTTATTATATTAATCACTATGAAAAAAAAGAAATATATAAACAAACATTCGAACTTTTACAATTTACATTTTTCAATAAAGATATATATCAATATGTTATATAACCATAGTATGTGAAGGTTGTAATAAGTAATTCTTGTCGCCTGTTCATGTATTGGATACAATTGAGAAACTAACGGCCAGATCCATAACAAACAAAAAATTCGAAAACCAAAAATGACAGAATTGAACCAAAGACAACCCATGAACTACAGGTTCAATGATATGGACAGGCACATAAATAGTGTGGCTGAGTTAAACAAGTTTGTGAATGGTCAACTCTCCCCTAAACCAGGACAGTAGTGAAACAGCATTGTTTAAGAGCATACTGTACAAAAACGTTGACAATTAATAAATAAATCAGGGTTTTTTTCAAAAACGTCCTACACAGTCTGAGAAACGAATGACCTTGTGCAATGCCAAAATATAAGTAAACAGTATCAACAGCATAACTCGTCATATATAGCATGTTCTGGTATACAGATAAACCAGGTTTTAAATCCTCATAATGCTGTAACATTGTAATTTAAATGAAGACGTCAAATAGCTTCCCTCTTGCTTCCGACGAAAAACGTTAACACAGTCCAATACTGTTTACATCTGAACATCGAAACTTGACATTTGTTTAGATTGTGATAAAGATGCAAATTGCTCACGGTAATAAAAAAGATACAGAAAACACTATATTACTTGCCGTAATTTAGATGTTGGGTCATTTGTGCTGCGAGATAATTCTCTCTAAGACCAATGCTGAGAGAGGATAAATCAATTTCCGTAGAATGATCCTTGCAGCACGACATTGATTTTGTATTTTCCACGTTATTGAAGCAAGAAAGCATAGTACTTTTGATGCATCAAATCCGAAAGTGACATTTTTGACTTGATGTTAAATAATTTTAATTTAAAACTAACAAGCAATATTGCTATCAAATCAATTTTGCTATGAACTTTTCAGTTGTTTTCTTTGAACGATGATTACGAACGTACTACTTCAAAATCAAATATGTCTATATTATTGTCATTTTACATGTCCTTTTGGGTTCAGATTGAATATTTTAAATTGATGCTAAATGAAGAAAAACTAATTTCATTATAAATCATGACAACTTAATCTATTTCTATTTGTCAAGGCCAAAATTCATTATCATGATAGATTAAAGCCTTCAAATTTGTTACACTTGATAAAACGATAAAAAATTTATAATGACGTTTATGTTTATACTGTATTAATGATCGCAACTAAGGATATAAAAGGATATAAATAATTTCTTGCAACTATACCTTGAAATAGTGATTAAACTAACATAATTTCCTGTATGGTGATGTCCAATATACATATCTATGCTAATAATACTGTTGAATTTGCTCAATAATAAAGATTTCTAAATATAGCTAGGGTAATATATTCCTGAGGTAGAAAAGCCTTAGTATTTAAAAAAATCAAAGTTTTGTTAACAGTTAATTTATTATTACAAACATATCAATGAAAATTCAAGTCAACACAAAAGTGCTGACTACTGGGCTGATGATACCCTCGGGGAAATAAATATCCACCAGTGGCATCGAACCAGTGGTTGTAAGAAAACTCATCATAGATACCAGTACGCCAGACACGCGTTTCATCTACAAAAGAAGGACACTTAAAAAAGAACAAAACTATTATAAATAGAAAAAAGAGGAAAAGCAAAACACTTCACAAGAAACAGGGCTAATAAACACATATTTGTAAAAACAAAAACAAAGGAAAAATGTGTTTACTTCAATTTTTAATGTAAGTATCCAGAAAACATTCATTTATCTCATCTTCTTTTTTTTCAAAACAGTTTGAAAGAAGAAAGATCAAACAGTCTTTGGAATATAACAAAGTGAGTATATATCAAGGTAATAGATAGGTCACAAAAATCACAATCAAGAAAGAAAGGACATCGCAATAAGAAAAGTAAACAACCGAACATATAAGTTACTCTCCACAAACCCTTACCCCGGTAAACCAACCATTAAAAACAAAACCCTTAACCGGAAGTGTTTGAGTTCCTATTCCACAGTCGACAACCGACGTATTACCAATGAAAAGTGAAATATAAGGTTGTAATATATTGCACAGCTTCTTCATGACGGTCAATAAAATAAAATCGGCGTCTGTAAATCTATCAGCATGATTTAAATTTTTTGGCTGTAAAACGTTGAAGGCAACAAAAGAAGAACGAAAGATACCAAAGGGACAGTCAAAGTAAATCTAAAACAAACTGACAACGCCATGGCTAAAAATGAAAAAGACAAACAGACAAACAATAGAACACATGACACAACATAGAAAACTAAAGAATAAACAACACGAACCCACCAAAAAACTAGGGGGGATCTCAACAACCCGCTTTCAATAAAACAACGATAGGACTAACATATTCTATATCGGCAGGTGCTACTGTAAAATGGTACAATTGGACACTGGAAAATTCACCATCGGAATCTTTGTGATAAAATTATATGTTTTGTAAACAATAAGGAGATGTGTTATAATTTCTAATGAACAATAATCTACACAGTGGTTCAATATCTT
This sequence comes from Mytilus edulis, assembly GCF_963676685.1. Lineage (NCBI taxonomy): Eukaryota > Metazoa > Mollusca > Bivalvia > Mytilida > Mytilidae > Mytilus > Mytilus edulis. The sequence continues at coordinate 6,645,064 of NC_092352.1, read as the reverse complement.
CAAAAAATGAGAAAGATTGCAACTGCAAAAGTCATTTTTGGATTAGTTGTTAAACAACCTCCTACTTCCACACCAAAGAAAAGAAAAATGTCAAGTAATTTAAAAGCGACTTTAGCAGCTCTCTTAGATTTCAAAGCTCTTAGCACGCTTTTGGTAAGATGATCTTGATAGTGCATTATCCATTTAAATTCATGGTCGGTTGTAGATTGCAGGTCTACAAGGTCATCCTATACAGTTGAAGTCAGCAGAAATTATAGGTTTAACAACAAGTTTTGATATGTCAGTACGTTTTTGTTTCAAGATACATTGTTCACAGTTGGTTGTAAATATGGATATTGCTTTCCGGCTAATGATCTGTGAAACAGTTAGTTCATATGGTCTTCTGTTTTGTGACCTAATGTTCTTTAAATGATATTTATTGACTGTGATCATATAGTTACGATTTTAGGTTGATGTGCGGCCATTATGACAGCAATCTTCTGTATGTAATACTGCATAGTATAATTTGATACATTCTCATGATCATGCATACAAGATTTGCTACTGGAAGTTAAGCAACCAACAATCATTCAATTAAAATTCAAGGATTTGGTATACATGTACATTTTTATTTTTTATTATTATTGTACAAGTTAGAAGAGAATTTAAGCCTTATTTTGAACATATTGTAATTTGTACAAGCACTTTTTGTACAAATTATAATTTGTACAAAGTCAAAATACAAATTATAATTTGTACAATTTGTTTGTATAAATTATAATATGTACAATTTGTTTGTATAAATTATAATTTGTACAAAATGATAACTTGTACACAACATATATATAACTGCCTCTTTTATCAGACGATCTGAAAACGGCAAATATCTATTAATATGAATAAATTTTTGAGAGTATGAGACTGCATAACAAGAGATCATTTATTGACTTCCGTTACTTTTTCCTGACAATACAGTAAACAATAACATCAGAAATAACAGACTGCATTAAACGGTATTTCCGATTAGAAATGACATTTCTATACAATTACCTCCGTCATAATATACTGTCCGGCTGGACAATTCCAAATAATCAAATAAATAGGCAAAAGATTTTGATTAGGAAAAGCTCTCGAGTTTTATTACTCGACAAATTCTCAACGTTGATCATTCTATTAACAATCCACTAATGTTAGGATCAAATGAGGATAAGTATGATTTTAATAATTTAGATTGTATTGATTACCATACAATTTCTTGATTCCTGTTAAAGCTAGAATAGCGTAGCGTTAATCAGCTATAGCTAGAGCCGTAAATTGGTGGACATTTGCTTGTTTAATTGATCATTTGAATCCTACGTTAATTTGTTTATCGATATCTGATGGAAGTCAGCCATACTCAGCAGTTCTATCACACACTGATTGCACAAGCTTTTATACAAACCAAGTGAATTTAAAGAACGAACACGATAGAGAAAATTAGTTTGATTTACTTTTAAACTTAATCTAACATTTCAAGACATTTTATCGTGATCAACGATTCATTAATTTTAAGTTTAATGAAAGGGCTATTTTAAATTTAATACCAAACCATTAAAATATTCCCTACGAATAAAAAAAAAACTCATGTCGCAAAAAAAAAAGATTTATTTTTATAAAATATTTAGCAATGTTGCGTTGTATCGAATGTATGCACACATCAAAGTTTTTTAAATGTGTTCTAAGATTAATCTGAACTGGGACAACACTGAACATTTTAATATTAATCAGGACAGTTACATGTTCGATGTTACTGAAGTTTTTATTTTGATTGCTTGATTGATTGTTTGGTGTTTTAACGCAAATTTTAGCTATGTTGATGTGGCAAGTTTTAATTGGTGTTGGAAAAAATAAAATTATAAACTCCGAGGAAAATTTAAAACCGGAAAGTCCCTTATCAAATGGCAAAACCAAAAGCAAAATCAAACGAATGGGGTTACAGTTAAAGGCATTTTCTTATGTAGTAAATTGTGAATTGAAACTGGTTTTATAGCTAAACCGTGTATCACTTGTATGACCATCGCATCAAATTCTGTAATATTCCCTGAGCACTTGTAGAGAACAACCCATCTTGGGTGAAAAACTTGCAATCCGCGTCTTTTAAGATAGGGGACAAACGCCACGGGCGGGGTCCAAACTCATTGTCGGTGTTTTCACCAATACATAGCTGGGTGTAAAAGAAGTACGAATTGTTTGAAAACTATCTTCGTTTTCTTCTCGCAGGCAGGCACGGACCGAATTGAGATTGTGTGTAATTAATTTCCCGCGAAAATTTAGGTCAGTGTCGGTGAATATAGCAAGTTCTCTGTAACCTATTTATATGTTTTAAATTCAAAACAATCAAATAAAATTTTGTACTCGGTGGTGGTGTTCCTTCTATTGTGAAGGATTCCATTAATGCAGCTCTGAACCCATAGACTGTATTGGCCGATGATACTGATATTGGCAATTTCTAATGGTCTTTGGGGAAAACATTGTTTACATTGTTTTTATATTGATGACAGATCACTTATATATTCTCTTTTTTTTAAATTCGGGGGCTGTTCAGAACTTGTCAAATTATTAAACATTGGATATTGCTGAACTCTAAATTTGAACAAATAATTTATTAGCACTGCTCAAGACATTGCTGATTTAAAGTTATGATATGAGTTTCCTAAAAATCTGGCAAAAATTGTAAAAAAAGAGGGACGAAAGATACCAGAGGGAGTGTCAAACTTATAGATCGAAAATAAACTGACAACGCCATGGCTAAAAATAAAAAAACAAACAAACAATAGCACAGAAGACACAACACAGAAAACTAAAGACTAAGCAACATAAACCCCACCAAAAACTAAGGGTGATCTCAGGTGCTCCGGAAAGATAAGCAGATTCTGCTCCACATATGGCACCCATCGTGTTGCTTACGTTATTATAAATCCGATAAATAGTTTAATTCTGTAGGTCACATTCGTGAAAAGGTAAGGGTATTGTAGTAACGACATAAGGAACATATCCGATATCATCTGAATACAAATGAGAGCATTAAATATTCTTATCCACATCAATTTGTGTTCATTTTTATATACTCCATAGTTGAATATTGACTGTGCCCCATAGTTTTTTAATTTCTTTGTCATTAAAAATCTGGTGGAGATTTCTGTCATTGGCAATTATATCACATTTTTGTTTGTTATATTTCCCGTTTATTTGGAAAGTTTCTTTGGTTAAGATCACTGAAACTGTTCATAACAATATTCGAGTTCTTGGTTCAGACTTAAGATATTTTGAATGGGGTATATTTTCCTTTGTAAAAACATCATTCCTTTTTTTTAATCATTTTCCGCTATAAATGATGGTGCATACTTTAGTTATATAGAAGTGTACCTTAATAATGTCCAAATACTTTATGTATTTGTATATTTGTACAAAATTCATTACTTCATTGATTAAATAACTTATGTATGATTGTTTATTTTGTTTTTGTTTTTATTTTGTTTCTTTTCTATGAATAATGAACTTAAAGTGTCTTGTGCCAACATTTCAATCAATAGATGACGTGTTGTTAACAGACTTGACTTCTATTATTGTAAGAACTAGCTTTTCGGTTTTCTTTTAAAACACGTTGACATTTCCATTTGTTTGAAAACCCATATATATAAAGCTCCAATATTAATGAGTTTGAATATAATCAAAGAGGATGTTTACAGAAATTACAATTATCCAACTTAATTACTGACGACAACATTAAATAGCACTTCACTTAAGAAATGTAATTAAATCTTAAATTCAGAAAACCCATTTACTGCAGATATTACTGGCATTTAAGGAGATACAATTTGCCTCGAGAGTTACAGAATCAGGTCGAGTTTATATTTTACATAAACACGTCAGCAATAGACATTAGTTTTAAGAACATTTTCCAAAAGACTAAAATTGGGTTTTTATTTTCAAGTTTTACTGCCATTAGCAACAATCTTAGTAATGAAAAAATAATAAATATTTAAGATCTATTACTAAATGTTTCAAATAAGAGTGGTTAAAAATTATTTATGTACTGTAACTAATGACACGCTAATTGTAAGTTGGCATTTAGGATGATAGATATTTAAACAATGCGAAAATTTCTCATGGAAATGTGATTTTAAACGGCTTTCGAATTAATCAGTATGCTAGGCTGTTTAATTTCGTGTATCAGCATCATATATCTTTTCCATTTCAACAAATTTACAATAAGGTCAAATTAAATAACATAGTGAAGTGGGTTTTTTTTCTCATAAAATTGTCATTTTCAAAAAGGTTAAAACAAACAACGCAAGGCAGTGTATTTTTCAAAATAAAATTGTCATAAGATCTTTTCACTTTTTGTGCTGACATGAATTGTCATTGATATGGTTATATTTATAAATTTACTGTTTACAATTTTTTTTAATTTTTTCAAATACTAAGGCTTTTCTACCTCAGGCATAGATCACCTTAGCTGTATTTGGCAAAACTTTTAGGAATTTTGGTTCTCAATGCTCTTCAACTTCGTATTTCATTTGGAATTTTTTACTTTTTTGGATTCGAGCGTCACTGATGAGTCTTTTGTAGACGAAACGCGCGTTTGGCGTATATACTAAAATTAGTCCTGGTATCTATGATGAGTTTATTCTACAGATTCCTAGATACCGTTTCTAGTTTCTGTTAATTGTTATATAAGAAAGACCACACACGTTACTGGTATTTATATGGGTCGGATAGTTATCAAAGGTACCAGGATTATAATTTAATACGCTAGATGCGCATTTCGTCTACAAAAGACTCATCAGTGACGCTCAAATCAAAATAGTTATAAAGCCAAAATAATTATAAAGCCAAATGTGTGTCAATGCAAAAACATGTAATGTGCGCACGGAATTTAAATTTGATTGAGGTTATTTACGTCCAGTAGCAACTATTTCATACACGTATAGATCCTGCAAATTTGGATTTAAAGGAATGATGAACCCATTACTGTCCTCAAATTTGTTGTTTCTTCACCTTCATTTAGATTTTAATTCTCTTCCTTAATGTGAACGAACAATAAAGATTTCATTGCATTCATTTAAATCATTTTTAGGTAAGTCAATAGTGTAAAATGTTTCATTATTGAAAGTTTAATAAAATGTTTTGAATAACCGAGGATAACTACTACTCAAAAAAACAATTGAGGGTGTGCCAAATTTGAAATAAGTTAGTTGAGGGGGTACCATCATTGAAAAAAATGATTGACGGGCGCAAACAATTGAGGGGTGCCATCGTTGAATAGAATAATTAAAGGGAACCATTTTTGAAATAAATATTTTAGTGACACACTCAATGAAAGTAATAAAAAGTAAAATAAAAAATAAAAAATACAGAACTCCAAGGTTAAAATCAAAATCATTTTTTTTTTATTTTTTTTTTTACCTAAAATAATCTTTATTGCACTTTTCTTTGCTGTTATGACAAATTAAATCATTTTAAACGAAAGGAACCAACTGACTTGGTACAGGCATTACATAATGTACACCAATTGGTGAAGTTAACCTGATTTAATAGCTAGCTAAACCTCGCACTTGTATGACAGTCGCAAAATTCTACATTATATTAACAACAATGTATAAGCAAACCAAACAATAATAATAGTTAAAAAAGTAAAAAATGAGGGTACAGCAGTCAACATAGTGTTATTATCTTAATCAATATAAAAGCAAACAACTATGTTAACAAAGATAATAAAACAGGCATTTAGATAAACCACATAACCAAGAAGAAAGACAAGAATACAAAAAAAAAATACCATAAAACAAAAACACAATGACCGGGGATGTAAAAACCCAAGATGTTACCAAAAATGAACTAAACAGTAATGGTTAAAAATCTAGAATCTTTGCTTCAAGACCATCATATATTATGTGTGAAGTTTACAAGTTTTGAAAATGATTAGGAATATTTATCAGCAAGGTCTTGGAATATTCGGATAAACTTTTTAATAAAAGGAGGGGACGTTCTTTGACCTAACTCTGGTTCAACAACTTAATGCTCATACACAGGTGACGTTATCTTAAGTCAATCCTAATTTTATCTTATTCATTCAAATGACGTCATTTTTCATTTTTTGATGATCTGTTTTACAAATTCAAATGACGTCATAATTTTTTTGTCATTTTTTACAATTTCAAATATGACGTCACTTGGCGTTTGGGTTTGGGCTTGTTCGGATGTGTCTACATTTTGTGTTGCAAATGTCTGGTTATGTAATGTATTTCAGTTGTTTCCTGTAATTAGTTAATATATCAGTTCTATCATGTACAGCTTTTATTTAGTAATTTTATAAATTTACTGTTTGCAAAAGTATAAATTATTCTAAATAATAATGATGTTCTGGTAACTAACAGAAAACCCTGGCCGTTTTTGGCACAACTTTTTTGATCTTTTGGTCCTCGATGCTGTTCGACTTTGTGCTTGTTTCGGCTTTCAATTTTTTGTATCTGGGCGTCATTGGTGGATCTTGTGTGGATAAAATGCACTTCTGACGTTTTAAAATTTTCAACTTGTTGCCTTTTGTTGGCTGTTGTTATTGTGTTTCTTTGTCAATTGTATTCTCCAATTTATTTATATTGTAGTCCTGTGGTGTTGAGTTGTCCTTTTAATGTTATATTTTACATGGTTATAAAAGTGGAGGTTTGGCATGCCACAAAACCAGGTTCAACCCGCCATTTTTTTCTTTAAAAATGTCCTGTACCAAGTCAGGAATATAGCCATTGTTATATTATAGTTCTTTTCTGTATGTGTTACATTTTAACGTCGCGTCGTTTGTTTTCTCTTAATTTTGAGTGTAAATTCACATTGCGATAAGACGTGTCACGGTACTTGTCTATCCCAAATTCATGTATTTGGTTTTGATGTTATATTTGTTTTTCTCGTGGGATTTTGTCTGATACTTGGTCCGTTTCTGTGTGTGTTCCATTGTTATTTATGTATTATTGTCATTTTGTTTATTTTATTTGGTTACATCTTCTGACATCAGACTCGGACTTCTCTTGAACTAAATTTTAATGTGCGTATTTTATGCGTTTACTTTTCTACATTGGCTAGAGGTATAGGGGGAGGGTTGAGATCTCACAAACATGTTTAACCCCGCCGCATTTTTGCGCCTGTACCAAGTCAGGAGCCTCTGGCCTTTGTTAGTCTTGTATTATTTGAATTTTAGTTTCTTGTGAACAATTTGGAAATTAGTATGGCGTTCATTATCACTGAACTAGTATATATTTGTTTAGGGGCCAGTTGAAGGACGCCTCCGGGTGCGGGAATTTCTCGCTACATTGAAGACCTGTTGGTGACCTTCTGTTGTTGTTTTTTCTATGGTCGGGTTGTTGTCTCTTTGGCACATTCCCCATTTCCATTCTCAATTTTACATTGTAGTGTTGTGTCGTTGTTCTCTTATATTTAATGCGTTTCCCTTAGTTTAAGTTTGTTACCCCGATTTTGTTTTTTGTCCATGGATTTATGAGTTTGAACAGCGGTATACTACTGTTGTCTTTATTTATAAAGTGTGAAAAGCAGCTGTAAGCTATTGAATACCGATTGAGTTTAGACATGAATATTCCATATTCAGGTGAAGTTTGTATATTGCTGGTAAGGTAAGAGAAATAACTGAGGAAGTATCATCAAGTTGCTACAAACTTTTATTTTTATCTTAAGCTTATTGATGCATCTTTTAAAGAGAAATTTCTTAATCTCTTGTTGAATACATATTTGAAATCTTTTTCCATCCGTATGTTATTCATAGTACATCTCATATCAAAGAAAACATTAAAATTTTCCTTATAAATTTCATACGTCCGAGGACATTTTCTGGATCTACCGAAACAGTTGAAGAACGATTTTTCTGTTGGAAAGCTCATCAAATACACCACATAAACATGATATATGTAGTAGAGAATTGATAAGAAGTAGTGGATTCGTTAACGATAATCAACGAGCAACTTTAGTCAATTCTCTAGCTTAACCCATTTTTAGTAAAACGACTATCTGTTTCATGATATGACAATGAATCAACGGAATTTCATGAAAATAATTTTTTTTTGTCTTTTTTCTTCTCTAATAGCTGGAAATGATTAGATCCACACGGTTCACATTTATATGTAACTTAATATAAGTTCAATTAAACTTAAATGTGTTGTTATCATCCCTTTTTATTACCAGAATTCTATATTTGTGAATAATTATTTCATTTAATGTTTAATCATTACAAATAATAAATATTGATTAGATTTTAGTATTTATAATTCATTCAAAAAGACATACAATTGATATATGGATTTTTTTAAATCTTGTTTGGAAAGTTAAAAAAAATTAATTACCAACATTTATAAACCTTTAATACTACATAAATAGTATTTAGCAACCTATAGAGTAAGTCAATGTCGTCAATTTACTACACACAATTAAAATGACTATAAACATTTTTCCTTTAAATGAAGTGACAATTTCATAATAATACCACTTCAATTAGACACCAGTTGACGATAAAATAGATACAATGATTGGTCTTAATTGAAAAATTATATAAATAAAGTATGTGTAAACTGGTTCTCTTTTATTACGTTTTGATTATTTAACGTTATTACATTTGGCATCCATCGTCAATCAGTTAATGAAATAGTACTATTTGTGGTACGCATTTTGAAATCCAAGCAGAATTGCTTTTGCTAATTTTGCAATGTAAAATGTAAGCTGTTCATAGCCGTGATAGTCTAGTCGTTGGTACCGAAATAAATAACTGTGGTAATAACAGTGCAGTTCAAGCCTAGTACTCGGAATGATTTTTTTTAATTATGTTTTTCTCTACCAAAATATTGTTTTTAATCTTAGAGGTGTCTGTATTTTATTTTTACTATAAAGTTGACGATTTTATTTCTGGTTTTACCGTCAAAAAAGTAGTTTTACTGTCGTAGCTTATCACACTTTATTCACATAAAAGTCAGTTAAATGTTGATGTATATTTGGACCATTTATAATCAAACAAAAAAAAATAAGTCATCATAGTATGATATCATTATAATCCGAAAACCAAAAGTAAGCATTGCTATGATGAAAGGGGAAAGGCCTTGTACGTTAAAAGTGATAAGTGTAATGTGTACATGGATGTTTATTTTTATCAAGGAATTGTACTAATAAGTAATATTTACAATTCCTTGCTTTTATGGTGTTTATGTATTTTATTCAATAACAAAAGGCCAGAAATACAGTTTATTGACATACATTGACAGATATACGCTATAAGAGTGATATTTAAATAATAATTAATATCAGCACTCGTGGTATAGTGGTATCATGCATAGACTACATACTTTACTGTTGAAAATACGCGCGAGTTCGAACCTTTCAATAGTCACTCGTTTTTAAGAGGATAACATATCGTAAGCTAAAAGTTTAAAGTTATGATATAAGTTATCTTAAGTTAACATGTTGGTCAATGGATTCTTGAAAAATAATCCACTGTTAGAACAATAGACTGACGTCAGAGAAATGGGTTAAATACCAAGTATTACCATTACTATATAATCGACAGTTAGATGTGTATATGTATGTGGGTATGTTGCTATTGTGATAGTATTCTTTTCTTGGAAAATTAGTATGTGGGTTTGAAATCAAGTGATAAGAAACCGTATATTAATATGCATAGTTTATAATTTTGGTTTACAATATTATTATGTAAACAAACACGTTTAAACGATCTCGAAAATCCACCATTGCAATATCTCGGCGTAATGTTAAATATGAATTATCTAAGGTAAACAAAGCTTATTGAATTACCCAAACTGTCTGAAGCTTTAGAAGGTACGAAAATCTGTCGTTTCTAAAACCAATGATAAAAATAACGTAAAATTTACCACAACTTACAGTTAAACTGTACATCAATTAAATAATGCGTCCTAATCTTTTTTCTTGATTTACGTTCACCAGGAAATCTCATCCCATACATTTGAAAGCCAAGAATGTAAGACTACTTTAACACCTTAATCTTTGGTTTTTTTTAATTTCTAACATTGACAACGGAGACCTTGATTTCGAAAGTATGTTTTAAATCATTGTCGTTCCGAAGCACTGTAACAACTGATTACATCTTAATATAATCCAAAGCACATATAATGTATAGTTATTGAATCAATTTATATTTTTTTTTAAATAAAGTTTAAAATTTGTTATTTTTTAAATGTATCTGGCACGATATCACAAATATCTTTATCCTTTGTTAATTGAAAAATGGTTTAGTGTATGAAACCAATAATTAGAATATCATAATAGTTTAAAAGCTTAAGTTAAAGAATACGAGTGATGAAATTTATACGTTATTATTTTCTTTCCGTCTTATTAGGCACCATACAACATCTTACTGATTGAAACTTATTATTTGTAAAATAAATATTACTTATTGAGAATGCCCAAAAGTGAAAATGTCACATAACTTGTTGATCAATTTAAATGATTTTTTTCATGTTGATTGTCAGAAAATTTGAAAAAAAGCGTCTCTTGAGAAAACTTTATTTTGTTTTAGTTTCCATTCGTTATCGACCAAAACCTGCTTTGTAAACGAGTTACATGTTATACACTGACATGCTACAGGCTGATATGCTGTGCTTATCAGAATTTTCGTTTTAAAGCTTAATTGAATATCACATGGCTTTCTGTTAGGCAAATTTACATATATACAACATAATTACTTCCAACATTTCCGGCCTGTCACAAACACTATGTACAGATAATCAGGGATCAACATATGTGATGGACAATGGCATATCTCATTTCTCATGCCTTTCTGGTAAATTCAAGATTTCCTTTTGTGAAATACAGAAATAGGTTTATTTTAATCTAATTTCTCCATATTGTTGACAAAAAAGTCTAGTGCATATATAGGATTTCGCCTTTTTCTATGAACTCGAATATTCCAAAGATAAATTTAATTCAAAATTGAAGATTTGTGATATCTAGATAGCTTACGTATTTTACTCACTATTTTATACATAAAAACGTTTAGATAACGTTAATGAATTAAACTAGTAGAGGTATTAACAAAAAAGACGTTTATGCAAGCAAACACGAGTTTCGGTTAAACGCAAACGAGACAGCGAGTCAACAAGAAAAATCACAATAACGTACATATAATTATAAAATTCTTCAAGTTTTAACAATATTTCTTTAGTGCAAAATTTTTATTATACAACAGAAATACAGGTAGTCGGAAGCATGAAGAACTTATATAAGTCCGTTTCCCTTTACAAAATGATAAAATTGGTAATAAAGTGTCTAAACACACAATGTGTATTCTGTTTTTGCCAGAATTTAACAAAAAGTTTTTTTTTTAAATACTGAACTCCAAGGAAAATTCCAGACGGAATTTTTCTAAACAAATGCCAATATCAAAAGCTCAAACACATTAAACTAATGGATAACAACTGTCATATTACTGACTTGCTGCAGCGTATTCTGCTATGGAAAATTGTAAATCAAACCTGGTTTTATAGCTAGATAATATAAAAAAATCTCACTTTTTCAATTTTGATTTTGATGTTGGGGAAATAATGTTTATGGTAATAATTTTATTCGTTAAAAAAATGTATTTTTATAAAATAAAACAAAAATTTTAAAAAATGCTTTTCTCGTGTTAATGATCATAATTTCTTCCATTTGTGCTGATTCCTACTGAAAATAAGAAATACTATACGAATCTTACTACTTTTCATACAGAAACCATTGTTGTTTTGTATTTAATATTCACTGTATCTGCTAGTCAATAAATAGACATCAGTCAAGTGTTTGATGTAGAAAAAATCTCCAATGAATCCTACCTATTTTGATTAAATTCTCGAAGCAATCTTAATGAAAATCATTTCGAAAAAGCAATTTAAATGCAGAATGGACAGTCTTCTTTTAATAACGGAGGTCGAAGTATTTGTTTCATCGTTAAATTCTTATCCGTGTAAGAATCAGACAGACGATTGAGCATGGTACTTTATATTAGAGTTAGTCACCATTTGTTTTATACGCTTCTTTATAACCAATGTTTTGAGACAGAATGAAGAATTTTCATTTCAAGAAGTGCACCAAGAATGTTTTTGAATCAAGAAAGATAACTCTTTGAATTTACAATCATATCTTCTGATAATGTTCCATTATTTATATGATCGTGTTGATTAGTTTTTTTTTTTAGCGTTTTCCGAATACGTCTCATTTTTCATTTTGTTTTATTTTATACTGTAACTGCTTTTCTTTTTGTCTGATAAAGTGTACCAGTACAACTATTCTTTCAAAGGCGGATATTTGAATCGTAGAAGGTTATGAATTCTTTATCTAATTAGGAAAGTGGTTTCGTTGAATGTTGTTAAATTGAATTGACAAATATTACTGTGCAGAAAAAGCTAGTCAGATATTATTTTCTTATTATGAAGTTACGGTGACTCTTTTAATGTACATCTTTGTCCTTTATACTTTTGGACAGTTTTCTCATTGTTTTCCATAATGTAAAGATTTGAAAAGGTAAAATAATGCCAAGTGATCTAACAGATAACATGATGCATGGTTGTCTAATTTGTTTTATTGTCATTGTATAATAACAATTGCTAATTGGGTAAAAATATGACAATGTTTGTTTATTTCTTTGCCTATAATCCACCATACACTGTTGATGTAACCCCGGAGTTGTATTCTTCAATTAACATATGTTACTGTAAGTAGTGCTATTGACATTTAACAAATAATGTCGCTAAATCGTTCTCTGTGTTGAAGGTTTCATGGTGACTTTTAGATGATTCAGAGGAAATGTTTGTTTATCAATTTTCAAAACTTAATAATTCAATTTGAATAAACAAACTCATGTCAAAAAAGTTAAGGAATCTGCATACTCTGTAAACTGAGTGATGATGATTGCATATGCATAGCAGCAGTAGAAGCGCAGTTCCTATTCTTTGAATTTCTTTATCATAATTGCATTAAGAGATTATGTTTCACGCAATATTTCCGTTCTTGTCCATTAGTTAGTAACGATTAACATTTAACTGCAACATTTGATATGATTCAAACAAGGTAACAATTAAAGTATCAACAATGAAGAAAAAAACCTCACATGATCAAATTGTTCTCGCATGAAATATGATCTTCATATCTAGGCCTGAAAGCTTTGAAAAGTACCCGATTAAACCTTGGGGTTTTGTAATCAGATACTATTTGATCATACAGGATTTTAAATGTTCGGACTTCAATTGGTCAATTTATTAAATATTAATATAAAATTCAATCTTAATTAGTCTTTTATTGTTTTGGCCAAAAGGTGCTTTTTTGTAGTAAAATTTGTTCACTAAAAAAGTTAATCAATACGAAAGTATGGGCATAACTGTCAATTGTTTGGCCTTTTTAACTTTTTTTGTTCGAGCGTCAATGATGAGTCTTTTGTAGACGAAACGCGCGTCTGGCGCAAATACTAAATTTCAATCCTGGTGTCTATGGTGAGTTTATTTGTATGACATATTACTTGCAATGGACTTTTATAAAGCAACAATCAATTATGTTCACGTTTTACATTCAATTGGTCTATTGGCATTCAACCGCATTGCATTCAAAGACAACATGCTATAGTAAATTTTAAAGGCATTGACATGTCAAAATGTGCACTTAAACCCAGTGGACCAATTTTGTTTTTGAATTGGGCAAACACGCGCTATCACTAAGACGTAGACCAGTGAGCTTATAATTTTCTTTTAAAAAAACGCACCGATATGACTTCAACAGATCGAGATATTCCTCCTAAATACATTACTCATCACATCAGCTTAGGCGAGTGATTTTTGTTCATCACTCGCCATATCTTAATTCATTCGTATGGTAAAGTTGGAAGGTGCGTAATTTGCACACTGTTTCATCAAAGAATTGAATTCAAAAGAAAAATTACAAAAATACCGAACTACGAGGGAACATTAAACGGAAAGTCCTTAATCAAAAACTTAGCCGCATCAAACGAATGGATAACAACTTTCATACTCCTGACTTAGTACAGCATTGTCTTATGTAGATAATTGTGTGTCAAACTAGGCCTTACAGCCGTGCAAACCACATCACTTGTAGAACTTTCATATGTCTCTGGTATCAACCTCCTGACACTCAAAGTACTACGAAGTAAGGAAATCAGGGTTGGCAAAGTATTATACGCTCGGAAAAACCCAGGCGGGAATTCCTGGGTTTTCCCGGGCTGGGCAATACTCTAGGAAATGGGTAATACTGGGTAATACTGGGCAATAAGACTTTTTAAGCTTATTTTAACACAAAATAGTAAAGTCTTGTTGTAGTTTCATAGTATTATAGCTAAATATATACATTTTATACAGATAACCATTGATAGTCATGTTTCTAGAAGATTGAAAATTCAATTTCATTCTTTTCTCCACTACTTCTTTGTAGGCAGAATACAAAATTTGAATATTTTAGGATTATTAATACCTTGTTAATTTCCATGTATTGTTTCAACTATCCAAACTTTAAAAAAATGCATTTTATAGCAGTGTTTATGTGAATTATAAATGTAAATGTCTATGCAATCATATTGCTAAATAAACACCCTACAGGGTCAAGTCATTAACCCTTATAGAAATGAAAAGGCTGAATATTGTTATATAAACATATCTTTGTCCTAATCTGAATAATTACTTATTAATTAGTGATGTACATATAAATTATGCAAAAGCAATTTTTCTTACATTTTCTTGTGAATTCTTAATGTAAGATATATACATTTGAAAAATTAATTCTTTGAATTTATGTAAACAGTTTGGCCAATCTAGACAAGAGGGTGATTTAATAGACTTTCAGAAGAGAATTATTGATAAAGGCCTTTTCCATTAATATTTGTGTAATGTGTGCCTTAGTTTACCTGTCTCATAGTTGCAAGTATAGTACTTTTTCAAATGTATTATACACCTTGTATTATCACTCTCGAACAAGTAAACTAATTTATAAATCAAAATGTGTTTATAAATATATTAAATGTATTGCAATTGAGTTTGATCACTGAATCCTCTTTAAAATTCAGGCCAGTATTTCATATTACCCAGTATTACCCAGTATTAACCATTAAAACCCAGTAAAACCCGGGTTTTCCCAGTATTTCCCACTGGGCTGGGCAATACTCATAAAACCCGGGTTTTTGCCAACCCTGAAGGAAATGTACTTCATACTGTGTGAGTCTTGTCAAAATCGTCATCAAATGTACTGGCAAAACCAGTTTGCTTATTCGTTTGTATACATTATCTTTACAATGTCCATGTTTTAGCATGCACTGCATTATGTTTACAAGGGAAATATTCATCGTTCTATTTTTCTTTAACTGACCCCTGTACCTGGTATGAATTGCATATCTCATAGGTTTAATTTAATGTTTGTTTTATGTCCCTCATAGAGCTGTACATATAGGTTAATGTATAAAACCTTCAGTTTTTATGATACTATTGTATCATTGTATGCATAAGGTTAGACGTAAATAAAGGCAACAGTAGTATACCGCTGTTCAAAACTCGTAAATCTATGGACAAAAAACAAAATCGGGGTAACAAACTAAAACTGAAGGAAACGCATTAAATATAAGAGAAGAACAACCTAAATTAATATTGAGTTAATTTAGATTTAATGTTATTCAATTTGTAACCATTACCACAACAACAGCACCAAAAAACAAATACCCTCATTATTTATTTAATTTATTTCCATGGCATTATTTAATTGTCTCGTGTTTTTTGTTTAATGAATTATTCAGCATGTCGATTTTATTTATTTTCATAGTAAATATAAACTTCTATCGTAGTAACAACATTCGCTGATCAGGTCCAATAAAATAAGATAAGCATATAGTCTGTTCATGGACACGCACATTCATGTCAAATTATTTGTAGTTTAATAAAGTCTAAGTAGATTTCAGAATATCCTTTACTTTCCGTCCAACTATAGATCAACTCGTGACAATATTTATGCAATAAGTCTTTTATAAAACCCAATGATAACTAAACAAAAACAAACAATATAATATAAAGAATTATCATTTATGTTTGAGGATGTACTTAGATGAGGTTTTGGAATAAGTGTCAAATCTCCTCGGTGTTTTTCCATACGATACAAGGTAAACTCTTTTGCCCCATAACACCTATTTATCTTTTAACATAAGACTAACTAGTTTATAAAAGGTCATTTGACAAATTTTAAGCAGGTTCTTGATTTTCTTTCTTTCGATTTGAGACCTAAATAATACCAATGCAAATATAAGGTAAAAGTTCGAGTCAGCCTTTCCCTGCTATATTTCATACATCAAATATCTCGAAAAGGAGCTCCATGACCTATCAATGTGGCATGTCAGTTAACTACTAGTAGTCTGTTGTTATTTTTGTATTATTGTCATTTTGTTTATTTTCTTTGGTTACATCTTCTGACATCAGACTCGGACATCTCTTGGACTGAATTTTAATGGGCGTATTGTTATGCGTTTACTTTTCTACATTGGCTAGAGGTATAGGGGGAGGGTTGAGATCTCACAAACATGTTTAACCCCGCCGCATTTTTGCGCCTGTACCAAGTCAGGAGCCTCTGGCCTTTGTTAGTCTTGTATTATTTTAATTTTAGTTTCTTGTGTACAATTTGGAAATTAGTATGGCGTTCATTATCACTGAACTAGTATATATTTGTTTAGGGGCCAGCTGAAGGACGCCTCCGGGTGCGGGAATTTCTCGCTATATTGAAGACCTGTTGGTGACCTTCTGTTGGTTTTTTTTATGGTAGGGTTGTTGACTCTTTGACACATTCCCCATTTCCATTCTCAATTTTAGCTTACTTTGATCCTTAACTAATAGTTATCAAAGATACCAGGATTATAATACTCTTCCATCTGAAAGTATCAATTTTGAATTCTTGATTTATTTAACTTCATCTCAGATCACATAAGTACACCCTTAAAAACGAATACAGTATATATTATTTATATTAAATCTATTTATTTGCTTGATATCTATCTCTGATCTTAAATGATGATATGTGGACATCACTGGGACAAAGCAAATCTTGATTAATTTTTCTTTAAATCTCAAGACACTTACAGTCGAAGTGTTTCATTACAGGAGACAGAAATGATACCGATGAACTTTCAGTGTCTGTCTACTAAGGTCTCCCTAGTGACAAATCTATTGTAAATTCATTATTTGCCTTTCATTGATAGCCCGCTTGGCATTTTCAAATCTTAATAATTAAATTAGACCATTGAATAAAGAAATGATGATTAATTATATGGTGTTACATAAAAAGATAAAAATTCAAGCCTTGAATATCACAAGTAAATAAATTGCAAACAATAATGACTGACAGCCTGGACCTAATATAACAGTCTATATTATTCCCCAGCTGAGTGCTTTTTGTAACACATTTATGGGTTATCACGTAATATGCAGAACGTTCCGGATGTATATGCTTCCTTGAAAGCATCAATCTTTATAGAAATCATTTTTTTTTTTTAAATAAATGAAATATATTTGAATACATTTGACCAAATCATTTACTTGTAGTATACCAATATTCAAATAACACAAACGGTTTCAGGCCAACGATTGTATCCGCATACAAGAGATACTTTAATATACCATAGATTCAAATATCAGGCTAGTTTCTGTCCAGTTTAAAAAAACAAAAACCGGGATCATATTGACTTAATCAAATTTGACACAACTTTTGAGGATTTTCGATTTAAGATGCTCTTCAGCTTTATATTTTATTTGTCCGTACAAACGAAGGACGAATGATACCAGAAGGACATTCAAACTGTCAAAATGTAAGGGGCATTGCTGAGGTTTATGTCAACGAAACGCGTTTATGGTGTACCGATTAATAGTTTTA
Organism: Mytilus edulis; assembly: GCF_963676685.1. Lineage (NCBI taxonomy): Eukaryota > Metazoa > Mollusca > Bivalvia > Mytilida > Mytilidae > Mytilus > Mytilus edulis. The sequence continues at coordinate 6,627,142 of NC_092352.1, read as the reverse complement.
AACTTTATTGATATAAATGAGCAAGAAATTAACGCCTTTACCAAGTCAGGAATATGACCGTTGTTATCCATACGTTTGTTGTGTTTAAGCTTTTGATTTTTCCATTTGATTAGCGACTTTCCGTTTTGAATTTTCCCCGGAGTTCAATATTTTTGAGATTTTACTTTCTGTAAACATGATATTCGTATTAAATTAATGTATATATAAAAAAAAACCAGATGTTTGAAAAAAATCAACGTAGAAGTAGACTTGATAATTGTACATGCTAAATAGTGAACGTTACTTTCTTAAGTCATATTACTATGATAACTTGGTTTTTTTCTATGGTCGGGTTGTTGTCTCTTTGGCATATTCCCCATTTCCATTCTTAATTTTATTGAACATGATATAAATATATTAAAAAAGCATTAGGGTTCAAACATATATCCTGGAATGTGTTTTGGGTTTATTCTCAAGATGACACTCCTTAAACTTCTTCGGAAGAACAAAGTTAAAACTTATTTTGGAAAAACAATTACAGGCACTTTGAATTTCTTCATCATATAAAAAAGTAAATGTGGTAGGATTACTAATAAGACAACTCTCCACAAGAAACCGAATGACATAGTAATAAACAGCTATAGGTCACCGTACGCCCTTCAACAATGATCAAAGCCAATACAGCATAGTCAGCTATATGCCCCGAAATCACAACTGTAACACAATTCAAACGAGAAAGATAACGGCCTAATTGTTACACTAAGTAACTACCATCCTCACTAAAAACGCTCTACCTTCGCTATAGATTGTTACCTGATCAGTTCGTCTTAATAGATTCAGATATGTTTCTATTAGTATGTTTTGCTCGTTTTAATCCGATTTTGACTATAAAGGAATTAAACCTCTTAGCAGCCTCAATTGCTTGTTTGTTTAACGGGTTTCCTGTCAGAAAAATTGATTTCATTTTCCGTCGTAGTGCATGGCATCTCAACAAGTATTATGTTATGACTTAAATATTTATTAACTAATTAAATTGACGTCTGTTTTGTTAGTCTATGCACGACTATGTGCACCCGCTTTCTTTCGTGCGTGATCTATCTTCTCGATTCTTATATAGCTGACTATGCGGCTTGGGTTTTGCTCATTGTTGAAGGCTGTATTGTGACCTATATTTCATGTGTCATTTCGTCTCTTGTGGAGAGTTGTCCCATTAACAATCATACCACATCTATCTTTATATATCTGAAGTTTTGTTTGTTTTTTTTCCTATAGTTCAATGCGTCACCATTCATCACATGTTAAAAGATAAACTCATTTAATGTGTTACATCAATCTTGATTGAAATTATAATGATGGTTATTTGCCAAACTGATTTATTTCCATTACGAGGTAGTCGGGTATGGTGAGGGTAGTACGTCCATTGTCTGCCAACGAATAAAGAATGTCAAAAAGTAGCCAATTTTTTTTTATAATCTTCCAAGGCATACAGATTATTTACAAAGATAATTATTCGAAAGCATTGTCATGAGATATATTGTAAACGCTTAGTAATATTTCCAACTTAAAGTTCGTACACGGGATAAATTTTGGTAAATACATATTCTTGTTAATCAAAAACCTTACTATAAATTAAATGCTGAATATAGTAAAATAATATATGCTATGAAAGTATGACCATCCTGTATACAAATTCCTCTTTGGTCTATCTTCTCTCATGTTGCCACTATATAGTAATGTTCAATTATCATTCTGATAATATGTAATTGAATAGTATTCGCATTAAATTTCAATTACATCGCGAACCCTCCAACACAATTAGTATTAAATAAACATTGGCAACTAAATTACCTTAACGATACACAATCGTTCGCAGTATTAATATTTAAACTGAAATGTTTGAACCACTTAGTGAGAATTGGTTTGAAATATTCATATGAATTACTATCTCTTGTTGATTGTTTGTGTAGGCTTTATATTGCAATGTTCAACACGGATTTCATTATCTTGGGCAGTTTTTCCTTTGTATCCATTAAGATTTTTTAATACTTTTTATTTCACTTTAATTAGATTCTTGACGCATTATATTTTTTTTCATTCCTGTCAAAAAATGGTATATTTTATCTGACTTTTATGTATGTCAATACATTCATGTCATTCAAATAAGATCGGTCAATATATGAATAGTTATAATAATATTCAATTACCTATATAGCTCATAATAATACATTTACTTAGATATTATATATAGTATGCATATAAGATAAATGTGCTTTCATCCATCAAGAATAAACAGTACTCTGGTTATTTTATAACATAGATCTACTTTAACACGACTGCCTGCGCGGTTTAATAAACGCTAATTGTTCCGCGCGTTAGAAATGTTTCTTTCGTCCTATTTCAGCCTTGACATATACTTATCAAATAGTTCTAAATCAAAAACAAAATAATGTTATTAATAATAATACGAAACATTGTTTAAAAAAAATGATCGTTGTATTTCAATGGATTTAACCATACCATTAGAACAATGTCCTTTTTTCGTTTTGCAGGTTTACTTATTTTTTTTTTTTTTTATTCTTTTTTTATGAGTCGGAAAAATCTTGGAATTAAGATGCGTTTGAAATTACTTATTTGATAAGCAATGTATCATATAAAAAGGGTTTAATTTATTACATACATTTGACTTTTGCATCAAATATTTTCATTCATTAAAGTATGTATATAATCAATTATGAAAGTATGTATATAATCAAACATGAAAGTATGTATATAATCAAACATTCATGCAGCAATCACGTTCTCGTCGAAAACATAAAAGATACAAGAACCATATTCAACAATTGTGGGTATGAGTTTATAACACAAATGAATTGCTGAATGCGGAATGCAATGTTACTTACTTTGTGTGAAGGTGTTTATTTTACAGAAGAATTTTCCTAATACCCATCCTTCCGTCACATCATCAACAAGCGTCACCCAGGTACAAGAAATTGTCACCATTAAATCTGCTACAGCCAGGTTCACAAGATAATAATTGGTTGTTGTCCACATAGTATGGTTCTTTATGACTACGATAATTATCAAAATATTGCCCAAAACTGAGAACAAAATTATCACAATAAACAAAATAATTTTAATTATAATTTCCCATGTTGGAACGACTTTAAGTTCTCCAACATATGGCATGTCACTGTAATCTATTTCGTCCAACAAAAATTGTTTACATTCCAGTACATACAGTTGATTTAGACTGTCATTATATCCACATTTCGTATCATTCATAAAGTTATATCCGTAATCATCCATTTTTTATTTTACTTTTAAGATTTTTACTTGAAATCGGATTTCGCTGCGATTGCTGTTTTCGCTTTGCTCATTCGGATAGAAGTTATCGACGTTCAGCTGAATCAATATCAACTTTCTCCTGTCAAATGTTGTTGACTTCTGAAGATGAACAAGAGTTAACACCATTTGACATGCAGATACCTAGTGAAACGATGACACGGTGAATAGACTTCAATCTGATCAATAATATGTATGATTAGTAAACCAAAAAAACATACGGAGATAAAATACTGCTAATTTTCTTCTCTATTTATCTCTTAACAGTGTTTAATTAATATGTGTTTAGATAACGGCAAATTTGTGAAGCTGTTTTCAGCGGATATCATTTTCAAATGTACATTAGTTTTCTTAGTGAAATCATACATTGACTTTGACTCTAAAAGTTATTGCTTTGATTGATATCTTTTAAACCACTCAACCACAGAACAGAACTTAAAACTAACTACAAATGCCGTTAAGATATAATAGAATAATAGATATGATTTTATGTAAACCATAATGAAAGTACGACAACAGTTATCGTCTTTGTTGAGTAATTACTTTTAATTTTGATTGTCCGCTATTTTATGTTTGAAACTTATTTGTAGAATTTATAAACAAATAATAATTAAGACCTGCATAATTCCAAAAGATATTTACTATGTCTGTAATGTCTCACGGTAGGATGAACATTGCAGCTTTCATAAGTGTCTTGAATATAATCTATATTGAAAATTTAATATTTTTGAATTATCCTACAATTTGTAAACAAGCATTCGATTTTAATCTATAAGTGCAACCTTAATAACGTGCTTTGGGTAAATAGATATCTTATTTAACTTTATTTGTTTTGTCTATGTTTCTAACGGTCTTAAAACGCAAACTCTGATTAAATTACAGTTGCGATGAATTCAATCTCAGAACGGTATTACATAGACTTGTTTGAATTGTAGCAATAAAACGTCTATTCTAAGAGTTCATTTTTCCAGTTTAAACATACGAGAGCGGTTACATTCATAAATAAAAAATACGTTAGAAAATGTGGTTATAATTTATAATAAATCAGTAAAGTGAAGGGTGATTTATGACTTTATAACACATCTTGGCTTTGAAGTCATGAAGAGAAAACAATCATAATATATGTGTTAACTGTCAATCTTCCGTATTTATATGATATCACTTTGGCAGATAATTGTTTTCTTTTGATGTCTCCTTCCAATAAAACCGATTTGTATATTTTAATATATTTACCTACTGGTCATTCTATAAGTTTCTTGTCCATCTTTGAAAACCGTTAATTCATTAATTTATAATCATATATTGTGCTTTTAACTCATATGAAACGAGTTTATTGATTGGGTTTTATTTTTATTCCTTAAGAATTGTTGGAATTATGCATGCATATGTATCACGAATATATTAGGAATAAACCACACGAAAAACATGTCATTCCGTGAATCTTGATCGCTAACAAATTATCTATCGAGTTTGGTGTCGAATTTTAAGGGGCACTAACTGTCAATACATGCTCACCGATTTAACTTAAATTCTCATATTCGACTTATAATCAATTATAACGTATATTGAAATATAAAAAAAATATAAAATAAACAAATTACGATATATAAACTGGAAATTATTTATCAGCATTTCCTATGTACTTAGTCTAAATGCCATCTAGTTAACAACCGAGGTGACATTTCGAAGACTTCGTTTATATTTCCCGTTGTAAACATAAACAAAGATATCCGTAGATAGCGAACTCGTGCGATTGCATTTTTCTAGGTTTGTTTCATTTCATATTATAGATTACAACAATATGCTAATTATCATGTTCCGTGTGTATAATCATTGAGCATTATACTTTAATGTTCTATCCACCATTTCTTCTTCAGATATTTTATCCAAATAATACTAGGAGTCATTCTAAACATCCCAGCTAAATATTGTATGAAGCCTTTTAGCTATGATAAGCGTCTTCTGGTTGGCATGCATCACTATTTTGTATCGTATATTAATATACTAAACTATTTATAACTTTAGTCAATACGTATTTATCTGTTTTGTTTGTAAGTCTTCATAGTGACTTATTTCTTACAACTTTTTCTCGATTTGTATCTTAATGCGATTGTTTTATTCCATCAGACATCGCACTTATTCAATAAAACATTCTCCTAGTATATCGATCTATCGTGTGAATATACCAATATAGATTTCACGTGCATTCAATGAGAAGGATAAGGAAAAACGAATTGATAAAACATTGGGTTTGTTTTTTAATTTATCTTTATCTTAAAACCGTTAGGAAGTTATTAACAAAACGGAAAGGTAATTGTTTACTAAAATTATTTCATTTGCCGAGTCAAAATTCGTTATATGTATAACCCTGCTTGTTATCAACATAAAAAAAAACACATTATAAATTGCATGCGTCCGAAGCATTTTTCTAGATCTACCTTCATCAGTATCGCTCACAATCGAATATTTAAGAGCCAATGATATATAAGAACCAAAACAGTAGAAGAGCTTTATGACCGAAAATATATAAATACTACACAAACACATCTAAGGACAACGATACCTAAGTGAGTTGTAACCTTAGTTTCCTTATAATTTCAAAATTTTAAAATCAAATCATTTTAAAGAGTTTTATTATAAATTATGCCAGTACCGATTTCAAGATTTCTGTGCTGCTGATACCATCGGGGGACTGATAGTTCACTAGCAAAAGACTATGGAGTTAAAACGGGATGATTATTTCAAATTTCAATTGTTTTAGTAAATTTCTGCATTGATGAATATTCTTAACCTTAATTATTTGATTGAATTTCAAAATACACATCGAACTTCCAATAAATTATCGCTTTGGATTAGACTGTCATTTCACTTAGTTTTGCGATCATTGGTTTTAAAAATTTCCATAATATCCGTTTAAAGGTCTATTAAGTCATTTACATTTTGATTACGTGTTCAAAAATACGTACTAGTGTCACTTGACGTTAAATTTTGAACTTAAGTGTCACTTGAAATTCAACTTTGAACTAATGCTGTCATACTGTGAATATAGGAAAACGGCTTTCTAAGAAATATATTCAGGTCATCATTAGCAGAATCTTTTCCTGCGGACAAAGCTTCAAATAATATTGTCTTTGTATGTAAATCGTATTACTACGAATGTCTTGTAAAAGAATTGGGTATAACGGAGCACTCAGGTAATCCCACATACAAAGACATATCATTTGACAAGGATGAGATTTTAGCAAATCATAAGTCCTTCATGGCTTCAATAAACATTACATTGAACACCAAATCGGAGGACTTACCTTGTTTGTATTGGATACCAAAGCTTCATAAAATGCCGTACAAACAACGGTATATTGCTGGCTCATCTTCATGTTCCACTAAAGAATTGTCTATTAGATTGACTAAAATTCTGTCTGCAGTGAAAGAGGGTCTTCAGAAATACTGTGAAACTGTTTACTCGCGTAGTGGTATTAACCATATGTGGATTCTTAAAAATTCTAAAGAACTTCTAGACAATTTCAAATCTCGGTCTCTTTCTGAAATAAGTTCCATCAAAACTTTAGATTTTTCAACCCTGTATACCACCATTCCCCATGTAAAATTGAAAAATCGCCTAAAAGAAATTATCCACAATGCCTTTCAACATAAAAATGGTAGCATACGCTATAAATTTATTACTTTGGGATTTCATAAAGCATATTTCGTTAATAGTGACAAACAAAAAGGTAAATCATGCTACACAGAAGAACAAGTAGTCAGTATGCTGGAGTTTCTTATCGACAACATATTTGTTGAGTTTGGAGATAGACTTTTCCAACAAGTTGTCGGCATTCCTATGGGAACAAACTGTGCGCCTCTTCTTGCCGACCTCTTCTTATTTTCATATGAATCGGAGTTCCTCCAGACACTTGTCAAAAACAAGAGGATCAAAGAAGCCAGATTATTTAATTTCACTTTCAGATATATTGATGATGTTCTTTCCTTAAACAATCCGAACTTTTCTGATTGGGTTCCATTAATATATCCCCCAGAACTCGAGATTAAAGAAACAACAGACACGGCTTCCTCCGCCTCATTTTTAGACTTATATCTCGAATTTGACTTACACAGTCATCTCAGTACCAGAATCTATGACAAACGAGACGATTTTAATTTCGAAATTATAAATTTCCCCCACCTTAGTAGCAATATACCAACTTCACCTGCGTATGGGATATATATTTCTCAACTTATTCGATATTCAAGAGCTTGCAGCTCCTACTCAGACTTTGTAAAACGTCATCAGTGTCTGAGTAGAAAGTTGATGAACCATGGGTATGTCAAAGAACGTCTCGTCCTTTTTCTAAAAAAGTTCATCGGAAGGTACCAAGACCTTGTTGATAAATATTCCGTATCAACTTCTCAAATAATACACGATGGTCTTGATGTATAGATTTTGCGTACTGATGTTGTGTATCATCTTAACAACATGTTTTATTGTTCTTTTATTTGTTTTTGTTCTATTATTAAGATTACTTTTACTGTTGAATGGTTTTATGTGATATCCGTTTGACGTGGCTCGGTACTTATACATCTCGTCAATGTGTTTGTATTGGCTTTCATTTTTTGGTGATTTGTTTTGTATATGTGACTCTTTGTATTTCTTTTGTGCTTATAACGTGACTCTGTACTTTAAAAGATCCCGTCAGTATGATATTTGTCTATAATATGTCATATGTCATTATGATATATTTCTATTATGAATTACTATATATGTTGAACCACAAACGTCATAATCAATCAATGGCGTAGTGGAATTAACAATTTTTGGATTCTCATAAATTCTATGTATAACTTTTGGACTAGTTTGAATCTCGGTCTATTTCTGTAATTTATTCTTACATACTTTTGATTTTTTAACCCTGTATGCGTACATTGCCTATGAAAATTTTAAAATTGTTTGTATTCACATTGAACGACAAATTTATGTGACGTATATAATTTTTCTGACGTCAGACACTCAAATCAATCCATGTGTTCTTAGACAGTAGATGTTTTTGTGTCCTGTTAAATTGTTTCTTTTAAAAGTTTTGGATTCTCATAAATTCTATGTATAACTTTTGGACTAGTTTGAATCTCGGTCTATTTCTGTAATTTATTCTTACATACTTTTGATTTTTTAACCCTGTATACGTACATTGTCTATATAGATTTTAAAATTGTTTGTATGCACATTGAACGACAAATTTATGTGACGTATATAATTTTTCTGACGTCAGACACTCAAATCAATCCATGTGTTCGTAGATAGGTTTTTGTGTCCTGTTAAATTGTTCCCTTTTAAAAGTTTTGGATTCTCATAAATTCTATGTATAACTTTTGGACTGGTTTGAATCTGGTCTATTTCTGTAATTTATTCTTACATACTTTTGATTTTTTAACCCTGTATGCGTACATTGCCTATGTAAATTTTAAAATTGTTTATAATCCTGGTACTTTTGATAACTATTGTATGCACATTGAACGACAAATTTATGTGACGTATATAATTTTTCTGACGTCAGGCACTCAAATCAATCCATGTGTTCGTAGATAGTAGATGTTTTTGTGTCCTGTTAAGTTGTTATACGATGATGACTGATGTACCCATATTTTGACTATTTTATTAATTGTGACTGTTTATTTAACGCATCATGTAAATGTAGCGGAATTTGATGAGACTGTTATTAAAGTGAGAGGGTTAGCGCTATAGAACCAGGTTTAATCCACCATTTTCTACATTTGAAAATGCCTGTACCAAGTCAGGAATATGACAGTTCTTGTCCATTCGTTTTTGATGCGTTTTGTTTTTTGATTTTGCCATGTGATTATGGACTTTTCAAATTGATTTTCCTCTGAGTTCAGTATTTTTGTGATTTTACTTTTTTCGTAAGAAGGCTTACATTATGAGTGTTATGAATTGATTTAATAATCATCTTGACGTCATAGGTTCGATGTTTTCATTGCAGTTTTGATTTACAGTCAAAAGGACGAATTATGTATATTAATAATTGTCATCTGACTTCAGTTTTCCTATTAGAAATGATTTCAAACAATGTACCTTATAGTCATCACAACTCCATTTTACAAAAAAGAAATACACAATTTTGAATTAATATCTATTATAAACGCCTGTTAACTTTCGAATGGTAAAAGGTAATTTAGGATATCAAGTGGACCAATGTGTTATAGAACACCGATTGAAAACAATTTTGTTCTTCTGAATACAGAATTATACATTTCCCTTAACATTGTGGCGGTGATTTTTTTTCCTCTTTTTTTTACGGGTTATGTATTTCTCTAAGTTCGATAGGTTCGTGTCAGCAGTGACCTAATGAATACATTGAATATTGGTCTTCACTTTAAAACGTTTTTTCAAACAACCCATAATTTATTAGAATTATAACATGGCTTTGTGTTCAAAGTGAAAGAAAAGCGTCATATTAGAATAATATACAATCTGCTAATGAAAGTAAATTCACAGTTACAGTTCTATATATAGTGTCTAATGAAGTAGACATTTGTATTCCACACTGTAAAAAATGTTTTATTTGCTGGTATGGATTTTTTTTAAATATTACATATGTTCATGCATTTATTTGTACTGTATTCCTGTCGTGTGATGTTGTCCTTATAATGTTATATTTAACATTGTCATAAAAGCGCGAGGTTTGGCTTGCCACAAAACCAGGTTCAACCAACCATTTTTTCTTTAGATGTACTGTACCAAGTCAGGAAAATGACAGTTGTTACATTATAGTTCTTTCTGTGTGTGTTACATTATCGTCTGGTTTTTTCTTCACATTAGTGTCTCTGTTGTTTCGTTGTTTTCCTCTTTTAGCTGATTTGTTTCCTCGGTTTTCGTTTGTAACCGGATTTGTTTTCCCTCAATCGATTTATGACTTTCGAACAGCGGTATACTACTGTTGCCTTTATTTATATAATAACTGCAATTTACAAAGTGCTTGAATTACTTGAAGTGTTTGTGTTTCTGTTATTCCTGTTGGTTTTTTTACTGTAAAAAACTCATCGTACTCATCGTACATACCAGGCTCCTAAGTTGTACGTCAGACGCACGTATTGTCTGCTAAATATTTAGCAGTTACACTCGAATTACAAGGTTATAAGGCCGAATAAAGCACAACAATGAAGAGTATTTACATGTAAGACCAAATTCCAAAAGGGTTTTAGAAGCTAAGATAATTTATTACTGGGGTCGAAAATTCTTAGTATTTATTTGATAGTCTTGACGAAAATAGAGACGTCCAAATGCTATCAGGTATACAAGCATACATAGAAAGAAAATGTATAATTACTACTATACTCATCAACAAAACATTTTCAAACTACACATGTGATAACTCTTACATAATAAAATAATATAACAAAAATACCGAAATCCGAAGAAAATTCAAAACGAAAAGTAGGGTAGAGACGTTATTGTTATTACACAAAACTTGACAAATAACGTATAACGACCACCTACGCTTTGAGAAATAACAAATTAGATTATCATGTCAGGCAGATACTGTTTATTACCTTTGGGTGTCTTTATTTGTTATATAATACAATATTAAGAGGTATAATTTCTATTATGTATTAAAATATTCCGAAATCAGTCTATAACGCAGTCTAGTAATGTTATTAGGAATGGAAAGTAGATAAATGTAGCCACACATTCCGTTCTCTAGCTGGAGCTATAAAACTTATAATATGTGCATATTCTCTCTTTGAACTCATTTCAAGGAGGTGAACATCAACAGTTTGTGAGAACAATTTAAATACCATCATCTTTGGTGTAAAATGTTTCCGTAATGCATCAAACAACATTTATTGCATTGTGTACATAACGTTTCATACATTCTAGTACCACTTGTCCAATGTACTTAAGGATGTCTGCTGGTGTCGTTTTTGACACTTTTTGCGCACCGTAATGTATAAAGAAAGTCGTAAAAATGTAAGCAGTGTTTGACAAAACTAAATCAATAAAATGGTTGAAATATGAATAATAGTTATAGATTAATCATTTTATAACATATATGTATGCTACTATTAATAAAAATAAACATAGACGACATAATTATACGACAATATTAAATCCCGCGATTTCCGGTATTTGTTTACATAGCGACAGCCGACCACTTGACAGATTCAACAGAGAGTCTAAAAGAATTTATAGATGTCATTTTACACCGTTTTGATAGTATTTTATATTTTTTATAGTCTTTGAAATTTGTATATATTATTTATCATGGGAAAACTTCGTAATAATGGCTTCAGAACATTGAAACAAGAAAGAAAACTCGTGTCCATTCGAGAGGGTCAACGAAAACGGTATTGTGAAGAGGATCATCATCAAGATCTAGCTTTAAAGTCAGTTCATGCAGATCACTCATATGATGTAACAAGTAAAAGATTCGTTCCAGATATTTCAAATATTGTTCATGAAGAAGTTTTAGACAATGACGGAAATAACTTGACCCCAACAGATGACTGGCGCGTTGGTCGTTAGTAGTGGAACTTGGTGTTATTGCTGACCACCTACAACAATGTAAACACTGTGGTCTACCACTGTCTCTTCATAACACTATCAATATAAAGACATATGGCTTGGGGTCAGTGTTAAAAGTGTTGTGTACAAATAAGTCGTGTGGAACCATCAACGCTATCCCAACTGGAAAACAACATGACCACAAGATTTTGGATGTAAACACAAAGTTAGCTTTAGGTAAATATAACAAAATTAGACATGAACACAGAAACACATGATATAAAAATTGCCAAAAAAAACATTGCATGAAAAAACACAGTGAAAAGATCCCCTTTCCTGAAAACGTGAATTAAAAAAGGTAGACGTCAGTCTTTATTTATGTAAGCTTAAGAAATACTTTTCCTCAAAATAGGTCCAAAATGAACGGTCATTCGGGCGTGATGCAAATTATTGAATGACGTCATTGTTTGGCGTGTGATGTCACGAAAGTCAAGTTTTCATATTTTTAGGCACACTAAATCATGTAAATGTAACTATAAAAAATACAAAAAAAACATAAAACATTATTGGGTTGATCAGACCCCATACCAATTCAACCTGATTTGGGCTGATTAAACTGTGGGTGTCAGATTTAATTGAAACAACATAAAAGTGTTTGGTATATTTTCATATTGGGTAAGAAGGTACTAGAAAAAATACATTGTATTTTTATTTATACAGCCACTATAAAATAAAATAAAACCAACATGTAAACATGTATGTAATAAGCTTTGAACTTGATGAATGTGACAGTCTTGTCGGCATGCTGTCTTGTCTAATAGAAAATAAAGGAATATGGATTAAATGTACATGAGACAAAATCACACAAAATACAGAAAAGAAAAAAAAGAATAATGAATGAACAGGAATTTTAGAGTGTCAGTGATATTGTTTGCCTTAAATTAATGGAGAATACAGGCTTTTTCCCCTGGAGAATAATCCCAATTTGAATAATAAGGGCTTAAAATTATTCCCAAAAAGACAACTTTTTCCAAAACAGTGCAGTCTCAGTCATGTCAGTAGTAATTATGCATGAATACACACTTAAAAACAATCATTTAAACCATTTTCATGCCTGAGATGACTATATGTTCAGATTAGAGGGTCTATTTATATATCATCACTGACAATAAGGGGTCTTATTTCAAATGAGGGTTTACCTCTTGAAAGGGGGGTCTGCAAATTGAAGTTCCAGTCTAATTCATCTCATTATAAATTTCACAATTTGATAAAAATGACACATATTTTCCCAAAAAAAAGGGTAGAGGTAATTTTGAAAAAGCCAACAATATCACTGAGTGTAGAGTCTTCAACAATGAACAAATCATTCATACTGCCCCTAAGGTTGACTTTTAACAGTACTATTGATAAATATAAACCACAGTTCACCATCTTGGTCCCCACTTGCCTAAGGTTATATACTGCAACTGTTCTATTTGAGCAGTCAAAATGCATTGACCTTATATTTTTTTGTGATATTATGACACTGACCTGATATCACTTTATTTATAACATTGACACAAGATTTCTGTACAAATGTTTCTATGACCTTAAACATGAATAGAACTGTACTCAATTTTAATATTGTCTGTGTTGCAGTTCTGATAAAATATAGATGGTCACCTTTAAAATTTTCAAGAACTTTTTCAAACCAATTTTGATAATTATAAAACTAATCAGTTATCTCTATTATATACTGTTCTTACAAATTACCAAGTTTGTTGGTATTTTGGTTATAATGCCAAACCTATAGGTATTATAGGTATAATGATTTAATGAATAGTTAAAAAAGCTAAAATGTTCAGTACAAACTAAATTCAGATGGTCACCTTTAAAAATTTTCATAACTATTCCAAATCAACTTTGATTTTCATAAAACTTATCTGTAATCTATAGTATATATACAATTCTTTCAAATAACAAAATCAATTAAAAAAAGTTAAAATAAATAGTTAAAAAAGATAATTAAGATTTATATGTTTTCGAAATATATTTTAGCTGCTATTGATCTTGGACTTGGAGAACACCAGATAAATGGCCTTCTTTCTATTCTAAATATCCCTACAGTCAGCCACTGCATGATTGACAACAGAATAAGAGAAGTTGGAGATGTCATTGAATCTGTTACAGACAAGTCAATGGAAGAGTGGACAGAAATAAAAAAAAATAGAATAGATCACTATCAGTATTGTAAAAAAAATTCCAACATTGTTAAACTTGAACATATATTGTTGCTTGTCATTGGAATAAAAATTGATTTATGTAGTAACATTAAATGTTTTTTGTATTTCAAACAAGGCCACCCCTTCCTGAAAAAAACTGTTGATTTTCCAATGCATGTTATTGTGGACGTAAAGATGTTACGGCCGCAAAAAAACTGGACACGAAAATTTTTTTTTATATTATTTTTTTTTAACTAACATATCAGCCCTATCAATTAATGCATGGTTTGAATGATTCTTGTTATTTTGATTTTGAGCAGCAGACATCCTTAACACTATGAAGAATTAATATTTTGTCTACGTTATATATAAAACATGATTGTAACGTAAACTTTTTCTTATTATTCTACAATGTTTTCTTTTCTTAATTCTACTCATTATAACTGTGTGTCGTGGTGTTCCCTTAATATGTATGATACATGCTTTCAATCTCCTGTCATTTCCTTCCACAACAACTTACGTACACCATTGTCTATATATCCTTAGGATAATTAAGTCATCGACCTTTGTCTGTTCATGGGGAGAGTTATTTGTTCTCAAATGTTTTGTTTTGATAAGTTGAACATGGTTTTCTTAACTGAAATATTTCTTATTAAGAAAATAATTGCATCCATATTTTATGGGATTGAAAAAACAATGTTATATGTTTAGTTTATTTTTCTTTGTTAGAGTTGCATGAAAACACATAAAAGATCAGTATGTTTATTGTCTGATACGCCAATAGCACTAAATAACTATACACTATTTTAAACACTTAAAGATTTTATTTCACAGTTCTCTTCTTAGAATATGTCGTTGAAGGTTGATAATTATCAAATGTTAACAAAGGTGAAATCAGTATAGTATTTTTTCTTTTACCATTATCTGGAAACATTAAATGTTAATAGTTTTTTCCCGAAACTGAATTCGAGTTTTGATAATCAAAGAAATGTTTTAACAACTTAAGCCTTGGGTAATTATAAGGCAGAGCGTCACTTCGTTTGGTGTGTTTTATCATTTGAATTTGCCATTTAAATAAACTGTCCGTTTTGATTTTTCAATATTTTTGTTTCAGTTGTTTTACTGATGTTTCAAGCATTTTGTATGCATTATATTATTCTGTGTCACCTCATAACGGAAATTAATGACTTTTCCATCTCATTAAGATATAAAAGGTTAGCACTTTTTTCAACAAATAAATATTTCGTTCTACTATAAAGTAAATAAACACAATCTTAGTTTCCAATTTTTGATTTTGATCTTCATTGATCCATAATGTTTTCTATCGTTACCGTGAAATTATAACCTGTTCTCGTCATGTACCTGGCTTCTTTAAAGTGGAAATGATATCATTTTAATTTATTTTGAAGTATTCTTTGAAGAATCTATACCGATACAGTTTCAAAACATGTTAGAAACTTTCGGATTATCATGCATTCTCAATTATCTTTATCGTTTATCTGTTGCTATAATCTGCTTTCGACATGTGTTTGGCTTTTAAATTGACTAAATGTACTGAAACTGACTCTTTAATCATATGATTGGTAATGAATATGTATTAGAAAAAAAGAGTGACGAAAGATACCAAAGGGATATTTTTAAACACATGAGTCGAAAACAAAATGCAATTGGCATGAGAAAAAAAACGGGAAACGACGAAAAGATAAACCCCGTGACACAAAACAATACTTCGAAAACTAAAGAGTAAAAAACATAAAACCCGCAACGAACCAATTTTGCGTTCAGGTATGATTTCCCTTGTCATTTAATTACGGACTTTCCGTTTTGGATTTTCCTCCGAGTTCTGTATTTTTTGTTATTCTACTTCTACGTGGTGCTTATTTCAATCGTAATTTCTCATAACCATGATCCAATTATTTTTGTGAAATGACAGTTTGCAATGCACCGAAGTCCGCATCAAAAGTGACATGCAGTGAAATCCAAGTGTGACATGTCAATTAAGATATGTAAAATTCAAATGATAGGGTAGAGGGTATGTTATTAATTGGTAACAGAAGTCGACCATGAGAATACTGCGATGACAATATGTGTAATAGACCTTACTTTGCATTCTCCAAACAAAAATAACAAAAAACAGTTTGCATTCCAAAATCTGTATCTCTTTGTAAACAATACGAAGATACGATTTTGAAATAAAACCAATCAATCACTTTGAATAGAAATTGAAAAATGGGACCATTTCTTGTCGATGCTGAACACACAATATAAGTTTAAAACAATATAAATTATAATTGAGTATTCAATGATTTATCTGAATTTGTTAATAGATTGTTCTTGTAAACTAACACACACAAAAACGTTTGATTTCATTCATATTAATTAATTTATTGAATAAAATAAGATTGTTTTTATTCCTAAATTTATTCTTTGTTTATATGAGTTCTTTTTATTATTTTACGATCACATAAAAGGTAAACATCATTTGTTTTAGTGTAAACATTTGATAGTTTATTAATGATATGTCAAATACAGTAAGTTCTCGATGAAGCCATTTTTATTTAATCAAAGAACCAATCCAGCACTGATGACGTTTTGTGATCGATTTGGTGACTAGAGCAACTGTGTCCGTGTCACCATACTTTTTTAATGAATATCAATGATGCAAATTACTAGTTTATGTAAGATAATACGACAAAAGGAATATGTTTTTGTAGATATTTATTTATTCGTTATATCTTCAAAACAAATTTTATGAATCGTATGTTGAGACTTTTTGATGTCCCACATATCATTTTAACAGCATAGACTATTGACAAGAAAGCAAGACAAACATATTTTATATTTTCTATAACATTTTGCGTGACGTCTACACTGATTCAAGTTCAGATTGTCCACAATGTCGAATAATTCTGAGAAGAGTTAGTTTAAATATGAGGTACTACGATTCTAACGTCGTAGTTATTAAAGTTTTACAAGTATACAAGTTTTACCTTTTATCCGTATTACTTTTGTTTTACTTGAACAAAGTTACATATGTAAACCTCATAAATTTTTAATATTTAATAAATAAATACATTTTAAAAATTATCTAAAACTAGGATAATTTTAATGCGGTATTCCTGCAAATAGGATGGACTTCCGAAGAAGAAGGAGGTTCTAGGAATATAATTCAATATGCCAGACGAGCGTTTCGTCTTCATAAGACTCATCAGTGACGCTTAGTTCAAAATAGTTCAAAGCCAAACAAGTACAAAGTTAAAGAGCATTGAGGACCCAAAATTCCAAAAAGCTATTATTAGGTTCTGTATGGTTAATATCAATTTGGTTCTGTTAGAACATTTTAATGTCAATCCTTTTTTTTAAATTGTATTCAATACTTCGACCAATTTCAATTAAAATAAAACTATCTGGAAACGAACAAAAAAACCCACAGGGTATTGACCGTTTTTATCCACATACTTTAAGATTATAAGTCTTGTAATCAATCTTTTATAATAATTATTCTTGACATTTTTGGCAAAAAAAGGACAATCAAAAACCAAACAAAATGGAGCATATTACATCATTGCCAATGTTAATCTCTTAATTCAATTTAATAAACTCGTTGAACTGCTTCGCTATGTCTACTGTTTATAATTTTCATTTAATATAACTTAAAGTTCTTACTATATAAACAACTATTTTTGATATAAACACATGAAACATTGTTTCCATTGAGACAGAAAATATTAGAAAACTACTTACTCCACGGCATGAAAAGGAAAACAATCTTACAAAAAGCAAGATGGAGACAACAGATGATTTTATTAGTGTAAACGTTTTTATTTTGTGTATTTATATAACTAATCTCTAATATTAATCAATCATAACCTGACAATCCGATTCAATAATTGTTTATATGCTGGCATCATCATTTCATAAACATCTGACGTTCACATGAAATCTATCAGCTGTAAATGACGTGCACTTTAATTGGTCTTAACATTCCAAATATGTCTGTCATAAAACATTAAAAACTATGTCGTTCAATACATAAATTTAAGTATTAAGTTCGGGCTAAACATCATCCTTTCATCTGAGGTAATTTATGGTATGTTGCTTGATTCCAATAATGTGAAATGCAAGCTTTCAACTGTGAAATCCAATAGCTGGTAGATTGTCCCATTATCTCGTTTAACTATCTTTAAGATCTATTTATGACTCTAGTGAGGTTGAATTACGTTTTAAATTGTGTTTATCACCTTCTGAATATATTTTGCCTAAAATGCCTACATGGAATCTGAAATGAAAATTACTACAATATTCACCGGCAGAATACTCGACTGTTAAATATATTGAACGCACAATTTTTTATTCCATAAGGCTTTTACCAATTAAGCAATAAACAAAGAATAATAGATAACTAAATTACATAGAAAGTGGGAGCTACTTAAAAGTTTGAAAAAAAAACCTGACAAGGACAAGGCTAAAAAAAAGGAACAACATACAAATCATAGTACATAAATCACTATGTAACACGAAAACCACTTAAAACTTTGGGTGATCTAAGGTGCTCCGGAAGTGTAAGCAGATAATACTTCACATGTGACACCCATGGTGATGCTCATGTTAGTACAAACCAAGTTATAAGTCTAATTCAGAAGGACCCATTCGATAAAAAGGGACGGGGTTGTAGTTACGCGATTAATCATCTGTGAAACGAATATTCCATAACGGTCAACCAAATCGTGATTGAGTCAGTGACATTACGAAGGGCTGAATTCAGCTTCACCAATTATAACTCTTGGTTTAGAAGCTTCCTTGTGAGCAGCAAACCTCTATCAAGGAAATCATTAGTGAAACTAAAAGCATGGTAATATCGGTAGATATATACTTTGTATGCAGACGCTGCTGAAATGTTGCTAAATAGAAATTGAAAAGTTCAATCTAAGTTGCTTTTAAGAAAAAAAAACTCTGTTATGTTCGCTTATCAGAAAGGCTCAAACCCAAATATCTAAAACCCAAACATGTGAAAACCTAATCATCTTTAGAGCTCAATGACCAACAAGAGACATAACAAATATCCAAATTTATCTCACATCAACTTTGCCCAAGGAAGTCTAAACCTTAGTTTGAAAATAATTTAGGAAATTATCAACGGACACTATTGTATGTTAGAAATGACGCACTGACTATGAATCCGGTGATACCCTTGAGAGCGAATTACATCTGCGCGCTTATAAGGTATCACATTGTGGGTTTAGGATCAGCATTTTATTACATATGCGCGTACTTAATCTAAAACACTAAATTCTACAATTCCATTGGTCAAGAGCACTATGCAATATTCTAATTTAGAGGTATTTATTATAAATTTGTACAAATGTATTATCTTAAGTGATCCTGATAAATTCTTACAACACTAATGGCATATAAATAACTTAATTGTTAAAATCGGAAAGAGAATAGTATTATGTTTCCTTATTTCACTGAATTGATATCACTTAAGTTAAAAGGTATCACATTGTGGGTTTAGGATCATCATTTTATTACATATGCGCGTACTTAATCTAAAACACTAAATTCTACAATTCCATTGGTCAAGAGCACTATGCAATATTCTAATTTAGAGGTATTTATTATAAATTTGTACAAATGCATTATCTTAAGTGATCCTGATAAATTCTAACAACACTAATGGCATATAAATAACTTAATTGCAAAAATCGGAAAGAGAATAGTATTATGTTTCCTTATTTCACTGAATTGATATCACTTAAGTTAAAAAAAAAAGTTAAGTGACTTTTGTGAAGTTTCGTCAAGGCATAAATATGGAGTTTAATTGTCAGAAATTAATCGTGGAAAACAAATTACGTGTACACTGGATTAACTTTCCGTAGCGATAGAATACTTAATCAGGTTATAATTACTGCTTATTCAAAACTGCTCAAACAAAGATATGAGGGCGAAAGACAAAAACAATTTTCACTTTCAAGAATTAAGTGATGCATATAATGTGTCAGTATTGCAGACGATTGCACTGTCGACGTACCCGGTAATGTTCCAACTTGGGTTAAATTCTGTTTTAGTGTTACCTTAATTTCTATCCTTTTTATTCAAGAGGGGCGAACGATAACAGAGGGACAGTCAAACTCATAGATCGAAAATAAACTGACAAAACCAAACCTTAAAAATAAAATGACAAACAGTCAAAGAATGATATAAAAGACACAACATAGACAACTAAAGACTAAGCATCAAGAACTCCACTAAACAATGGGATGATATCGGATGCTAAAATATTATCACCACTGGAATAATATAAGATTGATAATAGACAAAAAAACATTCAACTCGCTTCAGGAAAAATAACATCAAATGTCACATCTAGAAATTGTTATAACAGACACAGGTACAAGAACAACAATACCTAACAAATACCGTATTAATTAATTGGGTTTTTTTTATAGACAAAGAAATCAATCTTGTATATTTCCCTGTAAACAATATCAAGGTTGAACGCCATCAAAACTTTCGTATCAATAAGTTCAATATTTAAAATTTGATCTGGTTTGTTGCGCTAAAGTTTAAGTATTTACTGAACATTATAAAAGTTTATTAAAAAGCTATATTCAAAGACTATGTAGTATGATGACAGTAATCATGGTAATATCAAACTCTGTAGTCCGTGGTAGAATAACAATAATTACCATAATGCTACATACCATTTTCCGCTCTAAAGCAAATAAAATGGGAAAATAATCTAATAAATCTTTGATCGAATACCGATCATGAGGAAGAATTAACTGATAAATACCTTGTTCTCTCTCATATACTGAAAAAAGAGGATGTTCGTGTATGTTTAAGACCAATATTGTCTAAATTTAAAATTATGTTTATAGTGTATTAAATTTTCATGCATTTTTGAGAATGAATACACCAAATATTCATTAGCATATTCCCGAGGTCAATGATAAATATTATTTTGAAAAAAACTTCAAATTTCAAATATGAATGAATAAATAGTTCAATGTGAATAAAAGATACAAGAAGACGTGGTATGAGTGTAATTGAAAAAACTGTCAATCCATGTCTCAATTTGTAAAAGCAAACCATTATTGGTCAAAGTACCTTCTTCAACACCGATCATTGGTTCACAACAAAGAGAAAGCTAGAAACGGCCTAAAATATGACTAGTGTAAAAAGATTTAAACAGGAAAAACAACGGTTTTATATATATAAAAACCAGAAAGTAGAAACACTTATGAACAAAACCAACAAACGACAACCAATAAACATCGGTTTTCTGACTTAGGCCAGGTGCAAACAAATGCAGCGGGTTTAGACATTTTAGTCCCTACCTGAAACAATAGTGTAACATCACAACTTAAAAAGACACACTATAAGATATGAGATGAAATGGCTTAACTCAATCTAAAGACATATTAACAAAAACTGGAAAAATACAATTGACGACAAAATGCTGCCAAACAAACTGACGTACACAGGTAACTTAAATATTTTTGTTGTAAGGCATACAGTAATGGAGTACAGAAATATATTTTACAAAATAAATAATTTTGTTGTATATACGGAATATTCCATAAATGTGAATAATTAAACAGTTCATCATTCCACTATTAAATATATTGTCAATAGTATTTTACAATAATAAACCAATAAATGTCATATGATTCCCTTCGACATATGTTGTGGACACAAAATGAAACTTCCAACGAGAATGGTGCTAACTGTGTGAGGTGCATATCATCACTTTATTAACGAATATTCTTTAAAACGGGATCGTATTGAAATAAAAAAGTGTATGAGAGGTAATTTCACAAAACAGAAACCATTATTTTAACAAAAGTAAGATAATGCATTAATTTTAAGGAGAAACATTTATTCCATTACACCTGTGTAATTATCATTCTTTCATAAGACATCACAGATACACGAATGCCTACACCAATACCAAAAAGATGTCAACAGGTCAACTAAATTTTTAACAATAGACAGATGAAAATTGATTTATATTTTACAGAACGTTATCCTCAACAAAATGATTCAAATATTAGGATATAAGTTATTCATAAATATCCTATGCGTTTTAATTTCACATGTTTTTTGGTTGAAAACTTCACTAAAATATAATTAGTTACATAGTGGGATAGTGACCTAGGACGATATATATGGGGTCAGGAAATTCCATACGGGGTGAAAGCGAAGCTCGTTTCCCTAAATGGAATTTAATGACCCCATATATATCGTATAAGATAAAGGCAACAGTAGTATACCGGTGTTCGAAAGTCATAAATCGATAAGTTATCAATTATAAGCCATAAATTAGGTCACTAGCACATTCGTGCCTCAACACCGTGTTGTTTGTATAAAGGGACATACCACAACTACTAACGGTTTATTAAAATAATCCCCGCCTACTAACCTACAATGGAATAAACACGGTCTTTATGCAGTTGCTTTTGACCAACCATAATTTGAAATGTACAGGAGGTACGATAATATATATAGTTCGTACGAGAATATGTTAAAATGAGCACTTGTTGACCATGTTGACAACCTGCTGTTTACTTAAAAGGGGGACGAAAGATACCAAAGGGACAGTCAAACTCATAAATCTAAAACAAACTGACAACCCGTCGTGTTGCTTGTGATACCAAATCCGGTAAATGGTCTAATTCGGTAGGTCACATTCATGAAAGGGAAGGGGATTGTAGTTACGATGTATAAAGGAACATATCCGATATCATTTGTGAAACGGTTATTCCATAACGGTCAACCAACTCGTGATGGCGTCCGTAAAATTTACGAAGGGATGATTTCAACTTCACCATTTGGAACTCTTGGTTTAATAGCTTCCTTGTGAGCAGCAACCCTCTATCAAGAAAATCATGATAGGAAATACAAGCACGGGAATATCGTATCAACTGGGAGATATATACCCCGTATGCAGGTGCTGCTGGAATGTTGCTACTTAGAAATGGAAAGTTCACAATTGGAAAGCTGAAATCATCTCTTTTGTCGTAAAGTTTTGTTTTCAACCGACCCTCATTGTCAATTTCTAGATGTAAGTTAAGATATGAGGCCGACGTAACTGTATCTGTAGTATCCAATATCTCTAGCTCGGTTGGATATATGCGTTTCACATAGTCACCAAATTTTGAATTATTTAGTGAAAGCAAAATGTAACAGCTTCAATTGATTTACAGGCTATGTGTCGACTAATTGGATTGAGTGTAGGGTTGGCTTCTACCGCAGTTTGGGTCAAATTATCGGTTTCTACCAAACAAGCGAATATAGCATAACTGATCGACTGTGTCGTCGTAGTACAAGGAAATATATCTGCTCATGCTTTGTTACAGTACGTAACAAATCCGATTTATTTAAGTCTAGTTCATATCTCATAAAAATGTTCTCGTCCTAACTATCATTTCTTATTTACTAGCAGCTGAACATTGAGCAGACACAAATTTATCAATCAATTTTCCAGCTTGAAAACAAAATAATCATTCAGACGACATATTATGGAAATTGTCAGATCTAATTCTTACAATTTACAAAATAATGAGATATGCCAAATATAACTTTATACAGAATATTTAAAAATTAAGAAATAACATAAAACAACACGATACAATCTAGATAGAAATTGCTTCATTATCAAATTATTTTTCTCAGGACAAATCTTTTGTTCCAAGATCGCGTGATGAGCAATAAGACTATTCTATCTCGTTTAACAACATGATTAAGTTGGACAGTAACGGATTGTTGGAGAATACAATCTAATAGATACCATTATGTTAACAAAATCATTTATAGACTTCCATGAAAGTTATATGCAATGAAAAGGTTAAATAAGAACACATTAATTTAATAGAGCTTTTTAATGTGTCTGTTCTATTATAACATATGTGATAAGATTTTAAGACATGTCCATTCCGTGACTATGTAGCATAACGTATTTTCGAATAAACACAAACGGATTTTCTATTTATGACTGCTAAATAGTACTGATCCTACAGGGAAGGTAAACGTTTTATTGTAAAAACTCATCAACGATAACGTCCTTTGTTGTCTTACTTTATCAAACACATAAATGTATCGCTTTTCAAACAACAGTAACAGTTTGTATCTTCTTTTATCGAATGGTGTTGGGAATGATATATACCAGTTGTGTGTTGATAACATCAAATAATTTGATGATTCTGAATTCAACCTTTACACTGAAAACTCAAACAAAAAGTAAAATCACAAAAATACTGAATTTAGAGGAAAATCAATTCGGAAAGTTCATAATCACATGGCAAAATCAAATAACAAAACGCATCAAAAACGAATGGACAAGCACTGTCATATTCCTGACTTGGTACAGGCATTTTCAAATGTAGAAAATGGCGGATTAAACCTGGTTTTATAGCGCTAACCCTCTCACTGTTAGTAATCTGGTTTATTTACAAATAATATGTGTTATAATTCCAACAGAAGAAAAAAGAAATTTACCAGGTCATGAAAAGGACAGTTGTGTGTCACTTGTTCCGTTGATAGCGTTTGATTTTTAGGAAGTTCCACTTTTTGAATTTGCTTCATAGTTTTTTTTTCAAATATTTTTAGATGCAGTTCTACCATGATGATATTTCTGCCACTGACTACCTATCCGTACCATACATACCGGAGCAAGTGCTTGGGTTTTATATGTTAATATGTACTTGACTGATAATGACCTTTTGTTGTTGTTGTTTTTACTCTCAGACATTTTATATAGTTTTGCTTTCCATTCTTTTTTGTGTTTAGTGTACACTATGAAAGTTATTTCACACATACGTCTTGTTCACACACAAACCCTGTATATTTTTTATATTGCAGAACTTCACTTTCAACTACAACCAACTGGATAGTACACATCCGAGTTTCCCTCTAACCCAACATGAAGCTGCCTCTAATTGAATTGTGCTCCATTTTATTCAGTGTTCTATGTGACGGATGTACTAACTTTCTTTTCTTTTTAATGAATCGTCTGCCATTTAAATCAAATATCTTTAACAAATTTTAAAATATATTGATATAATTAATATATAAACTAAATTACAGCATATTAAATGCAAACCAAACAATCAATATTGATATAATAAAGAAGGAAAATAAAAATTGTTATTGCAAAAAAAGCCTATAAATGTGTACAGAGAAAAATGTTTCATGGCATAATAAGTTGTTGACAGGATCAGATCTTTAACAAAGGGATTATATTCCATCTAATAAAAAAAATCTATTACTTTCAAAATCTACATTTTAATAAAAACAATTATGATATGTGCGTAATACTGTCAATTGACATAGATTGTTCATAGATGGGAATTCTCGTCATAATATGCAATAACAACTATATATACAAACATTTCACTGTTTGGTAGATGCATATGTCTTGCTTTTCAAGCCCTCAGCCATGTATCATACATCAACAAACTGTCATAACAAGCAAGTAAACAGTGAAAACAAGTTGTTGTTACATTGATATTCTCCTGTTTAATCATTATATCAAAGTGAATAAAAGAAAGATCTTATTTAATCCTGTTTTACGGTTTTAGTCTTTATCAGCACTATCCTTAATTAAAACATGACTAAAATGTCTTATTATATAATGTACACTTATTGTTCTACAAACTGTTTTGACTTGTATTTAGACATTTAACAAGGTCAAATGTCTCAAGATAAAGATAACAATATATGGTATGATTGGTAATGAGACAACTCTTACAGAGATCAAATGAATGTTTGTAACGTCTTTACACTAAATTCCTTTTTACTTGTTCAGATTAATATTTAATAATAGGTAGATATTTTTTGTTATTTTGATGTTATGGTCTTTCTACTACACTACTGTAACTGAGACAACTCTTACATCAGTAATGTCTGCGTAAATATTTGTCTTTGTGTCGAGCATGGAGTCAGGCCCTAGTCAGCAGATGTTTACTAATTGTTCTTTTTGGGGTGTGGTTTAATATCAATTCACTATGTTAGAAGAGAGTTATACGGTATTTTTTAGTTGATTTTTGTTGGTCTTTGTTTCCTTTTAGCTATGGTGTTGGCAGTTCATTTTCGATTTATGAGTTTGAATGTGCTTGTTGAATCTTAAGCATATCTTTTAATGCTGTACGATGACATGTAGTTAGTTGTTTATAATTGTATCCTTTGGTGTTTCGTAGGTCGTCAACTTATTAACAGTTGTTTCACATTTCAACATTAACTATCCGAAGGACTTTTATGATATGTTTGTGAGTGACTTGGTTCAGTTAATACACCAATAAATTCCTTTAAAAAGGCGTTTAATCCTTATAATTCTTTAAAATTGAATATAGGGAATATATTTTCCCACACTCGTTACCTCTATCCCACGTAAATTGTATATCTATGTTATTGAATAGGCCTGGTGCATAAATATATGTGTTGGTTAACGCAAAAATATGTACTCAATGAAATTTGATAAAAATAAACTGCAAACACTTTTATTATCCTTCAAACAAATGTGTTTGTGTATAATTTTATTTAACGATTAACGTGCAGTGACAATAAATTGTGTTAACATCAGTGTTATTATCGCCGCCATCTGGTTTACATTGGTTACGAAATAAGTTCGGTCAACGTCGTATATCGGAAAAAAACAACGTCAAGATCAACAACCGGAAGTTCTCTCGACAAATAACATCAAGATATGCCATAATATGCATTTAACAAAAACACGTTTTAGTGTCCGATGTGGGGCAATATGTTGATGGCTTACTTGACGAACATGGATAGGCTATTCTACCTGTTAAATTCGTTTCTAAATGTTTTAATTTAAAGACTTCAAGTACAAATTGGAAGATGTTCGTATTCGTTCATTGCTAAATATAAAAAAAACAGATAAATCAAATATGTTTATAATCTCTGCAACATGAAAAAAATGGTCTGAAATTAAAAATGAATATATACATAACAATAATACAATAATAAAATATTTGTTTGTTTGTTTGTTCATAACAGGTATTAATAGATTGACTATATGCACTGTCTGATGGTAAAACTAATTTTATGCACTTTTGGAACTAAAACAGCCGTACTTAACTTTAAAATATATTATGATTACTGAAGCAATTACACCACCAAATTACTGCTGTCATGTCGTAATGGCTTCAAGAAAAAACAGATTATCTAAAAGTACATAAACATTTACTATATAGGGTTTTATATATGGAACAGATTGTCACGGTAAATTAGTCACCTTAGTCATTCTTACAAAGGACTCTTCAATGTCTTTTTTGAAATTGTCTAATCTATATCGTTGATTTGAAAAAGTGAAACTAATTCTATCAAAATTAATAACGAGGCAACCGAGAACAATTTCGCCTACTCATAGCTATCTAGGTAACAAGGACATTAGAATTACACTTCAACATAAAAGGTTATGGGTTATTTACAGTTTTACCTGATTACGTTTTAAAACAAAAAAAGACGTAAGCCAGCAATACATCTACATGAATATAAGAAACACAGTTAGAGATCAACATATATTTACACCAATAATATCAATTGATCATTTTCTATGTTTGCATTTGTTTGTGTTTTATTTTCTAATATTGCACTTTACTTTAATTGTATCCGAGTAAACTATGGGGGAAAAATACTATATAAAATGTATGTTAGTCGAAGAGTTTTTCTTGATTGACATTTATGAGGGATGCTCAAACCTATAACTTTGTACATACATTAATTCGTCATGAGCTACATGACCTAAAGAGATACACAATGAATAGCCCAGCTTTGAAGAGATTTAAACACATAATTGTTAGAGGTTATTGACGTGTAAACTGTGTCTCTTAAACACAAACTTTACATAAAAGTCTTTTGAACTTTATTTATTTTGTGAGTAAATAACCCCAGTTAACACATCCATTGAATACCTGCATTGAGTTATCTTCTTTCAGAACGATAGGTCATTATTTTGAAGAATCAACCCGGACGATACAAATTTTTAATGAAATTCGCCTCAAGGCATTTCATAATGACATGTTTAAAGTCATTATTTTCCTGGTTATAATGCAAACTTTAGGGTGCGATTTCTTTCTAACAAAAACGATGCAAACGACTAAGCGCGCGCCTGTTTTGATCATTTGTTTCTATCATACGTTTGCAAAGTTTACATGAACTGTTTAAAAATGCGTCTTCAGTTTGTCGTTGATTGTTTGTTAGAACAAGCGCTTCATTTGTTTTTAACTTCACCTTGATTAAACGATGTATTTGTTTCTACGTTGGAAAAAGTCTGTTTACCAACAACATGTGCATGCATTATTAAAAGTTCAAACAGGGTCTGTAAACACTGATTAAACAATGTATTTGTTTCTACTTTTGTTGCGTTTAGAAAACATCAATAAAAGCCACACAGCGTTTACAAAATTTTGGTAAGAAAGAAATGCACTCTACTTTGACATCAAATTCGGTTGATAGCTATTGTGTGTAGTTACCAATTGAGGGTTTACTTTATAATTTAATGTGATATGTTTCGTAGGTTAAAGGCAAAAACAATGTACATTTTTTACTTCCGAAACAAATAATGAGAAGTTGTTTTAGTTTATCGATAAAATAAAGGTACATTATGTGTGATGAATTTAATAGTGCAAACATTTTCATAACACTTTAAACCGTAACAATGCTTTTGCTTCATAAAGTTACAGTTATGTTTCTATTTAAACTGGACAATGATTTCAAACGTTTTTATATAAAATTTAATAAGTGAGTTTTATGACACGTTATAAATTAGCAGGAGGGCATATTTCAACTCGAACACGACACAAAAGAATATACTACTCTCGTGTGGACGGCATAATGGGGTGTAAATAATGCAAATCTTTGAAAACATATTATATTTATTGACGTTATATAAGTTAGATAATGCATATTTTAAGGTTTTTCTTGTCGTATAACTCCCCTCGTGGTGTCATGATTGCCCAAAGACAGACCGCCCGACGGTCGGACTTTCCTTTGACCAATTCTGACACCCCTCGCTGTGTCATACTTCTAGAAAAACCTTGAAAATTCATTATCTATAACATAAACTACAAAAAAATAGTTTAATACTATAGCAAAAAACGACTACAATTCCCCGTTAATTCTCTCATTTGCATTGTTTTACATTTGTCATTTCGAGGCCTTGTATGACTGACTATGCGCTATGTGATTTGTTCATTATTGAAGGCCGTACGGGGAGCTATAAATCTTAAATTCTGTGTCATTTTGTTTCTTGGGAAGAGTTGTCTTATTGGCAATCACACCACATCAAAACTAAATTTGAAAAAAATGGCTTCGTAATAATGAAACTATAAGTATGGAACACATAATAGTGCTTTCCATTTAATGTACAGATTACTGTCTTTAACAAATGTTTATATGACGATTTTCTTCAGCTGGAGACATTAATCAATCAACAAGATATTAAACAATTAAACAAATATTATCTTCTTATAAAGGAGAACAATCCTTTAATATTTTTCACCATACCGTACAAATGTATCATTATAATGTTTAAATCTGACAGAACAACACATCCAATTACTGCTAACAGAATACTCATCGGAATGCTTCCTATAATCGTAGCACTAGTTCTTCTGTCGCGTACTGAGATCTTCTTTCTAATTTGTGATGAGAGGGTTTTGATGTCAACCAACAGGAACTGTCGAATTTCGTCTCTGATGTTCTGAACATGTTCTGTCGTTAAGTTTTTATGGTATTTATTATGATAGCAGAAAGAAAAGCATGTCAAATTATTCGGGTTTGTTTTAGAATGTGTCGGTTCTGTAGTCTCCTCTGCTGTAGGCGTAGTTTCATCGGAACAAACAGTTGTTGGTGAGGAAGTACATGTAATTCCTTGCGATGCAATCACCGTAGTTGTGTCAATATGTGAAGTAGGGAGTATAGAGGTAACTAGATGTGATGTTGTCACCGTGTCGATATGTGAAGTAGGGAGTATAGAGGTAACTAGATGTGATGTTGCCACCGTGTCGATATGTGAAGTAGGGAGTATAAAGGTCATTAGTTGTGATGTTGTAAATGCCACCGTGTCGATATGTGAAGTAGGGAATATAGAGGTCATAAGTTGTGATGTTGTAAATGCCACCATGTCGATATGTGAAGTAGGGAGTATAGAGGTAACTAGTTGTGATGTTGTCCATGCCACCGTGTCGATATGTGAAGTAGGGAGTATAGAGTTAACTGGTTGTGATGTTTTTATTGTAGAACCTACAAATACAGAGAACACAAGCATCAAATATGCAAATATGTCATAAATTACTTTATAAAACAATTGTTATAAGTGTACCATTACATAGTATAACTTTTCCGAGTAAATAAGAAAAGTAATCGAAAAGTAATCGAGTTGATATGACCAACGATAACCGCTATTTTAGGAAGACGTTGTTAATTTCAGTGACAACAGGCACGCGCTCACAATTATTTGTTATATCACCCGACTGTGCTGAGAAAGGTAAATTACCAGTCAGTAAGATCAAAGGACAATTTCGTAAAATAGCGATAATTGCCAATAAACAATAACCATAGAAATATCTAAATGAAATAAGTGTACAATTTCTTTTTCATTTATAATATTTTGGTTTCAATTTATTGTTATATACTGCTTTATACACATGTTGAATGGTATACTCTGTATCAGGGGAGGAAGTGATTAATATTTTTAACATCTACACAGATCGAGCACACGGTGGTTTAAAGTGTATTGATATATTAGGAATTAATAAGTGAGTTAATTTTAAAGGCATTATATTTTGTGATGCTTATATCTTGTAAATTCATTCATGATATGATACAAATGAAGAACCAATAAAATCGAGAAAAACGCAATGACTTTAAAGGAGACCACAGGGTAAGCTTTTCCCGCTATGTGTGATATATTCTTATTCAACATGTGTTCGGGTTTTGTTTTCCCACATACTTAAGGACTACACAGCAGGGGTTTTCGTACAATAGACATAAGTGTATCGCTTTTTTTGTTTTCAATGAAACATTATGGTTTCACAATGAAATGAAATTCGATAATTTCTCTTATGAAGACATCAAGTCATATCACTTCTCTTAATACATTAAAACAAGCTGTGGTCAAAATGTTGCCAATACAATGTCATTAAATCAGAAATCGGAAATCGTAGAATTTATCTTTTTAGAATCATACCACTACTGTCCACTGTGCTGTCATGGTAATATCCGTATATCCCAATTCCATCTGCAGTAACATAGTCTTCTGTGAATTTAAAATCATATGAGTAAATTTATTGGATACTAAGCGCACAAGTATTCAAATGTCATTTTCAAAACACAGATACTAGACTTAAAACAAATCACAGATACTAGACTTAAAACAAATCACAGATACTAGACTTAAAACAAAGCACATATACTAGACTTAAAACAAAGACTTACAAGAACACTGAAATGCTCGACAACATATGTTCAAAACAATAGCTGAAATTTTGATTTTTGAAATTTGAAAACAGAATTTATTATTATCTTATAGGGTGCGCACTTTCTTTATATATCTAAAAAGAATGATACATAGGGAAATAAGTAATTATTCAAATCAATCAAATAATCAACCTACCAGAGGGTTTGTATAATATAACACGACAATGAGGATTAACAGGTAGTGTAGTATCACTTGGGTAGATTGTCAACCTCAAACATGATGTACGCAGCGGTTCAATCATATGTATTGTTGAAGCATCAAACATCTGTATATGAAACATAGATATTTTATTATATTTGTTCATCAATAGATTGTTATTTATATACACGTTAAATTGTAATTATAATGAATCCTTTTCTCAATTGAACATTACCAGTTCTTAAATTAAATCATATTGTGACACCATCTATTTTAGAGAAAGTCCTTTACGCTAGGTGATAACTACTAATGCTTCTGAAATACTTTTGAAGGGAGCGATAAAGTTGTTGGCATTTTTGTCAGATTTATTTACTAAGTATATACATGAAATAAGAAGTGGTGGTATTATATTTGTTTCTGTTCTTTACAGTTGTGTAAATTAAATTAGTGTTAAATTGAAATGTATGTTTACATAGTCTTGACTGGTGGATTCAAATTATGATCCTATTCAATATTGTATATATTATTTAACAAAGATGTCATGACAATTCTCTTTTATTTTTGTTCATTTTAAAATAAATTTCCTTTTGTCACGTGATTTCAACATGCATTTTAATATTCAAGTAATTAAAACTATAAAGTCTGTCATTTATAGTGCGGTTACATCCTGAAAAAGCTTTATTACTATTTAATAACGATATTATTTACTATAAACTTATCAGTTTTTGACATCGCTTTCCTTTGTGTTTCACTATCATCTTACTTTCTTTTTTCTCTCTTTCCGGTTAATTTTTTAATGGTGTATCAGCTTCTGTTGATGTTGATGATGTTCCACGTCGTCCTTATTTTTTTACAACTCAATTCAACTTAAACGTGTGCTTAATTTTTTTCCCTTTCCAAGAAAACATTTTCTTCAGCTGGGGATTTATTTATTTCTTAGGTTGAAAAAGTGTATACAATTTGAAATATGTTATCTGGTCAAATTGTTTTGTACCGAGGCTGCCTCACCCGAAACTATGCCGGGTGTGAAAATAAAAGTTAAAAAAAAAATTAACGAATCTGGTCACACCATGTTTGAAGTTAAGCAGATTTATGCTATTCATAATGTTGTTCTTACCTGTGGGTTAAATTCAGTATATCTTTGAAACGACTCACTAGATGAACAACTTTCTCCGGAATATTCAAATGTGAAATTGCTAATGGCAAAGTTTATTTTGGAGATTGAGATACCAGTTATGATTTTATCCTCACTTGTTCCATTTCCAATTTCAACCTTCAAAACAATACGTAGAGGTTAATACTAAAAACGATTAAGATCTGACAAGCATCTTCAAAAACAAATTATTTGTATTCATAAATGACCAAAGAAAATAAAAACAATATTTTATAAATCATATCATTTAATTGATTGGCTTGATTTTTTGTGTTTTAATGTCACTATTAAGCATCGCATTTAGGCTATTTCGTGGCGAGCAGTTTTTATTGGTGGAGGAAGCCGGAGTGCCCTGAGAAAAATACCTACGATAGGAAATCTGACAATTCTAGTCAATAGAGATTGTAGTCGAGTGCACCCTCACAACCTCAGTGTTGACTGGCTAGTGGTTACAGAAGATAATACTTAGACCACTCGATCACCCAGGCCCCCATATCATGTTAAAAGAAAAAAGTAAAATCATAAAAAAAACTGAACTCCAAGGAAAATTCAAAACGGAAAGTCCATTATCAAATGGCTAAATCAAAAGCTCAAACACACCAAACGAATAAATAAAAAACTGTCATATTCCTGACTTTGTACAGGAATTTTCTTATGTAGAAAATGGTGGATTGAACCTGGTTTGATATCTAGCTAAACCTCTCACATGTATGACAGTAGCATCAAATTCCATTATATATACAACGATGCGTGAACAATACAAACAGACATAATAGGTGAAAATGTCAAAAATAGGAGTACAGTCGTCAACATTTGTTATAATCTTAATCCCAATAAACTCAAACAAATATTTAACAAAGAAGTACAAATAGGCATATATCAAATTTATAACTTCATTCGTTGCTTTCTTATTTTTGTATTTTATGGATGTATGTTAAATCAATCCATAAAGAATTGACATATTTTGAGTACTGGGACCGATTGGTTAGATTTACATTAAATTTTCTTTCAATGTTTTGAGCCTCCTCATGGGGTTTTGAATTATGTGATTTCTTGGTCGTTTTCATAGTGAGTATTTGAATACTAGATAACATATTTCATGATTATTCTATTATTTTATAATTGAGGACTGTATTTAAGATTGTTTCATTATCTCGTTTATAAAAGTAATCAATGATTATGTGATTATATCGACAAATATTTTTGATTATGCGATTATGTGATATTTTTTTTTTTGGACAACCCCATGAGGGGCATCATTTTTAACTAAGGAAATTATGTGAGAAATAGACACTCTCGAGTTGACACATAGGAACGGAATGGGTGTTTAATTCTATTTTTCGAGTAGACATGAGTGATGTTCTTTGTATATTTAAGAAAGATACCTTGCAACATCTCTTTGGAGGGAAATCATTGATCTGTTTCTGCAATCATTTTATACAGTCCTTGGATGGTGTAAACTTCCCACTAACACCATACGCCATTACACCATACACCATACACCATTACACCATACACCTTGTACCATTACACCATACACGTTACATCTTTGCACCATACACCTTACACATTACACCATACATCATTCCCCATTCTATCTACACGATCCGAAATTACCCATAAAGCAATTAAATTTCAAATATTAAGATTATTATTAATGTTTTCTTTACAATTCGAGAAAATAAAATAAAAAGAACTTCGTTTTAAACCAATGAAATGTCGTACACCATCATTCACACCATTCCCGATCGCACGTTACACAATCACACCATTCCTCAAACACCATTACATCATTCCCCTTACACCACACACCATAGCACCATACACCTTACACCATTGCACCATATGCCATACACCATTACACCATACACGTTTGTTTTGGGAAGTTTACACCATCCAAGGACTGTATCCTTCATACAGGAAACATATTGGATACAAATTAATGTTGTAAAATAAATTTGGTCAACGAAATGATTCCATAGAAACAATATGGCTATATTTTTATCAATAACTTGATGGCTTTTTTGTTACTAGTTATCCACCAACAATGTAATTTAAGAAATAATAATCCACACAATACATGACATGATTTACAAAATTAATTGAAATTGCATTTTGCATCACACTTAAAAAACATTTTAACTTTTGTTTATGAAACTGGAAATTTCAGATTAAACCTGCTTTGAAAATAAGAAAACATAATTTGAAAATCGAAATCATAAGTTCCTGCTGAATAAAGTAAAGTCTATAATTTAAGTATGACTCTTAAAATTTTAACATCACCACATCATAGGGATACAAAAAAGTACTTACGAATGGTTATTATATGTTCATTGTACTTACATATAAATTGCCAGTGATTAAACACTTAATCAAAATATCTAATGGGACTCTATGAAGTCTGGTTTTTTTTGGATTAAATAAAACACACCCATGAGTTGTCTTTCAATTATCTGGAACATACCGTGAAAGTTTTTGAATGGTCGTTATCTGCCAAGTTCACTTCTGTTTCAGAGAACATAACACGTGTGCTGTCAAAATTTTTCACATCTGCAAAACATGGAAAATGATACATTTCAATTCTGTGACATATCTGCATTGTTTGTTTTTGAGTTGTTGAAATCGTTAAATAAAATACAAGAATATGGCAATAGCCCTTACATTCTCATGAACCAGCCTTGTAGTCAGTCATACCACAACCAAATGGCAAAAATTATTAAAAAAAAAAACAACTGTAAACCTCTTAATGGAGGAATATGCAGGTTTGAATAATATACAGCTGACTGTTCAAAATATCAACCTCTTCTACTTATGAGAAGTAGATGAACAATGAACAAAGATAATTATCAAATAAATGTACCATACTACTTTTACTAGATATAAATAAATTTAACAACGGT
The DNA here is from genome assembly GCF_963676685.1 of Mytilus edulis. Taxonomy (NCBI): domain Eukaryota; kingdom Metazoa; phylum Mollusca; class Bivalvia; order Mytilida; family Mytilidae; genus Mytilus; species Mytilus edulis. Next base: position 6,591,411 of record NC_092352.1, on the reverse strand, counting down.
AACCACTATCTTCTCCGGATTATTCTCTTCAAGACAATATGTAGCAAATATGAAACGACGTAGGCAGCTATTTTCGTCATAGATAGATAGATATAGGAAGATGTGGTGTGAGTGCTAATGAGACAACTCTCCATCCAAATAACAATTTAAAAACGTAAACCATTATAGGTCAATGTACGGTCTTTAATACGGAGCCGTGGCTCACACCGAACAACAAGCTATAAAGAACCCCAAAATTATTAGTGTAAAACCATTCAAACGAGAAAACCAACGGTCTAATCTATATAAAAAAAAAACGAGAAACGAGAAACACGTATAAATTACATAAACAAACGACAACTACTGTACATCAGATTCCTGACTTAGGACAGGTACAAACATTTGCAGTGGGATTAAAAGTTTTAATGGTACCAAACCATCTCCCTTTTTCTTGAAACAATAGCATAACATCACACAACATAGAAAACACACGATAAAATATCAATTGGCAGGCTTAACTCAATCAAACGATAGAGTCTGTTATGAAACACGATTAAGACACTTGCGATCCCTTACTTTGCACAATAGTTCAATATGATATTCATCTTGATTAGCACACATTATAGTTTTAGGAATCGCCTTAGTAAAATTGTAAAACTAACACCGTCGATGCCTACAATAACCTTACGCTGAGTTGTCTTTCCTGATTTTGTATGTCTTATGTTTGCTCGTTTAAGTTTTATGCCCTCAACCTTTTATGCATTTGACAAGCATAATTGACTTAATTAATTGGATTATATGATGTGTTCAAGGTTAAATTGTCGATTTGTTTTAATTCTGGTAGCTGAGATGTTTTTAAACTTTTATCAAATGTCAATATGGAATATTTTTTCTAAAATATGAACAGCTATCTTTTAAATAAAGTCTTTGTTGAAATATCAAAATTTGAGGTAAAAAAAGGTTTGAAGGAGAATATAAATTTTTTTTTTTCATTGCCAATATTTTAATAAATTAATCTTTAAATAAAGTGGTATTAACAGTCACTGATGGTAAGAATATCTCTTGATTGCATTAGATTGTCATCTTTTTCAACTTCTTTGTAAGTGTATTCCGTTGTTTGCAACAGACACGTGTGATACCCGTCAGTTAGAATTCTATTGGATACCATCAAAATATTCAATAGTCTTTGTGAAAAGGCAAATAATAAAGAATGTAGTACAAATAAAATATTTTGTTGTCTGATATTTACCATGTGAGTAAACAGCCATTACTTGTGACATTCCACAGGGTTTGTCGTCATTATTTTCATCTTTACAAGTGAAAGGAAGACACAAAACATCGTCCACTTTATGATGGATGAGATTGGTTGATCCGAAAACACATTCGCATATCATCATGCTTCCTGTCGACTGAAATATTTTTGAAATATTTTAAAATGAATTGCACTTGTTATACATGGAATACATAATGAGATCGAATGTACCAACAGGGAAAAAGAAGCAAACAGCAGGTAAATATAAAAAAAAAGGTGCTATTTAAGGCTTCATGTTTTTCTAAAGACTGAATTTAATGCGGGAAATTGTTTTGTATTTGTCAATAAAACACTTTTTGTTTGAAGCTAATAGTCTTCACAACATGTCTTACCAGTAAAATATATAGAAAAAAAAAAGATTTTTTATCTTCGAAATCACATGCTGTCCTGTAATCTCGTAAATATCAGTAATTGTATTTATAGCGTATGATTGCCATTACCTATTATTATTTATAGTTTGAAAGATGATTGATTCTCCTTTTTCCTTAAATGTCATCGTTTTCAACATTTGTATTTTTTATAATTTAACTAAGAATAACATCTTGTTGGTTTTTATTACAACTTTTCTACAGTTCAAGCAACATTTCAAATTACAATATATATCAGAAATTGAAAGCAATGTACGAAAAATGAATTCTAATATATATGGTCTTTTTCTTTTACTTTATTTTAGTCTAAAAAATGCATGAGCCGCCTCCAAAATTATCAGTCAGTAATACGAGTTAATGGTAAGGTGGGATGTCACTAAGTATGAATCTTCCGAAATACTAAGGATTTTTTTTTTATCCCAGGCATAGATTACATTAGCCGCATTTGGCACATTTATGGGAATTTTGGGTCCTCAATGCTCTTCAACTTTGAACTTGTTTGGCTTTAAAACTATTTTGATCTGAGTGTCAATGCACTCATGATGAGTCTTATGTAGACGAAACTTGAGTTTGGTGTATTAGATTATAAGTCTGTTACATTTGATTACTTTTAACAAGTTACATGAGTATGCTCGAATTCTCTTTGTATTAAAGGTAAAAAAAATAAACTTTAATGTAGCCTTAACCAATATAAAATCTTGGATTCTAAAACGAAATAGTATACTATTATACCGTTGACTCATGCATGTCTTATTGTAAAAATATGTTCTTCGTTTCATTTTCTAATATTAATCTTAATATCTCGATCTAGGAATACTTGTGATGTTTAATTAATCATTAACAAATAGGATGCATCTTCAAGAACTATCAATTATCTGTTGTACGACTAAAAGTCTTACATCAATTATCTGTTGTACGACTAAAAGTCTAACATTAATTATCTGTTGTACGACTAAAAGTCTTACATCAATTATCTGTTGTACGCCTAAAAGTCTTACATCAATTATCTGTTGCACGACTAAAAGTATTACATCAATTATCTGTTGTACGACTAAAAGTCTTACATCAATTATCTGTTGTACGACTAAAAGTCTTACATCAATTATCTGTTGTACGCCTAAAAGTCTTACATCAATTATCTGTTGTACGACTAAAAGTCTTACATCAATTATCTGTTGTACTACTAAAAGTCTTACATCAATTATCTGTTGTACGACTAAAAGTCTTACATTAATTATCTGTTGTACGACTAAAAGTCTTACATCAATTATCTGTTGTACGCCTAAAAGTCTTACATCAATTATCTGTTGTACGACTAAAAATCTTACATCAATTATCTGTTGTACGACTAAAAATCTTACATCAATTATCTGTTGTACGACTAAAAGTCTTACATTTATTATCTGTTGTACGCCTAAAAGTCTTACATCAATTATATGTTGTACGACTAAAAGTCTTACATCAATTATCTGTTGTACGCCTAAAAGTCTTACATCAATTATCTGTTGTACGACTAAAAGTATTACATCAATTATCTGTTGTACTACTAAAAGTCTTACATCAATTATCTGTTGTACGCCTAAAAGTCTTACATTAATTATCTGTTGTACGCCTAAAAGTCTTACATTAATTATCTGTTGTACGACTAAAAGTCTTACATCAATTATCTGTTGTACTACTAAAAGTCTTACATCAATTATCTGTTGTACGACTAAAAGTCTTACATCAATTATCTGTTGTACGACTAAAAGTCTTACATTAATTATCTGTTGTACGACTAAAAGTCTTACATCAATTATCTGTTGTAAGACTAAGTCTTACATCAATTATCTGTTGTACGACTAAAAGTCTTACATCAATTATATGTTGTACGACTAAAAGTCTTACATCAATTATCTGTTGTACGACTAAAAGTCTTACATTAATTATCTGTTGTACGACTAAAAGTCTTACATCAATTATCTGTTGTACGACTAAAAGTCTTACATCAATTATCTGTTGTACGACTAAAAGTCTTACATCAATTATCTGTTGTACGACTAAAAGTCTTACATCAATTATCTGTTGTACGCCTAAAAGTCTTACTCCAATTATCTGTTGTACGACTAAAAGTCTTACATCAATTATCTGTTGTACGACTAAAAGTCTTACATCAATTATCTGTTGTACGACTAAAAGTCTTACATCAATTATCTCCGTCATAGACATATAGAACAAATCTATAAAATAAACCTACAATAAAAAGATAATAGACCTTAACATTAATATTATATATGTATGTGTTTGTCCCAAGTCAGGAGCCTGTAATTCATTGGTTGTCGTTTGTATATGTGTTAAATATTTGTTTTTCGTTCTATTTTTGTACATAAATAAGGTAGTTAGTTTTCTCGTTTGAATTGTTTTACATTGTCAATTCGTGGCTTTTTATAGCTGACTATGTGGTATGGGCTTTGCTCATTGTTGAAGGCCGTACGGTGAGCTATGTTAATTTCTGTGTAATTTTGGTCTCTTGTGGACAGTTGTCTCATTGGCAATTATACCACATCTTCTTTTTTATACTTAACTATAAAAACGTATCAATTGTTCACCTTAACCTTTTAACGAAATACTAATTTCAAAATAAATGACTGTTTTTCTTGATTTTCATCTCTATGAATGTAAGTATTTGTCAATAATAACATTGCCATCATATATAAGGTTCAAATACATTACTTTGCTGGATCAAAATATTGTTTTTCGAACTATGTTTATCATTCTTATAGTCGCTTTGTATAATTGTAGTCAATTCTCTTACACACTTTCCCTAAAGGTGAATTTAAGAAAACATATTTGAACCTGTACTGCAAAACTGTTTGTGTCATTGCAAAACCATGCACAGGAATCGATGGATGTCAGCTGTTCAGAAGAACGAGATACAATGGCTTCATATCCGCTATTGTGAATAGCACAATACTGGTATGTTGTTGATATGACACCTGAAAAATTAAGGAAATAATGCACTATTCACTTGTGTTCTGGAGTCAATATTAAAAAGAATTAAGATGTGGTATGATTTACAATGAAACAACTCTCCACAAGAGACCAAAATGACATATAAATTAACTGCTTTATGTCACCGTACGGTTAATTTAAGATTACTTAAACTAATAATAAGAACTGAAATATCATTATACGTCCAATACCGACTGTATAGTTTTTAGAAGAGATTTGTTTTCAGTAAGTGGCACATTAAAGAAATAATGCTTTTGTATTTTTACTACAATACTGTCGTTGCTATTGTTTACCTTATAGTTATATGTTATCAGTTTATTTAATATCAGAAACCTCGATAGTACTTCTATTCTTTTATAATTTTTGTCTTGATGGATGTCAGCTGTTCAGAAGATTTTTATTTTAATGCGATAATTAATTAACGACGATGATAATAAAAATGTGCTGAAAATCAATAAACTTTATCGCGTTAATTGACAAAGTTATGACACATGTGGCCATTTCATTTAGTAAGTTTCGAGTAAAATCTGACGCCTTAAACGTCTTTTTTGAGAGCCCAGGTGGTCGTGTGGTCTAGCGGGACGGCTGCAGTGCAGGCGATTTGGTGTCACGATATCACAGTTGCATGAGTTCGAATCCCGGCGAGGGAAGAACCAAACATTTGCGAAAGCAAATTTACAGATCTAACATTGTTGGGTTGATGTTTAGACGAGTTGTATATATATATATATATATATTATATGTTATTCAGGTCTCAGACAGGGTATACACTGTGACATTCCCGGTTTAGAGTTAATATCCCCTGAGCCGAATGCGAAATATTTTACATTGTATTGTATGGAAAAACACCAAGGAGTCCGAACATTTGACACAAAATCCAAAACCTCACCAAAGTACATCCTTAAAGGTGACTGTGTTCATTTGCTCAAAAAAGGTTACCAGTATAATTGAATCGATCGATAAACTCTAAGAATCGTTTCTTGCTTGTTAACATATTCGTTTTCATAAACATAATTATATAATTATTTGATTTTATCTGATACAGCGAATTAAATTTTAAATCATGTAATAGTAAACATGATTTTTTAAAGAAAGTTGGGGTTTTATATATTTTCATTAAATCCTATAATTCACATACATAATTCCAATAAAAGTCGTCTGTTTTATATAGTTATTTACAACGAATCTGATTAGATCGGAAGGATTCTATGTAAGGCCGATCATGTCAAAAACCCGATAAGTAACGCGTTAAAGATGCATTTAACGCATTAAAGATGCATTTAACGCGTTAAAGTTGCATTTAACGCGTTAAAGTTGCATTTTATGCGTTAAAGTTTTAAAGTTGCATTTCACGCGTTAAAGATGTTTTTAACGCGTTAAAGATGCTTTTAACGCGTTAAAGTTGCATTTAACGCGTTAAAGTTTTAAAGTTGCATTTAACGCGTTTAAGTTGCATTTAACGCGTTAAAGATGCTTTTAACGCGTTAAAGATGCTTCTTATGCGTTAAAGATGCTTTTAACGCGTTAAAGATGCTTTTAACCCGTAAAAAATGCTTTTAACGCGTTAATTTTTATTTTAATGCGATAATTAATTAACGACGATGATAATAAAAATGTGCTGAAAATCAATAAACTTTATCGCGTTAATTGACAAAGTTATGACACATGTGGCCATTTCATTTAGTAAGTTTCGAGTAAAATCTGACGCCTTAAAACGTTGTTATGGCGAAAGAAGAAAGTATTTTCGGTCATTTTTTGTAGTTTTGTGCTTAACGCGTTAAGGGGGCTTCTGGGTATAAATCACATTTTTTTTGCTAATGTAGGATTTCGCTATATTTTTTTATAAATGAACTTTATCATATACTTAAAAGAAAAATGAAATAAAAAAAATGGGGTCACCGTTCATTTAAGCTCACAATCTGCCTCCGGAAGAAGCATACATTTTTGTTAATGTCCTTTTTTTCTGTTGAACTAATAGGAGAAATAGAGGTAATATCGAAATAAAAAAATAACTAATTACAGAAATAGCTGAAATTTTACAATAATTTAATTTATGTACAGTTTATATGAAAACAATAATAAAAAATATAGGTCACCGATGAGTTAAAAAAGACATTTCAAATTTAATGCCAAAAAATGGCATTTTTGCACCAAAGAGAGATAATTTGGAGCTTTTTCAATGATATAAACATTTTAAAAGTCATCTGGGGCCAAATCGAATCGATTTTTTTAGGTTGATTTTTTTACCATATCATAAAGTAATCACTAATAGTGTTATAAATAAAATTTGTAATGAAAAAATTAAGGTTCAATTTTTTGCTGAAATTTGTTTATCCACGAGCCACCTTAAACAATTAAATAACGCGTTAAAAATTATTTAAACGCGTTAAAACTGTATTTATCGCGTTAAATGTTAACGCGTTACTTTATCGGGTTTTTGACATGATCGGTCTTTCATAGGATTGTGTCACTCTAGATGATCTGCGATATAAACTCAATGTTGGAGTGATCTATATAGCTAGACAATATTATTTTACTCAACTGTTCCCTATGCTAAATGGGATCTGTTCATGTTTCAAAAACAGTAGTTTGATATCTTTATAGGTATTGACAACTGCAAAGTAGGCTTTCAAACTATCACTACGGCTCCTGATAGAGAATGGTATACTGGATGATCTGGAAATTGAAAAAGAAACAGTCAGGACTCATTCATGCATGTAATATTATAACCAGTTTCTTCCGGTGTATTCTTTTTATGATGTTGTTGCTTGGTATATTTTTATTATCATTATTGTTCCTGTTGAGATGAAGTTTATGTCAGTAGCCTTTGTCGTGCGCACAGAAATAAGCTTCAAATGTTTGTTTTTATTATTTGGTGTCTTTTCAACTTCATGATGTATTTGGCCTTTTTAACTTTCTTGGATTCGCGCGTCACTAGTGTCTTTTGTAGACGAAACGCGCGTCTGGCGTATATACAAAATTTAGTCCTGGTATCTATGATGAGTTTATTTCTATTCAAACTATTCTATTTTAATTCCTTACCCAAACATGGTGTTTACCTCTTCGGTAATTGGAGTGAAATGTGTTGGTTTAATATGTGAACCATTCAAAACACTGGTTAAAACAGACATACTGGTATTGTATGATACACTGAAGAATATTCTAAACAAAGTATGGTTAAACGAGTTCCGTAGTATTAATGATACCTGTAAAGAAAGAATATTAATTAATATTCCATATCATTCTCGTCAAAGACTACTAGACGTTTTTGGTTTTTATTTTTTGGTTTTTGGTTTTTTATTTCAGAGATTTATAAGAAAAAAATATGAAACTATGAAAAAACTCATAGCTAATTTAATAAATCAGAAAATTTAATTTAAAGGTATTTAATCTCAATGTTAAAATATCAAAAATAAAAATGATAGAATTTGTTCATACTTTGCCAAAACGTTGTAGCTATTGATACATGTTGAAAAATATAATAAAAATGATCGGTCACCGTGCATTTTCTCTAGCTACAGGACGGGACAAAATGACACATTTTGTATGGATTATACAGGAAAAAACACCATTTTGTGATTAAAAACTAAACAAAATGATAGAATTGTTAAATACTTCAGGAAAAGATAGCTTTCAGACACTGCTTTGAGAATATCAAAAGAAAAGATAGGGTCACAGTACGTTTTTTCCGGCTAAAATACAAAATAGAAAAATTCCATACAGAATCCTTCAGAAAATGCACTTTTTTGGAGTTACCTCCCCTTAAAATGCCAATTTTTAAAAAAGATAAAAACAACCAAAAATAATTAACATTTGCAAAAATATCAATATTTAGAAGTTATATTCTTATAAATTGGTACTTTTAAATGAAAATATACATTAAACATCTGCATTCCTGCATCAAATTTTGCTAACTTGATGGAAAATCTGGACCTTTGATTCTCTGTTTTTTACAATCCAAGATGGAGGAAGACACCCATACCACCTTAAATCAGATAATCACCATCATTTAGATGTTCTAGATTTGTACTGTGAATCGACGTGTATATGTAACGATGTACTTAATTTATTGTTAATTTTTACCGAACAGATTTGCCTTGTAAGAGAAGAGATTTTTATATTACTAATTTCAAATTTAAATCTTTTGAATGAATAACAAGAAATGAAAAATGAACAAAAAAACTCAAAGAATAGCTAATACTTGCATATTGAGGGGATAACTTAATGCTTTCGTTACAGTAAATATGTATGCTTACTTCAAGTGGACTTGTTCTGTTGAGTTTCCATTCCTGTAATAAATATGTATTCCTGTAGATATCGTCAGTTACTGTGGTTGAACCTGAGTTGCCCTCCCATAAGTCATGTAATCTGTCGGCATATGTACTTTTCGAGAACAGCAATGTCTGTCTGGTAGAAGCACCTTCAAAATTTTAATAACAGATATTGCATAAATCTTAAGTTTTGTTGTCTGTTTTAAGTGGTTAGATTTAACACTATCATGTATAAGGCTTATAAAATCTTACACGTTAAGAATTATCAAATCTCAAGCACAAATATTACAACTTTTCCATACTGTTCCTGGTATTACCAGATTAACGTCTGACCATTCTCTGCCATCAATACCATAATTTTGACTTTACAAAAGAATATAGTAAAAGTATACTCAAAATTCGTAGAAAAAATGCACGACCATACTAAATGTTTATTTTTTTTGTAATAAAGTAAACAGACTCACCAACTGAGACTGCAAACAGGACAAAGACTAATAGCCCTACGACCGACTTCATTCTATAATGCATGTTAGACAACAAGTGGATGTGTTCTAGACTATGTATCAGAATATTCTCATCATTTACATAACATGACATGGGGTCAATTCCCATATTAATGGAACTTCCTTACTTTTGATATTATATTGTTTCACTTAAGACGGGCAATTGATCTAAATGGTGTAAGCTTTTATAAATACTTAATTATTCATAAGACAGCTTATGTCGCAATTAAAGTAGTTGTTATTGGTTTTGATTTTATCATAAAAATCGTAGTATACATGATGATCACTACGTACAGCATGAGAACATATCAACAAAAGGTAGTAAAAAGTATACTAATAAAGTTTCAAAAATTATAGTAGAAAAGGTTTATTTGGGTTTTTTTCCAACATACCTTCTTTGCTGCGATTAATTATTACAAAGATATTTTTATCGAGTCGTATATTGGACTTTCTGTAATGTAAATTGTGAATGTTATTGTATCACTAATAAGCTTGACAATTTAAAAAATGGAATCTGTAGCGAGATGGAATTTCATTTGTTTTTGTTTTGTATATTTATATTAAATGAAACAAAGGCAGTCAGTATTTTATTTCGTCAACATTATCTCCTTTTTACGCCACCATTTTTTTAATCGTAAAAATGGAGGTCATTGTATGGATGCCAATTTAGCCACAATGCATCATTTAAATCCATACACAGAGTTTAAAAAAAAGTCAAATGTGTAATAAAAAAATGTCGTACTGTGTTGTTATGACTCATTTAAAAGGTATTTTAGTTGACCCATTTATATTTCATATTACACTACTGTGTTTTTAGAGTTATTTAATCAACCTGTGGCCTCACCTAAATTTGAAGAGAACAAAAATTGAATCTGAAGCAAGATAATGTATCGAATAGTTTGGCTTTCTACGTTTTCAAGACAAAGAAAACTAAACTTGAACACGCCTGAATGTAAAAAGGTGTAATATTCTTATTTTCTTTTGAATTAGATTATTGCCCATTTTTATGATTTTTGTCTCAAAAAATCTGTCGCTGGGGGCAGAGATGCGTGCATATTTAATACTTTTAATTTATTAGACAATTGCCTGTTTTATATGCACAGGCTCCGTACTATGATTTAACGTTTTTTTAGTTTCTTTGTAGCATATGACGTGGCTCTGTACTTATACATCCCGTCATGTGTTATGGTAAATTTTTGTATTCTTGTCTTTCATTTTTTCAAATTTGCTTTGTCTATCTGCCTTTTGTGTCTCTCTATGTTACATATGTGTTTGTTTTTATAGTAATTAAGATTACAGCATAATGTTTACTGCTCTATCTTAATTTTTGACATTTTTACCTAAAGTGTCTTTTTGTTTTATTCACGCATCTTTGTCAATATAATAGAATTTGATGCGACTACCATACAAGTGAAAGGTTCATCTAGCTATATTAAACGAACCAGGTTTAATCCACCATTTTCTATATAAAAACATACCTGTACCAAGTCAGGAATATGACAGTTGTTAACCATTCGTTTGATGTGCTTGAGCTTTTGATTTTGCCATTTGATTTAATAGGGGCTTTCAGTTTTGAATTTTCCTCGGAGTTAGGTATTTTTGTGATTTTACTTTTTACGTAGAACACATATATTTATGATTTAAAAGTCATTGGAATAGATCTGAAAACAATTCAAATAGGTCAACCCGGCCTTTATTTAACCTTCTCTAATAATTTAATTTTGGATGTTACGCGTCTTCTGATTGGCTGACGTTGTTTAGTTTATTAGCTCATAGACATAATTTAGGAATGTGACCGTGACGTCATCAACGTTTTTTCATAGTTTACTCCGGTTTATTAAAAATGGAATTTATTAGACAATTGCCTGTTTTATATGCACAGGCTCTGTACTATGATTTGACGTTTTTTTAGTTTCTTTGTAGCATATGACGTGGCTCTGTACTTATACATCCCGTCATGTGTTATGGTAAATTTCTGTATTCTTGTCTTTCATTTTTCTGGCCCTGCAACGAAGTTGTCGGTACAATAGTTTTACCCTTGTCCGTTTTTCCGTAATTCCGTCACTCCGCAACAAACCATTATTCGGAGTTTTTTTCTAAACGCCTTCAGATATTAGGCTGGTTTTTTGGTACGTGACTTAACCATGATAAGTTACAGATCAAGTTTAAGTTTCGTTCCGCTCCGCTAGTTTTGCCAAAATTACGGGCTTTGGACTTTGATAAATTGTTGAAAATCACAGTTATACGGACCTTTTTTTTCTAAACGCTTTCAGATATTGGGATGATTTTTTGGCATGTGAGTTAACCAAGATGAGTTACAGATCAAGTTTAAGTTTTGTTCCGCTCTGCTATTTTTTGCCGAAATTACGGGCTATAGACTTTTATAAATTGTTAAAAATCACAGTTATACGGACTTTTTTTCTAAACGCTTTCAGATATTGGGCTGATTTTTGGTGTGTGAGTTACTCATGTTGAGTTACAGATCAAGATTAAGTTTCGTTCCGCTCGGCTATTTGTTTATGTAATGTCGGGCTTTGGACTTTGGTAATTTTTTGAAAATCACAGTTATACGGACCTTTTTTCTAAATACTTTCAGATATTGGGCTGATTTTTTGTATGTGAGCTAACGATGATGAGTTACAGATCAAGTTTAAGTTTCGTTCCGCTCCACTAATTTTTACTGAAATTAAGGGTTTACAACTTTGAAAATTGTTGAAAATGACATGAGACTACCATCATGTTTGTGTCCACATGTGTTATTGAAATTGCAGATTTTAATTTTCAACTTTTTGAGACGGGGCCATTTGTGTCGCTTTGACACATCTACTTTCGAATGTGCTTTGTCTATCTGCCTTTTGTGTCTCTCTATGTTACATAAGTGTTTGTTTTTATAGTGATTAAGATTATAACACAATGTTGACTGCTGTACCCAAATTTTTGCCTTTTTTATACCCCAGTCCCACTAGACCACGATCGCACTACGATCTGTGAAAAAAATGCAAATTTTGATGATCGTAGTGCGATCGTGTAGATCGCAGTAAGGGCGTATCATGGTCGTGGTGAGGTCTTTAAGATCGTGAAGAGCGTGACCAACTTTGAACATGTTCAAAACAATCGTGGTGCGGTCGTGGCGAAATCAGGTCGTAGTAGAAGCGTAGTGAGAGCGCACTAAGATCGTAGTAAGATCACAATGGTCGCTGTACAATCGTAGCGAAAGTGTGATTCTCTTCGGAGAGACTGCGCTACGATCGCACATCGACGTTATCACGACCTCACTACGACCATCACGTTCTCACTGCGACCAAACTACGCTTCCACTACGACTATACCACGCTGTTCACGACCATAGTACGATTCTAGCACGCCCTTGCCGTCCTCATCACGCTCTTCATACGACCTGACTACGTTCAAACTACGACCACCATTCTCATTGTCATTTTCACATATAATATATAAAAAGCTCCCTACATTTTGTTTGTTTGAATGTAATTATCCATTAGTTCTAACGGCTGAACCATGCTTCTCGTTTTTATATAGATTAGACCGTTGGTTTTCCCGTTTAAATGGTTTAACACTAGTAATATTTTGGGTCCTTTAAAACATGCTGATTGATGTGAGCCAAGGCTCCGTGTTGAAGGCAGTACATGGGCCTATAATGGTTTACTTTTATAAATTGTTACTTGGATGGAGAGTTGTCTCATTGGCACTCATACCACATCTTCCTATATATATTGATACATCTATGTCATCTCTGCTATCGTTCACTAAAATATTGTCATTGAGCTTTATGGACCAGCAATAGGTTGTAATTTAGGTTGGATTGGTCGGTCCGACATCTCTGCTTGATCAGGATTCGTTACTTTGCTCCCTCTGCCTCTACACCAACTCCCACCACCATGCCCACGTGTTCTGGTAGATTTTGGTGGCATGACTGTATTGTTTCCGAGAAATCTACGATTTAATCAGAAATAGAAGGAATTGAACTGTATTGATATGGAACACGATGTTGACGTTTTTGCTGAGAACGTAGTAAGATCGCGCTATGAACGTAGTATAATCGTGGTAAGAACGTGTTATAATCGCAGTAAGATCGTGTTGCAATCGGATAACTCGTGGTATGGTCGTAGTGAGAACGTGAAGAGCGTAGAAAGATCTTGATAAGCGTAGTGAGGTCGCAGAATAAGCGCGGTGAGAACGTGGTATAATCGTAGCGGGATCTATATAGAAGCGTAGAGAGGACGTAGTAGCATCGTGAAAGCAACGAAAATTTACATTTTCATGCCGCTCATACCGCGACCTCACCACGATCTATTTTAGATCGCGGTGAGCGTGGTGCGATCGTGGTCTAGTGGGACTGGGGCTTTACCTAAAGTGTCTTTTTGTCTTATTCACGCATCGTTGTCAATATAATAGAATTTGATGCGACTACCATACAAGTGAAAGGTTCATCTAGCTATATTAAACGAACCAAGTTTAATCAGCCATTTTCTATATAAAAACATACCTGTGTACCAAGTCAGGAATATGACAGTTGTTATCCATTCGTTTGATGTGCTTGAGCTTTTGATTTTGCCATTTGATTTAATAGGGGCTTTCAGTTTTGAATTTTCCTCGGAGTTAGGTATTTTTGTGATTTTACTTTTTACGTAGAACACAAATATGTATATATTTAAGATTTAAAAGTCATTGGAATAGATCTGAAAACAATTCAAATAGGTCAACCCGGCCTTTTTTTACCCTTCTCTAATAATTTAATTTTGGATGTACCGCGTCTTCTGATTGTCTGACGTTGTTTAGTTTATTAGCTCATAGACATAATTTAGTCATGTGACCGTGACGTCATCAACGTTTTTTCATGGTTTACTCCGGTTTAAAATGGAATTTAGACTTAAATTACAAGAAATAACTGTAATATTGTATCTGTCTATTCGAAAAAAACATAAATAAATGTGTGGTTCACACCTTAAAATAACCCCGCTACACGGGTTATTCAGTGTGCACCACATTTTTTATGTTATTTCTTCAAAGACAGAAAAAATATTACAGTCATTCCTTAAATAAAGAGTTTCGTTATTTTGTTCCATTTCAACTAATTAAAATATGAGCCTATGATATTGCATGTTTGCACCAAAGTGAGGTCACTTAGAAAATATATCAAAGTCATGTGCTATTTTATTAAATTTATTAAAAAGTTGAATATGTTTCAAACACTTGAATGGTGAATATAAAAAGGAAGATGTGGTATGATTGCCAATGAGACAAATGTCCACAAGAGACCAAAATGACACAGACATTAACAACTATAGGTCACCGTACGGCCTTTAACAATGAGCAAAGCTCATACCGCATAGTTAGCTATAAAAGGCCCCGATATGAAAATGTAAAACAATTCAAACGAGAAAACTAACGGCCTTATTGATATAAAAAAAATGAACGAAAAACAAATATGTAACACATAAACAAACGACAACCACTGAATTACAGGCTCCTGACTTGGGACAGGCACATACATAAATAATGTGGCGGGGTTAAAGTCAAATGTTCTACTATGAAACACGTTTACACAGACTTTCCTTTGAACGAGAATTCTTTGTCTGTCCAAATCGTTATTTACGGGATGATGAGTTGATATTCTTGTGGAGAGAGTGAGAGATCTTAAAAAAAAATATTTTGATGTGGTAGAAAATGAAAAAAAAATATTTGGAACAATACATGATGAAAATAATATTATTTGATACATGTATGTGTTTGATAGAGGGTGGGATTGAAAGTTCACTTAAATGTTCCTCAATAATGTATCGACTGTCCATATCTTTATGGTTTTTATTAAAATATAAAAATAATAAATTGTGGTATAATTGCCAATGAGAAGACTCTCCACCAGACATTCAATGACATAAAAGTTACCAACTATAGGTAGTCATACGAACTTCAACAATGAGCAAAACCTACACGGCATAAGTTTCAAAAAGAAAAAAAATAACAAATGTAAATCGATTCCAACGGTCTGATTTACGCACTAAACAACAAACATATACATATGAAATACAGCAACAAACGACAACCACTGAATTACGTGCTCTTGAATAGGGACAGGCAATTTTTCATCATTATAATTTTTAAATGTCCATTTTTTTACAGCCGTCGTGTTCAGCTTACCTATTTCTTGTGATTTAAAAGAACGTACGATTACCGGTTGACTATATATATATATTATGTTCTCTTTGAACAACTGTTCATCTGGAAGCGATGACTCAGTACCATTCTATAAGTTACGAGACAGCAACACATCGACAATACAGAAAATTCACGGCGGTCACATGATCTTCAACAATAGACAGGAACATTGTCCACATAATATGGCTAGTTTCTGGGGTGATTTTAACATGTTTGTAGATAATTACTTTAACGAAATTTAGTCTTTTGTTTGTATTTGTCTCTTTGTTAATCATATTTGTTTATTTAACAAGGGGCGATAACGGGCACCAACTTTAAGATTCAAATAAGAATAAGATCAAGTCATATTTTGTTTTTTCGTTTTATATAGTGTTCAAAATAATACTGTATATAATCACTCACGATAGCAATTGCTAAAAACCTAGTACCAATAATATGAGCAAAAGTCGTAACAATTGAGCATGTAGTGTTAGATAACACTTTAGCACATCAACAAAACAAATATGATTATCTTTAAAAGCAATTTATGAAACAAAATAGTTAGCAGTGTGGCTACCTGTGAGATCGGTCTGTTGAAAGAGTAAACATGTTGTTTGCTGTAAGGAATAAGTATCAAAACACGAATTTTAACGAATAACTACCAGGTAACGAATGTTTCAAAAAATTCAGGTAACGATCTTCGGACTTTCAATGTTTTACTTTCTTAATTTATAAAACTGCACAATTAGTAAATAGCTGACTAACTTGAATGGCAATACAGTACTCTTCTTTTATAAATATGAAGCACTGACATACTAAAAACATATAAATATATGTTAGGAACAATTAGTGAAGTATAGTCTATATTACAGACAAGAAGTCTGAATCTTAAAGAGGAGAAGCGAGTTAGCTGATTGGTGCAAAACATGATTTGAAGTGTTCAAAGATGTCATTTCTCTTTGAAATTTCTTTAAAAGCTGTTATCCTGAGAAAACATTTATACAAACAAAACAAGCAAGCCAACAAAACATTAACTTGCTAGCATTAGGATAACAGCTGTATCTGGATTCTGTCCCGGTTAGCTCGTTTCAATGAGATCAAATGATTCGTTTCTGACAGTCTGTAGCTCATAAATCAGTTAGTTTGTTTCAAGGATGAAAGAATTCTATATGGACCCAGGAAACGTTTCTCTGTGTAGGATAGTAACATAAAACGCTTAATATTGCACTGGTACGTGTCCTTGAAATAACAACAGTTTTAGTATTCAAAGCATCGGTTTTAAATACGATTTGTTTTCTCCCTCATCAATCATCTTCATGATTTATTTAACACATATTAAAATTAAACAATAAAGTTAAGCTACAAAAACAAGTGAAATACTGGCGAACTGAAAGACTATGGCTTGAAATCTACAGGTATCTTAGATACTTAAGTAGTACAAAGTACAACAAACTACAATATGAAGCATTGGTGCAAGAACTGAGGCATTGGGTTATTATATAATACTGGTGCGGCTTTGAAGATCTCGTGAACTATTGCACTGTTTCTCTTCATGGACGTCGTATACCTGAAAAGAAACAACATCATTTCATCAAACAGAAAAATTAACTGTTGGTAGATGACAATTCTGATAGGTAACTATGCAACACGTTCTCTAGTGTAGTATAACTACGGTGTACAGCCTTAAATTGATGTGGTTGGTTGATCTGATGTTCCCCTTATAATCTCATAGCAACCCAACCCCCCACAAAAAGACAAGCAATACAACACAAAATACATCATAGAAAACTAAAGAAATAGCAACCCAAACCCCAACAAACAGACAAGCAATAGAACACAAAATACATCATAGAAAACTGAAGACATAGCAACCCAAACCCCAACAAACAGACAACCAATAGAACACAAAATACATCATAGAAAACTAAAGAAATAGCAACCCAAACCCCAACAAACAGACAAGCAATAGAACACAAAATACATCATAGAAAACTAAAGAAATAGAAATCCAAACCCCAACAAACAGACAAGCAATAGAACACAAAATACATCATAGAAAACTAAAGAAATAGCAACCCAAACCCCAACAAACAGACAAGCAATAGAACACAAAATACATCATAGAAAACTAAAGAAATAGAAACCCAAACCCCAACAAACAGACAAGCAATAGAACACAAAATACATCATAGAAAACTAAAGAAATAGCAACCCAAACCCCAACAAACAGACAAGCAATAGAACACAAAATACATCATAGAAAACTGAAGACATAGCAACCCAAACCCCAACAAACAGACAAGCAATAGAACACAAAATACATCATAGAAAACTAAAGAAATAGCAACCCAAACCCCAACAAACAGACAAGCAATAGAACACAAAATACATCATAGAAAACTAAAGAAATAGAAACCCAAACCCCAACAAACAGACAAGCAATAGAACACAAAATACATCATAGAAAACTAAAGAAATAGCAACCCAAACCCCAACAAACAGACAAGCAATAGAACACAAAATACATCATAGAAAACTAAAGAAATAGCAACCCAAACCCCAACAAACAGACAAGCAATAGAACACAAAATACATCATAGAAATCTAAAGAAATAGCAACCCAAACCCCAACAAACAGACAAGCAATAGAACACAAAATACATCATAGAAAACTAAAGAAATAGAAACCCAAACCCCAACAAACAGACAAGCAATAGAACACAAAATACATCATAGAAAACTAAAGAAATAGCAACCCAAACCCCAACAAACAGACAAGCAATAGAACACAAAATACATCATAGAAAACTAAAGAAATAGCAACCCAAACCCCAACAAACAGACAAGCAATAGAACACAAAATACATCATAGAAAACTAAAGAAATAGAAACCCAAACCCCAACAAACAGACAAGCAATAGAACACAAAATACATCATAGAAAACTAAAGAAATAGCAACCCAAACCCCAACAAACAGACAAGCAATAGAACACAAAATACATCATAGAAAACTAAAGAAATAGAAACCCAAACCCCAACAAACAGACAAGCAATAGAACACAAAATACATCATAGAAAACTAAAGACATAGCAACCCAAACCCCAACAAACAGACAAGCAATAGAACACAAAATACATCATAGAAAACTAAAGAAATAGCAACCCAAACCCCAACAAACAGACAAGCAATAGAACACAAAATACATCATAGAAAACAAAAGAAATAGCAACCCAAACCCCAACAAACAGACAAGCAATAGAACACAAAATACATCATAGAAAACTAAAGAAATAGAAACCCAAACCCCAACAAACAGACAAGCAATAGAACACAAAATACATCATAGAAAACTAAAGAAATAGCAACCCAAACCCCAACAAACAGACAAGCAATAGAACACAAAATACATCATAGAAAACTAAAGAAATAGCAACCCAAACCCCAACAAACAGACAAGCAATAGAACACAAAATACATCATAGAAAACTAAAGAAATAGCAACCCAAACCCCAACAAACAGACAAGCAATAGAACACAAAATACATCATAGAAAACTAAAGAAATAGCAACCCAAACCCCAACAAACAGACAAGCAATAGAACACAAAATACATCATAGAAAACTGAAGACATAGCAACCTAAACCCCCACAAAAAAACGGGAATTATCTCTGGTTAACCGGAAAGAAAAACAAATCCTGCTCAACTCTAAATTGATGAAAATTAATGTTAATGTATGTTCACCTTCTATTTCCACAACTGATCATTGGGTACTGGCGTTAGTATCTGATGTCTCTGGCTCTGAAACGAATACAAAGAAACATAAATCTTACATACCATAACTGTCAGCTAGTTCTTATAATCCAGTTAAAAATTCATTAATGACTGTCACAGTTTTAAATTTTCTTCTGAGTAAGTTGCTTTAAAGTTTGAATCTTGTTTTAACCTTTTCTGAACATAACTTATACAATATATAATTACGAAGATACACTTAATGTGTTTTGAAGTCTGAAGAAATTTAACATATAGTTTAAAATAATACTTACCTAATTCTGTGAAACATAATAACTTAGACTGACATTTGTTACAGTGTATATTAAAAAAGTTATAACAATTTAACTACCTATTTATTTATATGTGTTTTGTTTTATTTTACTTGGTGTAGTGAAATAATTGCTTTATTCTAATAAGGACAGTCTTTTTTTTGTGTAATGTAGGAACTATTTATGAATATAGAAGAATATATAGGTTTTTCTGTAAATGAAGTTTGCTGTCTGACGTATTGAAACGCACCTGTCTTTTCAACTATTTGAAACTTTTTGTCAGAAACGCTAAATGTTAACATTAAAGAGCTTTGTAATTTTATGCTGCAGCAGTAACTTTCCATACTAACTTAGACTGTCCCTGGCTGCAGTAACAAAAAATATAACCAAAACTCAAGTGAAAAGACTTTTAGACATTGAAGCAAATAAATGACCAGATTTATAAGTCAACTTATCAACCATGGTTTATATCAAAATGTCGATATGTATTTTAAAAATAATATTATTTTAAAAAGAATTTGTTAAGATCAAATTGAAAATGTAATAATTCAAGTTACGTAATTCCTTTTCACACACAAAATCAACATTAGCTAATGTTATAAAGCGTATCACACTGGTTTTATAAGCATTTAAAAGCGATGGTTTATTTATCCTACAATAGTACAAGTACAAAACGTATTACCCTATATTTTGTTGAAAGTGGTCATTTCTTTCGGGCATTTAAAAAAGTAATTGCTTTTGTAATCCAAACAATATTATGCAATTGGAACTAAATTAAAACTTAAGTAGAATAGTTAAAGTCCCACGATCGAACTTGATCAATCGTGATATAAACTTTTAAAATCAACTGAAATTGACCACCTACAACTAATATGTATAAATTCTAGTTTGTATCGTTCTACAAAATGTCCATTATCCAACTGCAAGGGAGAATGTCCACAAAGCTGTTTTATTTAGTTATAACAATTGTAACATTTCCTTTAATAAACATTTGTACATCAAAACACATTGGCAATATTGACCAGAATAATCACAACCATATAACTGTATATAAAAATAGCATAAACATGGCATAATTGTTGTGTATCAGTATTTATCAAAATGGTTTATAGAGAGTAAAGCTAATACAATGACATTTCTATTTAATTTAAGTCCTCAGTGAATATACTTGTATGGATTTTAGTGTCAGAACAGACTACGTGAACAAACTCCCTTGCATCTAAGAACTTCAATACAAATCCTGGACCCTAATACAAAATAAACCATAAATACCAGTGTCGAAGAACTTACAGTCCAGTGGAAAGTAGTTTAAGATGTCTATATCTATACATAGAAACAAAATTAAACTATGCTTCGTTTGAATATTATAATCTATTTTATAAGACTGACATTGAGCCTTTTCTCCCTCCTGTCTGGGTAAATTCAAATAATAGAACTATATTGCACAATTTACTTCTAGAAAAGTATTTAAAGTAAACAAACTGAAAAAAATATAGAATGAAAAGGTGCTTGGGAGAAATGTGATTTTATACTAGCATATATCTTTCGTTAATGTGTGAGTTTTAAGGTGAGTTTGCTTCATGAAATCGTCGTCTAAACTATTATTGACTAAGGTAGAGCTATAACAACAGAGCCATTCACACCACAATAGCACTACAACTAAAGCTCCATGCCACAGGAAGTGGTACCTTCTTGATAATGAGAACGCTTGTAATAGTTGTGATGTGAATAAAAATTGGTTGTTCGTGACGCTGATGGTATTCGTGTGGAATAAGTATTGGTTGTGTGCATGGCAGTTGGTGTGGTATAAAAGCTGGTTATTCGTGTTGCCGATGGGGTACGTCTGTTTCTCCTTGTGGACCAATAACTACCTGTGTGATGCTGTTCTGTTGTTTTTGGTCTATAGACGTTCATGATTAAAGCAGCATCGGTTGATTCAGGAATCTCATCTCTTGGCCCTGGGAACCTAAATGTACAATTCTTATGTTATCGACGAAAAGGCTAAGATAATATATGAATCAAAAATTGATGTATCAAAAAGTGTTTATGACTATTTTAAGAGAAAATCCTAGAAATTAAAATTCTCTTTAGTAAATAAAGTTTTTTCATTTAAGATGGTGAAAGGAGTACGTCCGGTGAGGGCCGATTTTAGCCTCAAATTTCCGGTTCATCTCACAAAAGATTTTGGACACTTTTTAAACACTTAAGTGTCTATTTCATTTGATTAAACAGGCCCGTAGCCAGGAATTTCCAAAGGGGGGGGGGGGGGGGGTCGTTGGACTCATGGACTCGACTTTAACAGTCACAATTTGAACAAAACGTTGACTTTAACAGTGCTTATTTGATTTCAAGGGGGGGGGTATGTTAAATTAGTTAATGTGAAAGATTTAAACTGATTTAGTCATTGGAAACGCTCCGATTCAACCTCAAATATGAAAAAAATTTCAAATATGCCATCCTTTTCAGATGGTTTTTGTCAAAAATGAAAGTGGCCGCATCCGTGCTCATCCACAACCTTTATGTATGTTATGTTTTATCATCAAATACAACTTACATTTCAATATTAAGAATGCACTCAAATGCGGTCACTCTCATTTTTAGACGGAAACCCACTAAATTTATCTAAAATGCTAAAATTGTGATGATTTCAGTAATTTAGCATGACTTAATGATTATAGTATCCGATATATGTGCATTGTATTATCAAAAACAGACAATATTTACGTAGTAGAAGCATTCTCCTTTCTAATAAATAACTAAAAGTTTACATCTTAACAATTTTATAAAACTGCTATATTTTGGGGCCAAAAAGGGGTCTTATTGGACCTTCTCCAAATACAAAACCATTCTTTTGAAAGTATGGCTAATTGCGGTATTGAGTATTTAGATACAAGAATATGTGGTATCAGTGCCGATGAGACAACTTTCCATCCAATATCATTTTGCGTTTTCAAGGCGTTTTTTTATTATTATTAAAAATTGATTTTGCTCTGCGCTAATAACACTGAAAACCTACCATGCATTTTGATACAGATGTGAGTGTCGGTCTTCACAGGCTTGTCGAAATTCTCCGAGCTGCAAAATAAATATGTTTTATTGCAAATTATTATTTGAAAAACATGAAGCTCTGAGCTATAACTGGCGGTACGGTTACAAGAACAAAAAGTTGTCATTATATATTAGCTATTTATATCACTGGGAAATATTTATTATTGTTTAGTCCTTGTGCAAATCAAAGCAAGGCTGCTTAAAATCTAGTGGATCATGTCTCACGTTTGGAGACAAATAGTTACAAATTTCCTTAATTGCAAAAGCCTCAGTACCTAGATTTAGAAATACTTTCCCTAATTCCGCGGGTTAAACATTGATATAACGTTGATCGTACGGAAACAAGCGATAAAGATGATAATAGTGATGCCTTAAATGAAGTTTTTTTTAAACTGCAGATAACCACCAGATTGAAATGAAGTGGCAGTAAAATACAAGTTTACCATTATCTGTTTTCCTGTCCGAGACACTTTCCAGTCGGTGCTATTAGGTATTCCCCAGCCAACTTCCCCAACTTTACTAGTCCTAGGCCTGTGGAAAGGTGTTCCAGTTGCAGGTCTCCACAGGTAATCAGTCTCACTGGTGCCTTCTCTGGACATGGTCCCTATACCGACCTGTCTGTGCTCCTGATTGACAGTCATCAAGTGATCTTTAGTAGCATCTGGACCTGAGAATTTGTGTTAAACTGGTTTATTTATACGGAGAAATTAGATGACGAGGCAATGGCAAGTCTTGATTATTTTTCCTATACTGATTTTCACAGAATTCGACCATTTATTAAAGAATTGTAATAAATTTCATAAAGGCATACAGCAAAGGACCAAATTTCATGGACAGGTAGTGTCAGTTTTCCCGTATTTCACATCCGAGCCGTTGCAAAAAGATTTCCTATCATTACTATGTACTTACTTTACAATGCACAGAATTGCATCTATTGCAGGGGGAAAGTGACGTTCAGTTACTTTTTACAAGAATTCGGATTCGTAAATATATATATAAAAGAACAATTAGCTGGCGTTGCATAATGATTAATTTTGAATAAACGAATAGTTGATTCTGTAAACTGTTGCTAATTAGAGAGTCTTCTCTTGTATTTCGAACTTCAAACATATTGAAAATTGTCTTTCGGATAAAGCAGCAAAAGCGTCGATTTTAGACCAGACACGAATTTACAGGGTTATAATGCATATTGAAAATTTAAAAGAAATAAAGAAAATAGTTCATAACACTAAATCCATACATGCGCTTGACAAATCCAATGAAACTAAGCTTACAGCTCTTTTATTGTTCTTTTCCGATTCTAAAAGCTGAAGACTGAAATCCTAAACATGTGGCAGCAGTTGCAAATTAAAGTACATTTTTTTGTATTTTCAAATTCTCAAGACTTCATCAACTTGTCAATTTTATCTTTAAGTTTTGCAATTTATGAAAACTAAATCTTCCTCTTCGTTGCAGTAAATTTAAAAGAAAGTAAAAAAAATCATTCAAATATTTTTCAACTAAACACCCTGTCCATTAATCTGATTGCACTGTCCCGTATTTTCAATGTAAAAAGAAATTTTTAATCAGAAATACTCGTGGATTATATAAATCGTAATGGCATACGGGATAATCATACTACATAAATATATACGGGACACACTAGCTGTGACCATTTGTTAGTGATGGATAAGACTGACATTATATTTCAAATCTGACCAAAAAAAAGACAGATTTTTATCGGATTACAGAAACGCTGTTAGTAAACCTCTCAAAAGAGAATTAATTCCTTAAGTCAGTCAAAAAGGTTACGTTCGTAATCTAAAATTTAGGTTAGGGGGTCTCGATTTTATTTAAAGTTTGCTGTACTCAACCTGTGTACAAGATATCAAATTAAGTACTTGTGCCCAGTGTTTGAAGCAGTATAATAACAAAAGAAAAATCAATGAAACGGGTATCGGAGACTTATTTAACACAGCAGTCTCAGTTGGTACATATATATTATTTATAAGTACTTAATGGATTATTTATTATATGGCAATAAAACTGATAAACAACGTTCAACTAAAATAACAAAATTAAATCCAAGTGGTCTCCGCTTAGAATTGATTTTGTCTAGGCCACACAATACCCATTTAATGAGGAAATTGTAACTTTAATTTCCCTATAAAATAATATTGTGCTTTCATAATATTATTTCAGATCAGGTTTAAGGTTTCATTTCAACCTTAAATGATCTTAAATATTGTAATTATGAGATCAACGCAAAGATAATGGGTCAAAGCATAATCACTGGGATTTAATTTTATCTAAATTCAATAGCAAAAGAAATTTCTACTCATCCAGAGATGTGGCAAACCCCATTTATTTATTTACTTTTTTTTTTTTACTTGATTTTATATAACTCTCTATAATAAAAATTAACTCGCTTGGACCAGCTAGTCCTCGTCGGTAGTTTACGCCTTTATTTTCAGAATAATGTTGTTCAATATTCAATTGATTTTTATTTTTTTTTATATTTAAAATTATTTAATGTTGTTATTGTTGATATAGGCTAAATTTGTTATTATTTTAGCATAATTTTCCCCAGTCATTTAAAAAATAATTAAAAATATGTAAATTTATATTTAATTTGAAATTCTAATGAAGTCCAACCTGTAAATAGCATTCTTCCCTTCCATGGTTCGTTGCTGTCAATGACATTGTATAGATCTTGTTCGGTCGGCATCGTTGATGATATAGATGTCACCAGTCGTGTGTCAACCACGTTGATCTTCAGTTGATAAATCCACTTGACAACGTGACGCCCAGACGGTTTCTAAGGAAGTAGAGTTTGTTCGAGGCTATACGTAAACATCCGGTTAGATACCAAAACGGTGAACGTTTTGTTGATAGAAATTCATTTTAATTTTGTTTTAATTAACATACAGACGAAAGTCAGAAGGTAAAGTATTGCATTGTAAAGGTGAAATTAACACATTTAACAGAAATCGATAGAATAATTCCTTTAAAATAGCCTTTTACAGACTACAATGTTGAAATCTAGAATTAGCATGAATGATGTTTTGGCCAAATTATGTCAGACACGTGTGTTTTAAACTGTGAGTTTATGATAGGAAATCCTCGTGATAAAGAAGTCGAATTGACATTATAAAAATAAGATGTACATATGATTGAGAAAGAATTTATAAGATTCTTTTATTTTAGGGGTCCTAGCTAGTCCAAATAATTTATGATGTCTGGAAGGGCTAATTTTATTTTTTTTCTGGGACGCCCCGACATAGCATAGAAAGGTCAAAGGAAGGCGTCCCAGAGTGAAAATTAAATAACTTTGCCAGAAGTCAAAATTATTTGGACTAGGGTCCTAGCTAAATAACTAAATTTTTTTTAAGACCCAGGTAAAATTAAAAAGTGAATCTGGGTGTGTTTGCCAAGATTCGCGTTCACGCCCATTCTTGTTCACTCCTATTCTCGTTCACCCCTTTCATGTTTGAAAATGTACACAGATGCACATGTTTATAAATGATTTGCATTGAATAAGCATTTTAATTATGCTTTAGCTAGTGCATTGCTGTAAAAAATAAATAAATAACGTGAAGTGACATTCTTAAAGTGTAAACAGGTTTTCTTTTGTGAACAATTTTAAATTTGACGAAATGAAAAATGAATAATGTCGTTATCAAAAACTAAGTCATTCTTCTCCAAGATTTGTAAAAGAGAGACAGCAGATTTCAAACTCGTCACAAGCTGTAAAATATATAATTATCTTCTTTTATTTTATGGCCTGGCAACGAAGTTAATTGTCGGTGCCATATTCATTGTTTTACCCTTGTCCGTCATTCCACAACAAACCATTATACGTTTTTTTTCTAAGTTTTTTTTTCTAACCTCCTTCAGATATTGGACTTAATTTGATATATGAGTTAAACCTGTCACCATGATGAGTTACAGATCAAGTTTCGTTCAGCTCTGCTAATTTTTGCCGAAATTATGGACTTTGGACTTTGATAAATTGTTTAAAATCACAGTTATACAGTCTTTTTTCTAAACGCTTTCAGATATTGGGATGATTTTTGGCTTGTGAGTTAACCAAGATGAGTTACAGATCAAGTTTAAGTTTTGTTCCACTCAGCATTTTTTTGGCCAAAATTACGGGCTATGGACTTTGATAAATTGTTGAAAATCAGTTACTTTTTTTCTAAATGCTTTAAGATATTGGGCTGATTTTTGGTATGTAAGTTACCCATGATGAGTTACAGATCAAGATAAAGTTTTGCTCGGCTAGGCTAAATTTTTGCTGTAATTTCGGGCTTTGGACTTTGATAAAATTTTATAAAATCACAGTTATACAGATATTTTTAGCTCACCTGGCCCGAAGGGCCAAGTGAGCTTTTCTCATCACTTGGCGTCCGGCGTCGTCCGGCGTCGTCGTCCGTCGTTGGCCTGCGTTAACTTTTACAAAAATCTTCTCCTCTGAAACTACTAGGCCAAATTTAACCAAACTTGGCCACAATCATCATTGGGGTATCTAGTTTAAAATTTTTAAATTTGTGTCCGGTGACCCCGCCAACTAACCAAGATGGCCGCCATGGCTATAAATAGAACATAGGGGTAAAATGCAGTTTTTGGCTTATAACTCAAAAACCAAAGCATTTAGGGCAAATCTGACAAAGGGTAATATTGTTAATCAGGTTAAGATCTATCTGCTCTGAAATTTTCAGATGAATCTGACATTCCGTTGTTAGGTTGCTGCCCCTGAATTGGTAATTTTAAGGAAATTTTGTTGTTTTTGGTTATTATCTTGAATATTATTTTAGATAGAGATAAACTGTAAAAAGCAATAATGTTCAGCAAAGAAAGATCTACAAATAAGTCAACATGACCAAAATGATCAGTTGACCACTTTAGGAGTTATTGCCCTTTATAGTCAATTTTTAACCATTTTTCGTAAATCTTAGTAATCTTTTAGAAAAATCTTCTCCTCTGAAACTGCTGGACCAAATTATTTGAAACTTGGCCACAATCATCATTGGGGTATCTAGTTTAAAAATTGTGTCCGGTGACCCCGCCAACTAACCAAGATGACCGCCATGGCTATAAATAGAACATAGGGGTAAAATGCAGTTTTTGGCTTATAACTCAAAAACCAAAGCATTTAGAGCTAATCTGACATTGGATAAAATTGTTATTCAGGCGAAGATCTATCTGCCCTGAAATTTTCAGATGAATTGGACAACCTGTTTTTGGGTTGCGGCCCCTGAATTGTTAATTTTAAGGAAATTTTGCTGTTTTTGGTTATTATATTGAATATTATTATAGATATAGGTAAACTGTAAACAGCAATAATGTTCAGCAAGGTCAGAGTTACAAATAAGTCAACATGACCAAAATGGTCAGTTGACCTCTTTAGGAGTTATTGCCCTTTAAAGTCAATTTTTAACCATTTTTCGTAAATTTTATATATCTTTTACTAAAATCTTCTTCTCTGAAACTGCTGTGCCAAATTGATCCAAACTTGGCCACAATCATCTTTGGGGTTTCTTGTTTAAAAAATATGTCCGGTGACCTGGCCATCAAACCAAGATGGCCGCCACTGCTAAAAATAGAACATAGGGGTAAAATGCAGTTTTTGGCTTTTAACTCAAAAACCAAATAATTTAGAGAAAATCTGACAGAAGTAAAATTGTTAATCAGGTCAAGATCTATCTGCCCTGAAATTTTCAGATGAATTGGACAACCTGTTTTTGGGTTGCGGCCCCTGAATTGGTAATTTTAAGGACATTTTGCTGTTTTTGGTTATTATATTGAATATTATTATAGATATAGGTAAACTATAAACAGCAATAATTTTCAGCAAAGTAAGATCTACAAATAAGTCAACATGAACGAAATGGTCAATTGACCCCTGTAGGAGTTATTGAACTTTGTAGTCAATTTTCAATCTGCTTCCTTTGTTTAATATTCACATAGACCAAGGTGAGCGACACAGGCTCTTTAGAGCCTCTAGTTTCTAAATGCTTTCAAATATAAGGCTGATTTTTGGTATGTGAGCTTACCATGATGAGTTACAGATCAAGTTAAAGTTTCATTCTGCTTCGCTAATTTTTGCCACAATTAAGGGATTAATACAACTTTGAAAATTGTTGAGAATCACACTTATACAGACTTTTTTCTATTCGTCTCCAGATTTTGAGCTGATTTTTTATATGTGAGACTGTAACCATCATGTTTGTGTCCACATGTGTTATTAAAATTGCAGATTTTTCAAATTTTTTGAGACGGGGCCATTCCTGTCGCTTTAAAATATCTAGTTTTGATTTAAAATCTTTATTTTTATTCAACAACAATATATCACACACTGTTAAAAATCTTCATTCTTTTACCAAGCTAGCATTACACCAAATTACTTATACACATGTTATAGGATACAAGTTAAATCAGCACCAGTCCTATGATGATCACTCCTATCCGCAAAGTCAAATGGCACCTTGTTTCATCAGCATATTGTCAAATCAGCACCTAAAGACAAAATGGTACCCTGATAAGATTTGAAAATGACATATTCCCTCCACTTCATTCTCATTGTATATATGTATTCTATATTTAAATGATGAAAAGGTGATTCAGTTTTTACCAATTTTAATATTTTTATTTTATATTTATAATAGCCAGTACAATGATGTATTATAATTTGTCTTTTCTTATAGATATAATACAAAATGGACTCTACATATCTGAAGAAGCACTTGGGGAACAGTTTAACAGCCTGTTTAGCTGAAGTAGCAGAGAAACGACCAAGGGATCCAGTTGAATATATAGCACAATGGTTATATAAATATATGGACAATCAGAATCATGCTGCACAGGTAAGAAAAGACTTTAAATTAAGTTATTACATCATTGTACATTGGTTGCAATGAATTACATTGATTTCCCAGTTAGATAAAAAATGATAAAATGAAAAAAGATAAAAGATAAAAAAAAACGTGGTTATTTCACTCTCTGACGTCATACAACAACAAGACATCAATAACAGTTGATCAATTGTGAATGGGTAGAAAAAAAGATATAGTTCCTTACATGTTTTACATTAATTTCTTTAAAAAAAGCCATTTGTCAATGTAATAAAAAGAATAAGTAACTAATTAAAGAGTTCATATTAATATCGAAAAATATTCAACTTGTGACCAAACAACACTGATAATTTACGCGCATTCATGAATTAATGTGTTGTTGAATATTTTTCTCTATTTGAATTTTTCGATTAATTATTCTATAATTGAATTGTATAAAAAAAAAAACAATATTTATGATTGAAATCAAATTAAATCTAAAAAAAAAAAAAAAACAATATATATTTATGATTGAAATCAAATTAAATCTATAAAAAAAAAAATATTTATGATTGAAATCAAATTACATCTTTTTTTTAAAAAAACCAATATTTATGAATTATGATTGAAATCAGTTCTCATTTAAATTTGTATTTGCCTGTGAGGTAGCACAGTTATTTTGTAGTGTATTTCTTCTGGACATAAATTTCAAATAAAAAAAAATTGCACCTCCCTTTTCTCCCCTTTCTCAAAAAGATTTCTATAGTGTAGTGTATTCCTTATGCGATAAATGATATGAAACATAAAGTAAATAAAAGGCCAAAAAACAAATGTAAAACAAGGCAAACCTTCTTTAAACATTATCCTTTTGTTTGATGTTTTGAGCATTTAATTTTACCACTTGATTAGGACTTTTATCTAGAAACTGACTGATAGGGTCAGTTTAAAACAACTTTGCTACGACAAAAGAGATGATAATAGCTTCCCAATTGTGACCTTTTCGTTTTTAAACCAAGAGTTCCAAATGATGAAGTTGAAATCATCACTTAAAGATTTTACGTACACCACCAACAGTTGGTTGACCTTATGGAATATCTAGTGTATATAAATGATATCGGATATGTTCCTCATGCCGTAACTACAATCCTGTTTCAAATTCACGAATGGGACCTATGGTGACTACCGTATTAGACAATTTACAGGCTTTGTAATAACATAAGCAACATGATAGGTGCCACATGTTGACCAAGATATGCTTACCCTACTGGAGCACCTGTAATCATCTCTAGTTTTTTGGTGTTGTTTGTGTTGTTCCCCATTTTAAGACATTTTGATGTATCTGTTGTTCATGTACAAGTGATAGGTTTAGCGCTATAAAACCAGGTTTAATCCACCATTTACTACATTTAAAAATGTCTGTACCAAGCCAGGAATATGACAGTTGTTGTCCATTCCTTTGATGTGTTTTATCATTCAACTTTACCATTTGATTAGGGACTTTCCGTTTTGAATTTTTCTTAGAGTTCAGTATTTTTGTGATTTTACTTTCTAGTAACAAGTTGTAAGATATCAATTATAAATTGTGTTTTTTTCATAGACTTTTTTATTTTGTTATTAATACATATTTGGTAATTTTTGGCGTACACGGGTTTCAATGATGCGTCGATTTCCATGCGTCCAGGAAGCATATACATGTCTTAACGAGAACCCTGGGTGTACATGTACAAAATGTATGTGTTGAACGTCAAATATATTTCATCAACACTTCAAGTGCTTATTACATTTTTATCCTTTCATTAATTATAGAAAGTGAGAGAAATTGAACAATTAGAGGAAGAAAAGAAGAACTTTGTCAAAGATGAGGAACTGAAAGAAAAAAGGAAGTTGGAAGCAGAACAGATTGCCAAAGAAGATGAAGAAAGAAGACAGGTATATAGACAATCATATTGTAATATGTCATAATTATATATGCAATGCAGTACTGTACATGTATGTGTATAGTTATATTTTGGTTCTTGAAAAAAGTAACATAACAAAAATACGGTACTCCAAGGAAAATTATAGGCAGCAGTATGGCCTTCATAAATGGTAAAAAAAACATACTGTAAGTCAGCCAAAAAAAGGGCCCAACATGAATCTTTTACTGTTTTCAGTCTGTTTCTTTGTAAGAAAAGGAATACTGTTGTTTTGTAAAGTCATGTTTTAACAAAATATGGTACATCTTCCATCTTTTGTAGCTAAAGGAATGTTCTACAACTTGACAATACACATGTATATATGGAAATTAAAAACTTCTTCTGTTTCAAGAATTTACAAGAAAGAACAAGTGAATACATATTTGCAGTCAGTTTGATTTAATTTTGTAAAACTATGCCACAGAAATTAGAAAGAGAAAACAGATGAAATTTGTCAGTAATCTTGATAACTGTATGACCCCTTACTTCCTGATACATGTAGGTCTAAACAAAATATTCTGCATACATGTAGTATTTCTTTAATTATCATGTTTTACACATCTTTAAGAACTTTTTATGCCCAATTTAAGGGCATTATGTTTTTCTGTGTACATGTACATGCATTCGTTCATTCCTGTCCAGCTTCAGGTTAAAGTTATTAGTTTAGGTAGTTTAAATAAAGTTGGAGTCCAATCAACTTGAAACTTAGAAAACATGTTCCTTATGATATGATTATTCTAATTTAAAGTCCAAATTAGAGTTTTGACCCCAATTTTTATGGTGCGCTGAACATAGAAATAATAATTCAAGTGGGGCATTGGTGTACTATGGACACAATCTTGTTTTACATTTGAATTGTATGTACTTTATATTTACATAAGGTTATAACATTGTTTATTTTTAGGCTGACGCAGAGCGAGCATTGAAAGAGAGTTCATCAACTAAACTTCCCCCTGTTATTGAGGCAAATGAACCTGCTGAAGACATGTCAAAGGTCACAGAGGAAACATCAGAACAGAAAACTGATGAAACAGAGAAAAAAGAAGAGGAGGAAGAGAAAAAGGTCAGTTTGTCAGATATTTATGTGAGAATGATTTAGACTATTGTGCAAATGTTAGTGTGTTTAGCAGGAAAATTATTATACGATGTGCTCTACAGATTATTTGTCATTCTGGTTTAGTCCGGAACCTTTGATACATGCATTTATTAATATATTTCTCTAATTTTTACACGATTTATCCTTTTCTTGACATATTGATTATTTTTATTTAATCAACGTGTGGTTGGTTTAATCTCAGTTCTTTTTTGGTCAGAATTCTATTATGGATGACATTGAATTTTCTTGCTTTCCTCTGAATTTCCTACTGTGACGACATGAAAAAAGGCAACCATGCCTGATGAAGTTACATAGAAAGAACACATCTTTTTGCAGAGATCATTTGCAAAGAAGGAATAAGTTTGCCTGCATATTGTTAAATCTTCAGAGAAACAGATTCCACCACCAAATCTCGTGTAATAAGATATTTGTCCACTCTCAACAAGTCAGTTTTAAATAATTAAAAAGCTTGGCAAGCCTCTTGTTTTAAATTTGAAAATTTAACTGTCTCAATTGGAAAAGTATCGTATCACACTCAATGCAGTGGTAGAATCTATATTTATTAACAGTTTTCCTGATAAAAGACGATGGTTCTCTCCGGGTACTCCAGCTTCCTACACCAATAAAAATTTACCGTAATATAGATGAGTATTGAAAGTGGCATTCAACACCAACAATAAATCAGTCAATCATATCTTATGTAGTGTCATGAACTAATCTTCAATTTAATGCTGTATCATCTTTCCATCTTCTTTATGAGTTTTATTTTATTATTAACAGGAAGAAGAACCAGAAAGTAAGGAAGAAGACAAGGAAGAAACAGAAGAGAAAGAAGGAGACCAGGAAGATTAAGACCAGGATAATACTGACTTTCACTTTGTATCAACATTCTAAATATAGGAAGATTGTCAAATACCTTTTTGTCTTCCTACTACAAGACTGAGGAAAAGTAGACAAGTTTCTGAAAAAAAATTAATTATTTAGCAATTTATTGCATTTTTGAAGAAGTTTTGATTGTTTAAAGCACACAATAGGAACCAAACTTACTTGTTAGTTGGCCTTACTTATTATGTTTGTCATTACAATATTATGTATAGAAAGTAGGGTCAAGTTTATCAAACATGGAGGTTGCCTTACACTGCACTATTGCTCTTATTGAAAATGTAGTCACTTTTTTACATGAGATTAATTTATATGAATGAATTTACGTTTGACATAATGTTCAATTTGCTTATCTTTTACAATATATTTTTTTTATTCTAACTAAAGGTTAATTGTCACTTTCTCTGATTTTGAACATGTATTATTTATGGGTGTATTTTATCAACCAGGTTAAGTTTTCAGTATTATAGATATTGTTTAATCAACATATTTCAGAACTGTATGTTTTGTTCTAAGTCAAAAGGGTGCTGATTATTAATTGAAGCATTACTAACATTAACAAACCAATAAGTGCCATTACATATAGATACACAGTCCATTACATATAGATACACAGTCCCTGTCTTAAGTGGCCACATCGATACAATCTTCTAATAAGTGCCATTACATATAGATATACAGTCCCTGTCTTAAGTGGCCACATGGAAACAATCTTCTAACATTTATACAATGTCCAGCTTGTATAAGCTTAACGTATTTCATGGAAATCTTTGCAGATGACAATGACCCTGTTTAAACAATACTATTGTTATTTTATTAGGATTTCAAACTTTTGGTAACAGTCTATGTGGATTATTAAGTTTCCATACAATAATTGTTACAATTAAGGCCATATTAGGACAGGGACATCTGTGATAGTATAATTACACCATGTCTTGCCTTTATTTATTATGTATTATTTTCTCTGGTCATTTTTTAATCAAACCATGCTCGTACAATCCTAAAACAGCATTCCTAAATTTTTGATGTGATAAAACTATTTATGATTTGTTTATATGATTTATTTATTGTGAAATTTACAAAATAAATATTATGATTTTATTTTCTCTGTTCTATTTGTTATACCTTCCACATGTTACAATTGGAACAGAAAAGTGCCTAGCATAAGTATGTAAAATGGTAGAGTCAATTTCTATTTTCTCCAAGAACAGGTTTGCAAGCAGTTTACATAATAAATACTGCATGCTTATTTTCTTAAAACTTAAATTGGATGGACATGTTCACTATATACTGTTGTTGAAGAATTTGTAATTCTGATCTTTCAGTTTTGCAAAAGAACAAATTTGGATGCTGTATATCAGTAGGTTCATTGATTGAAAGGAACTCTTCTGTTGTCTTTCAGGTTAAGGATAGTAACTTGATTCCATATTGTAAATTGAGATGTTAGTCTGTCTGTCCTTCATCATAAAGTCCTTGTGTAGAAAACTTTCATCAAGCTTTTCACGACTTTTATGACTTCCTTTGAATGATCAGGTATGCTTCAGTATACAGGTCATCACACACTATTGCGTGCAGTGACGAAGGTCCAGAACGGGTATAAATTAGTCTTGCTTGCAGGAGTTATGGCCCTTTAAATCTTTTTCAAACAACCTTAAATTAAAGTGTCCATTGATACCAGAAAAATGTAAGCTAGAGGCATGTTTCTTTTACGAAAGCCATACATTAGTGACACAAGAGTAAAAAAAAAAGTTGAAAATGTCAAATAAAGGGTTAGTTGAGCATTTGACACCTAGAATTCCGTAAGTTTTGTTAAATACCCATGGTAGATACAAGGATGGTATATAAGACTCACGCCACCCTTTTAAGCACAAAAACATTTTAATATCTCATGCTTCGTGGAATTAATCAAATTTTGGTATAAAATCGTCCAAAAAAGTTTAATCCACATTTTTGACATAAGGGAAAGCCGGTACCCTTCAGGAATATTACAGTGTTTTTTTATACCCAACCTACGATGGAAGAGGGGCATTATGTTTTCTGGTCTGTGCATCTGTTCGTCCGTTCGTTCGTCTGTCACGCTTCAGGTTAAAGTTTTTGGTCAAGGAAGTTTTTGATGAAGTCATATGTCCAATCTACGATAGTAGAGGGACATTATGTTTTCTGGTCTGTGCGTCTCTTTGTCCGTTCTTTCGACCGTCCGTCTGTTCGTCCGATCGTCCGTCTGTCCTACTTCAGGTTAAAGTTTTTGGTCAAGGTAGTTTTAGATGAAGTTGAAGTCCAATCAACTTGAAACGTAGTACAAATGTTGCCTATGATATGATATTAATGCCAAATCAAAGTTTTGACCCCAATTCCACGGAACACTGAACAAATAAAATGATAGTGCGAGCTGGGCATCCATGTACTATGGACACATTCTTGTTTTAAATGATATACTAGTTCAACTAACACTTTAAACTCAGGTCCTGAAACTTCGATTACTAGAATAAAAACATAATTCAATAGTCGACATTAATATACATAATATATGCACAGTACTAAAGTAATAAGAGATCAAAAGCACTTAATCAGTTGTGCATTACTTAAAAACCTAAATAGAAGAACACCGTCTCTATATAACCGAAGACAACAAGTACTAGATTGAAAAAAATACATATATGTCGGAAAATGCTTCACTAGTTTTATTTAAAACAAGAAAATAGAAATGTATAAAATAAGGTGATCAATCTCTTTCAGTTTTGTCTACAAGTACACATACCTTTAAGATCTCACCATAAATTTACTTTCAGAAATCATTGACATGGCACAATTGGATAAGTTTTACTCAAATTAATATACAAGTAACACAGTTTTAGCCAACACAACCGTTAATAAATCTTTAAGCAACAATAATTTTCTTCTTTTTCTTTGTTTTGACTTCTTGGATTTCATTCTCTAGATCTTCATCTTCTGGAAACTCAGCAAGAGTATTACATCTCTCTATCATACTCTGAACTTTACCATCTAACTCATCACACAACTCTTGGTCGGGAGTTTTACCTGAAATTTAATATAAAATTGTAACTTGATAATCTGATCAACCTAAACGTTACTATCTTTACAAGTCTTCTCTTATTTGTACATATAATAATTTTGAGGCATAACCTGTTTCAACAGGAATGTTTTTGTTGTTGTGTAAAAGAGGAAAATGCATGTCTAGTTATATCAGTGATGCTTGTCCCAAACGCGAAATGCAAGGAAGATAGACGGAAACTGAAATATTTTGTATTATGGTAGTATTTCAGAAGGTAGAAAAACCTTGATGATTCGTATTACTATTACATATTACTTATGATCTGAAGTTTGTGTCTGTTGTTTTTAAACTCGTTATATGATTAATGACTTCTTAAAAAGTGGATTTGTTTTGTTTGATTTTTGAAAATTAAAATTGAACACCATTTAATCATCATTGTCATCTAAGGTATATGGCGTAAGGAAGGATTGTAAGGCGATCATGTATGTATATCATTGATCATCTGGCCTTGATATGTTCATTTTTCATTGGTTTTTTTTTATAATCTTAGTTTCTCCGATACCTTAATAAATGACCCACTAGGTATATTAAGTTTATAGAATGATGTCAATTTGACAGGACCTTGACCCATGATACTGTTAAAATTATTTGATAATTGTAACATGACATTCACCATAACGACTTTACATAAACTTTTTAATCATGACAAGTAAAGCAGGGAATATATTGCAGGGTCATGTTATTAAACTTGAAGACACTTGACAATCTTTACTGAGTTTTTTTGCGATGAGGTGCTCAAAGATTGAATATGTATACTTATATGTGCTTGTGTGTTTTACACAAAACACACACACACAACGTATGCATTACAATTACATTAGATACATGCCTTCTATATATGTATATATATTCAGCCTAGGATCCATTGAATATCCAGTTTTCCTTTTTCTTGGTACATCAATACCTAAAAGCAGTTTCACTTTCTTCATCATGTGATCTACTACTTCATAATCGTTTGATTGTTTAGATAAATCACTTTTAACCACTTCAAAACCATCAATTATAATTGTCAGGAAAAAGTTGACGAGAATAAAGTTAAAACATAGAGCAAACATTCCGAATATAATTGGGCCCGCAACTCTTGTAGTGGTCCATGCCTTTTCATAATCGAATTTACCTGAAAAAGAAAATATACAAAATGTACCCTGTGTACGGAAAGTAAGAACTGCAAAATGGTAGAGATAGGATACGTTATACGGGTTACCTATTTGACGATCAATAATTGATTTGTGTTCTTACAAAGACTGCAAATCAAAGGTTTAATGTTTTTCACATACCAATCAACAATTTCTCCTTTTGCGCTTTTATGTATGCCTAAAGCACATTATAAAACAAATTGTTCTTTCTTTTTGTGGTTTTTGCTCTGGCCTTTTGACTCTCCTGTTATGTTTACACCACAATTTCATTAGGATGTGTAACATTTTTTACAGACTGCAAGTCGTGAAACACGATTAAAAAAATGTTTCATCGGTTTCTACATAACTCCTATCGACTCTATAGTCGTTCATGTTATTTGTGTTTAACAATTGAACTGTTTATTGGTTTACACAAACCACATATCAATCATAATATCAACGCGTATTCACAAATGTATCCTCATGATAAGGATTTAAGCAACTATAAGTCAACGAAGTACCTTTTTGTTTGAATTTGATTGTATTCACACCAGTGTTCTCTTAATTAGTGGATGCAAGTCTTTAAAGAAATGTATAAAAGAAATGCAGGAAATATGTCAAGATGACAGCCCCTCAACAACACAATAAATGGACAAGTTAATTACAAGTCACTCACCCAACATCATGGATAACAGCGTTTCTAACGTTGATACAAATGTTCTGAAGTCAAACATGTAAGTATTGAAGAAGAAATAAGCTGTTGTAGAAAATGCTAAGAATCCAGACATAAATACAACACCAAAACTTAGCAGTGGTTTGGCTACATACATCATTGTCGAAGTAAATAGAGATACTTTCTTGTTAAATCGTAGTAGTCTCAAAAACCTTAGTGTTTCCATAAAAGCTAGAATTCCAATGAAATATCCACAGCACTACAAGTATATATAATGTTTATATTGTTAAGTAAAACAACCAATTGTTTATTAACTTTCATAAATACTTCAGTTTTTTTGACAACGCTTAAACACAGCAACTGTATTACACGCATACATAATGGACATCTGATAAGATACATATCAACTGTACATTTGTAAGGTGTATAACAATGTATATATATCTGCTGAGAAGCATTCAAGCTGACAGTTCAAATCTTAAGGACATACGGTACAGTTTCTATTCCAAGGTATATTTTAAACGAAAGTTTGCTTACAAGCCATTTTTCACCTAGTCAAATGAAATTAGCAATAACAAATATACCTTTTATGTGCTACTTTTAGAGATAAATTGGTTGGAAATGTAAAATATCTCTTTCGTGAAGTTTTCAATTTTTGAAGTCATGCTTTGTAGTTGAAATAACTGCAACGAAAAGATATATTTATAACGTAAACTGTTTTTATTATACGATTTGTACGCCAACTTTGGTACAAATTTGGTAGGCTATGCTGCACTCTTCTTTTTTGCCTGTTCATTCTTTCTTTTAATAAATCAAAAACCAACTATGCCATATGAGAGATAACCGATTATAATGTATCGTTTGAGAGCCAGGCTGTAGATCACCACATTCGTAAAACATCGGTCATGGAATTGTTTCACTCTCAAACTTCCCTCATATAACTATGCCAAACTCGCGATGAAATTTTACTCGGTTGGGAGTACAACTATTCAACACAAATTATTACATTGTATATAGAACAAGAATTATG
This sequence comes from Mytilus edulis, assembly GCF_963676685.1. Lineage (NCBI taxonomy): Eukaryota > Metazoa > Mollusca > Bivalvia > Mytilida > Mytilidae > Mytilus > Mytilus edulis. Next base: position 6,552,104 of record NC_092352.1, on the reverse strand, counting down.
CTTACCTCGTCCCAAACAATAGCAAAGAAGAAATTAACAAACGTTGTAGGATTGTCCTTAACCTTCTTCATCATCTGCACACTAATAACACTTCTATATATAAAAACTAACATCAAACCATAAGCTATAGCTAATACAATCAGTTCCCATACGTTCCAGAACTCCTAAAAAGGAATAATGTTTTGTTATGTTATTGATTATTTCTATCACCTAAAAAATTTAATTGAATCATTAACAGTGTTTACCTGTATATGCTTCTATTCCTTTATATGAACTCCTTAAATAGAACCAGCTGGGTTTCTTTCGCATCAATATGCTGATCTTAAAGACATAGCCGTATCCAAACTATATTTATATATATTGTTTATCGTTTATCGAGAAAAGCAATCGAGTTGAGATGACCAATGATTGTGTATCGCTATTTTACCTATGACTACGTTGTCAATTTCATGTCAATTTTATTAGAAACGCCACGTGCCCCCTTATAGTTTCTAGCGTTAATTTCATATCACTCGACTCCACTGAGAAAGGAAATTATCTGTCAGTATTTTTTGTAAAATAGCGATAAATACTATTTATCTATATTATTCAGTTCAGCTTTTTTCAAAATCCTGTATCACGGTTTTGTTCAATCGACAATATTTGACCCGATGCTATTAGGTGCGCTTTCCCGCAAATATGTTTGAAAGTTGCATCTGATGACATATTTAAGTGACCCATGTATATCAAAATGTTACCATATTGCAAAAACCATGTGGAAACACGAAAACATATACAAACAAGCGTACCTTTAAAAGTTTATTTTATCTGCAGAGTTTTTGATGTCAAGTAATTGGGTTATCAACAGACATGTAAAACGGTTTTAACAAGAAACACAAGTTTACTCGTAGATTTGCAAGCAATTTAATTTCTCTGGTGAAATGATATCTATATTGATCATCAAACAAATTGAATGATATACGTTCTAGCCTCAGATATATTAAGTAGAAATTACGTCATCGACATTAATTGAATGTGGCATCGTAAAAGGTGACCATTGTTTGTTTTAGTTATTACTGATTTAAAGAGGAGGAATGATATATATCCGGCATTCAGGCAAAACATTCCGTCTTTTTTATAACTTGCTGGGGTTTTTTTATGTTTCAAATTATATAGTTAGCATGAAACTCTAATTCAAATGAGAAAACTTTATGATAGACCTAGTAAAACGTGTTAAGAGGTTCTTTTTATTGGCAGTTTTCCTTGCATGTTTAACTTAGTAAGTGAACTAACGCATTAATTATAAAAAAAAAGGAGAAGATGGGGTATGATTGCCAATGAGACAACTCTCCACAAAAGACCAAAATGACACAACTATAGGTAATAGTACGGCCTTCAACAATGAGCAGATCCCATACCGCATAGTCAGCTATAAAAGCCCTCGAAATAACAATGTAAAACATTTCATACGAAAAAACTAACGGCCTTATTTATGTACAAAAAATGAACGAAAAACAAATATGTAATACATAAACAAACGACAACCACTGAATTAAAGACTCATGTCTTGGGACAGCCATATACATACAGAAAGTGGCGGTGTTAAACATGTTAGCGGGATCCCAACCCTCCCCTAAACTGGGTAAGTGGTATAACAGTACAAAATAAAAACGAACTATAAAAATCAGATGAAGTAATAAAAATAAGTTACCTTGAAATAATCTTTCTTCAGTTTTCGTATTTTCTTGACTTCTGTTACAGTGTAAAATATAACGAAGGCCATGGTAATCAACTCAATAGCCATAACAAAATACATGAATCCATTACTATACCGGTCTAAACGAAATATGAAGAATCTTTCGAATGGTTCAATGCCTGGAATCAAAATAGAAGTTCATTTTAAATTGAAATGTGTGGCTTTACATTTAATTAAATTTCCAGTTTTGCACTAAAACATTGGTGAAGCCTGCTTTTAAAGTGACAATTTTTTTTTTTTTTTAAATATTACAAAAAAAAAATAATTTACAAATCGAGTTGTCATCTATTGTCAATTTATGCTAATTTCAATATTTGATGATTGTCGTAAACTTCTGTGCCTTTTAACAGCAATATTTTCTTTGAAACCCAAGCTAAGAAGAAGTTGAATGTTAAGATCCACTTCCATACCTCATTCAAAATTAATCTGTGTGTGCTGCTATTGTTAATCAATTTACAGACGCTTCGTGCTTCATACATGTTTTTGTTTGATACTGCAGGATTTCATTTGACAGACTTTTGTGGTGGTCAACTTCTATAATGTTTTTTGTGGTTCGAATTTAAAATAAAATCACTGTGATTAATGTTTTCATTCAAACCAAATCGTCAATGGACGACTATTTGCAAATTGAAATATTGTTAAAGCACACTAAATGACATGCTTCATTAAACCGAAATAATAAATAACAAATATATACCTCCTGTCTGTAAAAACTCCAGGACATACAGACAGATACCGAATAGATTATTATTAGGGTTATATAAGTTGACTTCAATGAAAATTGCCCTGGTATTGTTATCGACCCAGTTATTTTCCATTAGAGTATCTATCACTGAAGAGGCATCCGTCATGGTAGTACCAAGATCTGCCACATATCCACCACCACCATAAGTAGAAAATATACCCCAGTACGGATAGCCATCTATATCACTTGATTGGCTGTAGCTGAATAGACTGTCTGGGATATCTGTAGGATCTTCAATGTTAATAAATATCAATGTATAAGATTGTGATATCATCACAAGAGCAAGAGTTTTGTACTTGATAGATAAGGAAGACACACAGCGAAAGATCTCAATTATACAAATATTAATTCCGACTTCACACATCACAAAATTTGTACGTCGAGTTTAAGATATGAGGGATTGAGACTTATATGAATTGATTGCTATTGGTTATTAATAAGGAACATCTACATGTATCACACTTATAAGTATTATCTTAACGGGGTCACATGCCCATAGAGATATTTAGGGTCCATATTTACAAGACTCTTCAATGACGCTCAAATCAAAACGACTAAAAAGGGCAAATAAAGTACGAAGTTAAAGAGCATTGAGGGCCAAAATGTCCTTAATTATTTGTCACAATTACAGCTTAGCTTATTTTGTCCTGGGATCTGAAGTCCTTAGTATTTCGAAAAATTCAAAATTTTATTTACAAAAACAGATGCCTTAATGCATAATTTATCAGATCTTTATGACATTTTACAAGTGATTTGAACATACGGAACTGGTTACAGATATCGAATGAATATATTCGTGTTAACTGATAGGTATGTTTTTGTTTTGTTTTCAATTTGAGATTGTTCTCATTTCATTGTATTTGGATAAATGACAAGCTCAGATACATCAAACGCATGGAAAATAATTGTTATATTCCTGACTTGGAACAGACATCATATATATAGTCTAATTATTGTCAATTAGTTGGTTATAAAAAACACAATTTGATATTCAGAAAAAGGTCAAAATTTCTGATAAGGCATAAATCACTAACATTTCATTCGTAGAGTTATACTATATTGTACGCCGTGACTTACCTGATGCGTCTAACGGATCCCATTTAAGTTTGTAGTCTTTTTTATCTTCCGAAAAAGAGCTGTAGTCATCTCTGCAGTATTCTATTAAATAATCTAAAGGTGCAACGCATTTGTCTGAAAACACATATATTGTGTTAACAAATATATTAAGTAGATATACAGGACACAACCATAGCAGAACATCTATTAATCGTTTATCATAATTTGCTTTTAACAAATATTTAACAAATACTCAAACTTAAAAATAGCTTAACTGTCATTGTGTTTTGCTATAAAAACGAAATAATAATTCAATTACTCAAACCGTTCTATGAACCATGTATTAATACTTACAAGGAATAGTTCTAAGTTGGCGTAGTCTAGCACTTCCTACCAGTAGAGTCTGTTTATCTTGAATTAGACTTGAGCTATCTGTAAACACATCACCGTTATACCAGTCTGTGTAATACAGACTATTTAATAAGGCATTTTGTGTCCAATTCCAAAACTGGGCTATAGAGTTTACCTGAAAATATAGTTGTATATATTACTTATTGAAGTATAAGGGGATTATTCTAAGTATTTAGTATTCAGTATTTTATCTTCAAATAATGATAAATTAATGTCATACACACAAAGACGAAAACACGAAAAGTTAAATGACTAGAATTTCACAATGACAACTTCTTTTTAAATGTGACTTTTGTTAGGTTTGGGATCATGTCAAGAAATGAAGAGATTATTTAGAATCAATTTGTTTTATGAATTTTATATGTTATGTATGTTTATTAATAGAAAATTAAAAAAATTGAAATGTCAATCTTTTTGAATGCGAGATTATATGCTTTATTCATTTTGACACTAAAGATACGACGTGCTTAATAAATTCAGCTTTGAAAATGTTTGAGTATGGACTAATATGTAAGACTTATGAATCTCAAGAGTATTTCTTGCATTAGATGCAGATAAAGGATCCACATAAATAAAACAAAACAAAAATAGTTCGTAGCATTTAACAGTGTACACCATGGCTTCTATTAACGCACACATTTATAATATAGATTTTAATAGATAATGTATTTTTAATCCTTTACCTGATCGAACTGAACGGTATAAGATGGAGAAAATGATCCTAGATTAAACATGTTGTTGTAAGTAGTGTACTGATTATATGACCAAGGATCTCGGTTGGAATAGGCTATCATCAACACAAAATACAGGAAAAACACACAGATAGCTATCTCTTTCAGCAAGGAATACATTGCCATTTCATGAGCTCTAAATAAATAGACAAAATCAAAACATGGATAAGTTATTTAACTAAAGCATAATTTGAAAATGCCTGTACCAAGTCAGGAATATGACAGTTCTTGTCCATTCGTTTTTGATGCGTTTTGTTATTTGATTTTGCCATGTGATTATGGACTTTCCGAATTGATTTTCCTCTAAGTTCAGTATTTTTGTGATTTTTTGATAAGGAAAAAAAAAATACAAATCACAAAAATACTGAATTCAGAGGAAAATCAAATCGGAAAGTCCATAATCACATGGCAAAATCAAATGACAAAACACATCAAAAACGAATGGACAAGAACTGTAATATTCCTGACTTGGTACAGGCATTTTCAAATTTTAGAAAACATTCCGATTTGAATTTTTATTGGAGTTCGTCAATTTTTTGTTATATTGAGCTCAAATGAGTTATAATAATCAATAATGACTCATTATGTCTGTTTAGTTCACGCATCATTGTAAATATAACGGTATTTGATGAGACTGTCAACCAAATGAGAGGTTTAGCGCTATAAAACCAGGTTTAATCCACCATTTTCTACATTTGAAAATGCCTGTATCAAGTCAGGAATGTGACAGTTCTTGTCCATTCGTTTTTGATGTGTTTTGTCATTTGATTTTGCCATGTGTTTAGGGACTTTCCGATTTGATTTTCCTCTGAGTTTGTGATTTTACTTTTTACTGTTGAACTTCTTCTTTCAATATATAGTCGGGCTCTTTTTGAGTGTATAATGACTCTTAAAAACATTATCGCTGAATTGTAAATTTAATGTAACAACACTATTGTTCTTATAATGACCTTTCCTCCCGTGCCGTCTTTAGGAAATCCAACTCTGGAGGGAGAGGTGCTGATGTTTTCATCTTTTCTAATTCCTTTCTTTTATCTGGATTTTTTAAGTCTTCCTCAGTCATATGTGAATGTAACCATTCCTCTCCAGGTTCTAGCTGTTTATCGTTATCGTCATCGTTGGCTTCAGGTTTCTTAATAAAAACCGCATATATGACGGCTATGATAATCACCTAAAATGTGGTATATTATCTATGAATTATTAATATATTACGTGCTCTGTTTATAAAACAAAATCCAAAATTCATGAGTTTTAAAAGTATTTTTTTAATTCAAGTTTAATTTTATTAGTCACGTTCAAAGATTCAAATTATGTGATTACAACTGGTTTTATAATTTGTATACTTACCTTTAATGGCTGTGAAAAGAAAATTGACTCAAAACAGGATATAAAGAAGGACACCAGCCATTCTAAAGATTTCTTTGGTCCAAACACGCCACCAAATTCCACTGTTGCCCAAAATGCAACAGCTACAGTACAAAATGATATCACATAACCAATATAAATTCCCCAATAAGGTAGTTTGAAGGGCTTTTTCGTTTTGTCATCTTTTTTAAATGTAAGTGCCCTAGGAACTGGATTAAGCTCTGCTGATGGTTTTTTCATATATTTATCTGGAGGAGGATGAACACTCCTATCATTGTCGTTCTGGTGAGTATCGTCTTTATCGTCAAAACATTCGCCTCTCTCTAACATTTCAAGCTCATTTTCCAATTCTACTTTGACAGCATCAGGGTCAAGATCTGATTTTTCTCTTGTTCTTTCTTTCTTTGCATTCTCAACCATATTATTTTTTACTTCTTCCCTCTGTTTTTCATCCATACCATGAACTTTCCTTTTGACACAGGCAAAACATAGAAACTTGCTATAAAATCGGTATGCAAGTGTTTCTTCAATCTTCTTGGGATATGGTTTTGAATAGCGAAATAATGCTACAATTAATAGATTGATTGGCAGTGACATTAGGCCGCTGACTAATCCGATATATAATCCTGTTGGGGTAACCACTATTGGACCTACTCCATACTCCTTTGGATTTGACCCCTCATCAGACTTATAAAATGCAATACTTGTAACCATGGTAGCAAAAAGTAGTGACAAGCAGCATGTTAATCGCTGAATACGAGTGAAATTACTTTTAGCAGGACGTTTAAAGATAGAAAACCATAAATGACCATCAGCCAAGCTGTATTTTGTTTTTGTCCAGAAAAGATAGTTAAAACTGGTTAGTTCGGCACGACCAGCAACAGGTATCATTCTGTCAATCTAAAAATATACAATTGGCATCTATTACTTTTTCATAACTTTGCATAATGTGTTTTATCATTGTACCATTCTCTGTTACATTAATATTCCTCTGCATTACTAGTACTAAATTTATCTCGTTCCATGAAAGAAGAATTTGTTGACTAAATATTTAAGATTAACACATAAAAATATAATTATTTGAACTTTATGAGCGTAAAAAAATAACCTGGCTAGTAATAAATACATTGAAATCTGTCATTCTATATATTAAACCCGCATTGGAGATAAAACCATATTATTTTGTGAAAAGATATAACCAAACTTCAGAACTCCAAGCTAAATTCAAAATGGGAAGTCCATACAAACAGACATCAATTTAAACTTTAGACTTTATCAACCAACGGAATGAAGTAAAAACAGCTGTTATATTCCTGTCTTGGTACAGGTAAGTTCACGGAAAATGTTGAATTATTTGAACATCTAAGGTTTTCCTCTCCCCGGCAAATATGGTGTAGTCGTTGTGTATTTAATTTGCATATTTTTTGTTTGAAATGCTCCTCTGCTGCATGTTTGATTTGACATCTAATGTTTTTCATTTGAAAGCAATTCATATTTAATAAGACGAAATTCGTGTCTAGCATAACAAGTTGTATGCCTGGTATTGGTTTGGACAATATTTCTTTCAAATAATCAAATTATGCTATGTAAGACGATAAATTATAAGCAATAGAAACCATACACAAGCAACATTGATCAAATTCAATTTGTCTCACAAAAAAGCCTGGTTTTATTGGTGAAACTTGAACAGAACGAAATTCTTTCTTGTAGTATAAACAACTTAAAACAAACTAACTAGAAAAGTTTTTGCTTTTCCCATAAATGTCTCTAAATGACGGATGATTTGTCCATATGTTTTAAATGCCCTTTGTTAGTCATTATTAAAATGTAAAGAATCAAATATTTTTCTACAAAAAAACATAATTGTAACATACTAGGCCATCATCGTCGTCAAGTGATAACCAATTTTCGCACACAAAGAAATATTTATCCCCAGTTTGGAGGTCTTCTATCTGCATTCTACTAAAGTACCACGGTGGATTACTGCCCATGTTGTCATGCCAAATTCTGAAGAAATAGAAAGCAGTAACAGTCTGTCCATGTGTTGACAAAAAATCTTGAAAAGATTTATAATGGTGTCTAAGAAAGACTTCATTCTATTAAGTGATGTATGATCATTTGATATACATTGATCAACAATTTTATAGCAGTAATTCGACGGGTGTAACATGTGAAGCAATATCTCCTCATCCGTCCGGAGCAACTGATACCAACTCCATCTTTTGGCTGTGCTCGTGTTTCTCACCTTGATTTCTATGTTTATTTTGTATACTGATGTTTGTCTTTTTTATGGCCATGACGTTGTCAGTTTATTTTCAACTTATGAGTTATAAATTCCCTTTAGTATTTGTCGCCTCTCTTCAAATATATAAAGGTACAATTTGCAAAGCAATAATCATTGATAACGAATTCATAAATGACAGGCTCATACTGTATTTTCAGCTAATAAAGTAGTGCGAATTTAGAAAACAACTCAAGAGTTGTGGTTAGATTAAATTTGAACAAACACACGATAGTTTGATACTAGTATACTTGTTGCCAAGTGGTTTAACATGCATTCAGAATCCGAAAAAAATACATTTCTAGGTAGTTCTAAGTTACTTTGCGTTTAATGCATACTAATTTATCCTTATCTATAATGTCCTTTATAGTGTTTATAGTGCTTTGTTATCCATGTACCTCAGATGTGTTAGTTTCCCAAGTGGCTTAGGAACTGCCATAACAAACCCATCAATGTTGGATGCTTGTAATACCGGCCTTTTTTCATCAGCAAGAAACCGTGGAGATGTTTCTTCTTTTTCTCCAGTAAGTATAAAGGAAACTTTGGCTGTGGTCCCTTTTAAATCAAATATTTACGAATGTTTTAAAGGGTTGCTAATGTACATACATGTACTTCTAATGTCATGGCAATACAATTAAAGTCATTGATCTGTAACAAATATTGTTTAACAATATATATTCTATTTTCTGCAATTGATCTTCATTTTAGTGATAGCTTTAATATTCGCAGAACTAAAAGCTTGTGATTTATTTGGAATATATTATTAAAATATACTAGTAATTAAAAGTTAAAAATCATTTTTTTTGGTAGATTTATCAAAATTCTTGAGCCATTACCTGCTCCTTTTCTGGATCCTGTGAAGACCTGAATTTCATACAGATATTTATCTCTGGGATCATTATCTGGTAGAGGTGACGATCCAGCCTAGTAAACAGAATTATAGCATATAAATATAAGTAATAAGCTGTTGTTGACAATCATTTATCTGGTTTAATTTCGGGTTTTAATTCTATATATTTACTTGTTTGTGACGTATATTTTTATACCTTATATACATGCATGTAAACCTTTTCTTCAAAACCCGGGTCATATTTTATATGAGCGTCACTGATGAATCTTATGTAGACGAAACGCGTGTCTGGCGGCGAACTAAATTATAAATTAAACTATTTACACCACTGGGTCAATGCCACTGCTGGTGGACGTTTCGTCCTCGAGCTGGTATCACCACCTCAGTAGTCAACACTTCCTTATTGGCATGAATTTCAATAATGTGGTCATTTTTATAAATTTCCTGTTTAGAAAACTTTGAATTTTTCGAAAAACTAAGGACTTTCTTATCTCAGACATAGATTACCTTAGCCGTATTTGGCACAATGTTTTGGATTTTTTTTTATTCTCAATGCTCTTCAACTTTGTACTTGTTTGGCTTTATAAATATTTTGATATGAGAATCACTGATGAGTCTTATGTAGAAGCAATGCGCGTCTGGCGTACTAAATTATAATCCTGGTAAATTCGATAAATATTTACTTATAATTCAACAATAATATGCTTTCAAGGAAAAATTTCAATATTTTTTTCATATTTTCAAACAATTATACTTAAACTATTTACTCCTCCGATTATTGGACTCATCTCACACATTCTTAAGCCATGCCATTATGACATTGAATATGGAAATATATAACAGTTGTTATCTATTCGTTCGATATTTTTGAGTTTTTGATTTTACCCTTTGATGAGAGACTTTCTGTTTTGAATTTTCCTTGGAGAACATACGAATGAATGAAGAAAAGATTGTTTTGAACTCAAACTGGCAGAAGAAAGAAGAAAATGTTGTTTATTTTCACAAAAAGGAAAAATACAAGGCAGTTAAAAACTAAAAAAAAAAAAAAGTTGAAGAAACGTTTTTAATCTTACCATGATTTTGTCCATTAAATCTCTTTTCCTTGCCCAAATACACATTAGAACATATAGACACATTAAAGATACCATAGTACAAAATATGATAGGATTCTCGTCTAATTTTGTGAATGCTGAATCGTTGAGATCTATAGTATTCATAGGTACAGCGAACCCAGCAGCAAACGATGTCAAATGGTTAGATAAACAATGGATGCGATCTGGTGTTGACAGTGGCCCGACCTAAAACATAAAAAGAATGATGAGTTTTTAATATCATTTGATATATTTACAAGAGTAAGCAATATAGAACGCAAAATCCGACATGAAAAATAAGTGTAGTGCTTAAAATTTTACTTTGCATATTTCATGTCAACAATACGGTTGTTGTTTAAAAATTGTTTTAATTAGTTATTGGGATTTTTAGTTTGAGTATCTATAATTTAATCAGTATAAATGAGACTAAAAGAACAATAACCTATACTCAAGAAATAAATAGTTTAGGTAAAGATCCTGAGAAATTAAAAAAACTTTTAAAAAAAAAAGTAACAAGATAAAAAAAATAACCCAATTTTGAAAAAAAAACAGATAAGAAATTTATCCAAAACACTTCGGTTTGCATTTTGCAAATAATCCTTCATTAGATCAAAAGAATAGAAAAGCAGAAAGAAAAAACAAGTGATAATTATGACACATGTGAAAGATTCCATTCTGTTAATATTATGAAGGCAATTGTACAAATAAGTTAAGCTTATCTACTCAAACATTTAGCAGGCAAATACATCTGATTTATGTGTAGTTTGTTCAACTGAAATTGACTTTTTTCTTTAAATCCTCTAGTTTGATTCTTCAACATGATTGTGACTTCTTATTTTTCAAATTTTAAATTGTTCAAGGCACACAACAAGCAAGCATCGCATGAATATTTATGACGCTATAAACATATGACCAATTCTGGCCAGAAAATATCGAAGCCGCAATTTTTGAAAAACACACACTAATCCTTTGTTATAAAACTTTTTTGATGTCAATATTTGCGCCCTCAAAACTGTCTTGCACCAGTAACAAAGTTAAGCCTAGCTTATTTCATTTTACTAAAATGAATTTACGTTTATATATACTCCTTTACCATGAAATCTTGTAACGCCTGGTTTCCAACTAATTTGCAGGCGTTATAACGGTTTTTTTTTCGTATTAAACAATTTAAATGAGAAAGTTCATGATAATTAGAAAGTATTTGACATTTTTCTATTAACTTGTTATATGTGAATGTCTGTGAATATTTGTGTATAATAGTGTATACATATGTGCGCATGTGTCACTGACTTATTGATTCGTCGTTAACATGTAGTCTTGAATGTACGTCTTATGTTATGTTGTAGATAACAACTAGCAGCCATCATGTAAATAATTGGTGTTTTTGAGCATTTAACAAGATGACATCTTCATATACTCTTTATAACATTACTGTGTGGAATTTACCTTGAAGCAAAGTCGCAGATATTAAATTGTGGGAAAGCAGTATGTCACCAGATGAAGTTTGTTCTTTTGTGTGATATCATTAATTGTTTTCATTCTTCGATACGATTATAACATTATCGATTTACTTATACTTTTGTTTTGGTTGTTTATTATATCGACTTCATAGGGATTAGAATTTCTTCTGACAAGATTTTCATTATGCGTTTATTCATATTTTCTATCAACCATTTGTTAACCTCTAAATGCCGTTTGACTTTTATCGTAGTGGAGTTCAGTGAACTATACCCCTATCAACCATGTATTCTTTGTTCCGAATATTACTCATATTAATATTTATCAGGTATCAATGTTTGTAAACTAACCTCACAACCTTCGTTGGACCATTGATCTGTCATTCTGTCCCACCAAATGCAGTATGCACTAAATATGCTAATACGATAAACAGCTTGTTTGTATGCAGGTTCAGGTGGTGGTTGTGTAGGCTTGGGGGTTTTCGGCCCTTTTGGTATTGGGTAAGCTGCAATTGAACGATTGAAGATATACAAGGTAGAAGGTAGACCATTTTAATTGGTCTTAATTCATTTTGCAGCAATACTGCTAGACTCACAAGGAAGTTGTCCTTCCATCAAGACAGATACACATGTGTCGCTGTTTCCACTAAACAATAGTATATGTTTATCTTTCCACGTCTCAATTCCGAAATAACCAAAAGCAATTAAGTATCCTATTTGATAGTATTCACCATAAGTGACCTCACTTATTATTGCTAAACTAATGACGAACACAACTAACATAATTTGTAATATTCAGCATTATTTGAATGGCCATTATGACATATATGTCACGTCCGGTATTGGGGCATGAACAGTCTATATTAATGACATCACCGAACGGCAAATATCCCCACTGCTTTTTATCATATTATCATAAAATGGTTGTCACAAATAAAGCAGACACTACCTATGTATTCAGAGATGCTGATATTGTTCTTTTTTCTAAAGGAATCAGGTTTTGGAAACAGCATTTATCGATCTAAGATATTGGAGATATTCTTGAAGAGTAAATATTATAATTCATTTAATTAACCAAGACATTTCCAAACTGTTTGTCACGGATGTCTTATATTTGGTAGTAGCTGTCAAATGTATTTATTACTTTGTAGAGCTCCACATATAATATCGTCATTTATCTTAAAACTTTTTTAGTTGTGTCTTGTCTGAATAATTTATACACCATTGCTCCTTTAAATCGTGTGTATAAAGTATACAGCATTGCGAAAAAAAATAAAAGTGACAATGTTTAGAATTTGGTAGTCCAAATGCGCATTATGTCTTCATAGGACCCATCAGTGGCGAAACATATTTTTTTCACCAATGTTTTCTGTACTATATTATGTGGGAAAATTTGCCATGTTTTTTCATCATTGAGTGAGATTTCAATAAGCACGCTCATGACCCAACACCAGAAACAAACATAAAACCCGAAGGATTATAACAAGAGGCTCTCAAGAGCCTGAATCGCTCACCTTAAATTGTTTGCTTAAATCTTCCATGAATGATTATTTTGGGTTTTCAATTTATATAAATGGTTCTTCGATTCTGTCATATCTTCTTCAAAAGCAAAAACAAGACATGACACACTGAAATGTCTCGTTTGTCTCGTGTTCATAATATAATTTATGATGAAAGTATAAAAAAAAACATTGTATACCTCAAGCATTACATTATTGCTGTTTACAGTTTATCTACATCTATAATAATATTCAAGATAATAACCAAAAACAGCAAAATTTCCTTAAAATTACCAATTCAGGGGCGGCAACCCAACAACGGATTGTCCGATTCATCTGAAAATTTCAGGGCAGATAGATCTTGACCTGATAAACAATTTTACTGCTGTCAGATTTGCTCTAAATGCTTTGGTTTTTGAATTATAAGCTAAAAACTGCATTTGACCCCTATGTTCTATTTTTAGCCATGGCGGCCATCTTGGTTGGTTAGCCGGGTCACCGGACACAACTTTTAAACTAGATACCCTAATAATGATTTTGGCCATGTTTGGTTAAATTTGGCCCAGTAGTTTCAGAGGAGTAGATTTTTGTAAAAGATAACTAAGATTTACGTAAAATGGTTAAAAATTGACTATAAAGGGCCATAACTCCTAAAGGGGTCAACTGACCATTCCATTTCGGTCATGTTGACTTATTTGTAAATCTTACTTTGCTGAACATTTTTGCTGTTTACAGTTTATCTCTATCTATAATAATATTCATGATAATAACCAAAAACAGCAAAATTTCCTTAAAATAACCAATTCAGAGGCAGCAACCTAACAATCGGTTGTCTGATTCATCTGAAAATTTCAGGGCAGATAGATCTTGACCTGATAAACAATTTTTAAGCCAAAAACTGATTGTACCCCTATGTTCTATTTTTAGCCATGGTGGCCATCTCGGTTGGTTGGCCGGGTCAATGGACACAATTTTTAAACTAGATACCCCAATGATGATTGTTGCCAAGTTTGGTTCAATTTGACCCAGCAGTTTTAGAGGAGAAGATTTTTGTAAAAGATTACTAAGATTTACGGAAAATGGTTAAAAAGGGCTATAACTCCTAAAGGGGTCAACTGACCATTTCGATCATATTGACTTATTTGTAAATCTTACTTTGCTGAAAATTTTTGCTGTTTACAGTTTATCTCTATCTATAATAATATTCATGATAATAACCAAAAACAGCAAAATTTCCTTAAAATAACCAATTCAGGGGCAGCAACCTAACAACGGGTTGTCCGATTCATCTGAAAATTTCAGGGCAGATAGATCTTGACCTAAAAACAATTTTATCCCGTCAGATTTGCTCTAAATGCTTTGGTTTTTAAGTTATAAGCTAAAAACTGCATTTTACACCTATGTTCTATTTTTAGCCATGGCGGCCATGTTTTTTAATAAAATGGAAATTAAAACATAAACTTTATTCTAGATACCCTAGGAATCAATCAGATGAAGTTTGGTTTGAATTGGTTCAGTAGTTTCAGAGGAGAAGATCTTTGAAATAGTTTACGACGACGACGGACGCCAAGTGATGGCAAAAGCTCACATTTCCTTTCGGAAAAGTGAGCTAAAAATGTCTCATGTCAATTGAAGTATTTGCACCTTGTTTAAGGGCAACAACCCATATTTATAAACTCGAAATGTGCATACAACATACATCTTATCAGTACTATATTACTATTTCAAAGTTCAAAAAAAATATCTTTGATTTATTTGATTTCTCTAAAACGCTTTCTTAAAAAAAAAAAAGCCTTGTACTATGCCTTATAGATATTGAATCTCTTGGTATATAATTAATTAAATGTGTTATCCATATGAAAATAAGAAGACGTGGTATGATCTCAAATGAATGCAAACTATCCATCAAAGTTCACATGAAATGAATATCTGCAATTATAGGCAACCGTACTGTCTAAAACAATGAGAAAAGAACATACCGTGTAGTTGGCTATAAAAAGACCCTGACATGAAAAATATAAAAAAAAAATTACTTGAGAAAAGTAGCAGCCTAGTTTGTAACAAAGCAATTTTCGAAAAACAAATATGAACCAGAACAAACACTGAACTGCAGGCTCCTGACTTCAGTCAGTCACATAAAGAATGCGGTAAGGTGAACATGTTTGTAAGCGTTCTACTATCCATCTAACCTGAAACAGTGGTGTAACAGCACACCATAACAAATGAAACAAAATAATTAGTTGAAACTGTCTTAGCTAATTATATCGATACAAAGCAGAAAAACATCAAACAAAAACACAGACAGAACGTAGCAAGGTATTTGATAGTACTCATCTATCATCCCTTACAACATAAACTGAAAGCTAGTTCAAAGTCAATAACATCTAATGAAAATTGGTTTGAATACTGTTAAATTTTGTATTCAAAAATGGTTTCTGCTTTATCCGCGGAAAGAACTTACACAAATTATACATAACTTATAACAGTTGTTCTTGTTGAAGTTAGTTAGCTTCAAACTTAGATATATAAATAATTTCAGTTGTTAGGGTTGTTCTTTTGAAGTTAAATAACTTACTTGTACAAACAATTCTTTCTCCATCTTCCAAGTCTACATCTTCCAAGTCTCCATCTTCCAAGTCTCCTTCTCCCCTTTTCTTCTTGTCCCAAAACGAATTCAACCAATCCTTAATGTCCTTATTTTTGTCGTCTTCGGTGAAGATTTTGCACGTTGTTGTATATACTTTTGGTGTCGTAGTTGGTGGCGTGGTTGTAGGGGGTGCAGTAGAATAATAATGCCAATATAGAGGATGATCTTCAGACATGTTCATAACAAGATGTTTTATCCCAATGTAGAATTTCGTAGTTTCATTTCTGAAACAATAGTAGATATAATAGATACTGGATAATTCATTATGGTCTAAACGTCAGTCATTTATATTTTTTTTGGTTATGGTATTTAAAACGTTACTTTGAAATCAATATATATTATTTTGATAATATTTTAATTGAATGGAATGTCAGTAATATAAAATAATTTAGAAGGCGGGTATGAAGTTTGTTGTAAATCGCTTTTTTGAGTGGGTGTAGACTAACATGAGCAACACGACGGTTGCCACATGTGGAGAAGAAACTTCTCACTCTATAGGAGCAACTGATATCACCACTAGTTTTTGACAAGGTTCGTGTTGCTCCGTCTTAAGTCTATTATGTTGTGTTCTGTGCACTATTGTTTGTTTGTTTATTTTTATCCATGACGTTGTCAGTTTATTTTCAACTAATGAGTTTGAATGTCCTTTTGGTATCTTTCGCCTCTTTTGTATTAAATTCAAACGACTTTTTAAATTCATTTGTTATTGTATAATGTATAAGTGTATAATGGTCCAATGAAGGTTGTAATGTCAGTTTACACACACTGATACCAGTAACCTAACTCTATATTGGATTGACAAAAAGTAACTGGGGACTTGAATAACTTATTGGCAGTAAACCTTGACGATTTAACAACCAAACAGGTCTGTGTGTTCTTATTGTGATAAGCCTCTTATATTTAAAAGGTGATAATTTCATAACAAATATGTTTGTGCCTGCTGAAATTCATAATTGGTGGTGATAGGGAAATTGGTCAGAAAAAGTAGTTATCTCTGTCTACATCTATGTCTACATATTTACACATCATGTGGATCTTAACGCCTCAAATTAAAATCAGTGTCATTATCTTATACATCACGTACGCTGTAAACCAAAAGCTTATACAAAATTCAACACTTTTAAGTATCAAAACGAATTTTGATTAAAACAAAACAACCAAAAATGTAAATCATGTTTAGAAATACTATATTCATATTTATTTGTTTTAATATTTACATATTTCGAGATTCAATTGTATGTATACCTATCGATGAATCTGTTGCACTATTTTAATACTTACATTCTAAAAAGTTTAATTGTAAACAAAAATATGTCAGTTTATGTAATTTATACTTACATACTCAGGAAATCATTTGTAAAAAAGCAAGTATAACTGTCTGGTTGTTCATGAATGTATGATGACCGGTCAGCAGTGGTATCATTTTCATAACTCTTGGCGTCTATGTATGACAACATTTCAGCTAAAGCATCATCCGACAATGGAAGGGTACAGTTAAAATCATAATCAGTGGTTGTTGGTGGTTCATTTGCTCTAGATCACAGGAAAAAGAAGTATAGGAGATATTTTCAACTCTGATGGCTGTAATTCTTTTAGACATAATAGGTTGTGTTATGTTTACGTTTGTAAGTATCTGTTATGTTTTATAATCTATCTCGAATACTATATTATATAGTTTTTTTCATTTAGCAACTCTAAACAAGCCGCCAATGAAGTTGCAAACTGTGAATTAGGCGAATAGGTGTCAACCCCATTCCAAAATAAAAACCAGACGCAGTGATTGAACGGTAACTTATAATCATAAATTTAGATTTTTTTCAAGTGAAAACGGTCTTCCACATATAAAAAAGAAGATGGGGTATGAATGCAAATGAGACTACTCTCCATAAGAGACCAAATGAAACAGAAATTAACAATTATAGGTCACTGTACGGCCTTCAACATTAATGCCCATACCGTATAGTAGGCTATAAAAGGCCCCGAAATGACAATGTAAACCATTTCAAACTAGAAAACTAACGGCATAATTTACATCTCAAAAGTGTTGGCCAAGACTTTAATTCTTAAAAACATAAATATGAAATTTTCTTTTCATGTTCCTTTGGATTATGTTCTTTTAGTTTTATGAAAGGAATTTTGATGACTATTGAAAGAACATTGTATTAGTTTTATAAAAATCGCACTTACTTTACAAAGACGTACCACTCTACTGGTTTAAGTTCAAGTGCAAACTCTGTCTGGGTATCGTTTGTATTATTTGCGACGTTGGCAAACATCTCTTCTATGTAATCTATCATATCTGTGATGTTGAGGATCTGTTCTAGTTTTATATGCAATGACCCAGTATTCTCTATATTAACACTATGTATGACCATTGATTGATCCCAAGCCCTGGTTACATTTCTGACAATATTTACACTAGTGTCAAAGTTAGTACGATCAACAAAAATATCAAACATCTGAGAATTATCCTCAACAGGTACTTCTAAACCACTATCATTTCGGTATCTCAAAGACACAACATCGCTTGAAATTTTCTGAGCTGACCCTGCTGTAGTGTCCGTCCATGTGAAAGGATTGTTTGTCATTCTCAAAGCCTGTAAAATCAGATTACATTACTGTAGCGTGCAAAAATATCATGAATATTACAGTTGGGTTTGTTTTTTTTTTGTCTTTCGCACTAAAGCTACAAATTAAAGGAGAATCTATTGTTAATTTTTAATGTGTATGCATTGTCAGGTATCTATATAGGTCAACAAGTGTTTTTAAATGGAAAATTTTAAGAATGCATATGTCAAAGAGAAATTGCTAACGCCATGGCAAATAACAAACGACGTGAAAACGTTTGAAACAATAGTTATCAAAAGTACCAGGATTATAATTTAGTATGCCATACGCCAGTCTACATAAAACTCATCAGTGACGCTCAAATCGAAATATTTATAAAGCCAAACAAGTACAAAGTTGAAGAGCATTGAGGATCCAAACTTCCAAAAAGTTGTGCCAAATATGGCTAAGGTAATCTACGCCTGGAATAAAAAAATCCTTAGTTTTTCGAAAAATTCAAAGTTTGGTAAACAGAAAATTTATAATAATGATCACATGATTGATATTCATGTCAATCATGTGGTCATTTATATAGAATTTTAATCAAAAAGCACTATTATGCAAATGTCGAATACATTTTTTACACTTACATAAGTTAGTGACGTAATATAGCTGGACCTACCTCTGTGGCAACAAAAAATGTTGTTTCATTCCCCGTATCACCAAATATAGACTGTGACTTTGGCATTAGTACACTCGAGAATCCACCTACTTCTAGAAGGGGTTCTAAAACATCAAAGTAGTATTTAATAAATCAATTGTTTTTCTTTTTTCTTTTTCTTTAAATATAGATTATTATCTTTATATGATTATTCTTTAGGGTTAGAAGATATTTATCAATTTACATTAATCTGCTTTTGAGCTTATGATACTGTGCCTTATCATGATTATGACAGTTGTTTTCTATTCGTTTGATGAGTTAAGGTTTTGATTTTGCCACTGATAAAGTGTTTTCCGTTATGAGTTTTCCTGTTCTTCGTTTTTTTTTATTGTCGTAAATTTAATTTTTATTAATAACGTTATAAAGTCTACTCACTATCATTCATATCAATGGTCAGTCTTTTCCTGAGAGTTATGTTGAGTTTCGGTGATTCTAATATGGCGTCTTTTTCACCAACAACTTTGTATGTGGATATTGTTTTGATCAAGTTATCCGTTTGAGCTTCCACTTTTGAGTATATTTCTTTTCCCTGTAGCATTATGAAAAATAAAAAATAAATTATATCACTGCTGATGATATTTTCTCCGATAATTGAAGTCTTCTCTTGGTTCCCGATATATTTAACAATTGTACCATTTAAAGCAAGAAAATATAAATGTTTTTGCAGTTCTTATTTCATATTCTATGTCTCGTGTTTTACAGTTCTGAAAATGATGTATCCATATTTCCACAATATCGAACGATACTGGATGAGTTTAAATGGAAAGTGTTAGCTGCTCTGTATGTATCATCTGCTATTCACATATCAGAATCAGTCAAAAATATGCCAATTGTGGATAGAACACACTTAGAATAAAAGTATTTATGTACGACGCAATTTTATGATAATGATCATGAATATCTCCAACTGCCAAAAATGTGACTTGTTAGCTTTGGAAAGACATATTGTATCGGTCAAATTCATTTTGATGATCGTTGTACTTCTGATGTGATTTCTTTTGATCCTCCTTAATACCCTCCATGATCCGGATCAGTTTGAGTTTATATTACTAATCTAATTCTTGTTGGGGTTCATTCGATTCCCTCAGTTTTTGATCGTTACTTAAATTTGACTTCTATATGGATTGATTAGCAATGGACTAGTTAAACTACTGTTGCTTAAATCAAGAATTGTCAATGAACATGAAAACCTGCAATGGTTCAGAATCAACATTTATATTAACGAAAGTGAAAATGTGGTTTACATGAAATGTGATACTATTTTTTTCAAATCTGTTCAAGTGTAAGTACGTAAGGTAATACAAAATCAAATTTAAGAGGATTCGAAAAGCTTTAAAAATATATGTACCTGAATTTAATCACCATCTAAATCTGACTTTGAATATATTAGCATTACATTACTTTACCTTAGTCTTCTGCCGGTCCAGCTCATTTTGTTTTGCCTGAAACTGAGCTGCAGTTAATGTTGTTGTCGAGACACCAGAGGGCGTTGTAGAGATTCCTGAGTAGTATTCATTATATAATGATGTTGACTGATCTTCTGCAGATTCAGACATGTGACCAGCAGCATGCATCAAGTTACCTAGCAAAATATAACTACATGAACTTCTGATTGTAAGTTCATACTTAAACTGTTAGTAGCTTTATAGCAACCCCAATGCATAATCTATTGACTAATTAAATGTATCAAGACCTAAAGATAATTACACACCAATATTATGTATTTTACAACATAAATGTCTCAATTACAACTCTTCAAATTTGAAATGTAGTTAAACGAATTGCAGTTGTTCTGTGAAAATTTTACTGTCCTTCTGGTATCTTTCGGCCCTCTTTTATGTCAGGCTTATCCCCTTATAATGTAAAATGTAGAACGTCTAAAATGTACTACCTTTTTAATTCTTTGCTCAAGTTTGCCTGTGGTAGTACGGTGATTTATTAATCTACATATGTTAGTAACATCGCTAGAATGAGATCAAGGTCTTTCGAGTGTCACTAGTGGGTCTCTTAGCGTCTGACGTACCAAATTGGAATCCTGGTATATTTGATAAGAGTTTTTTTCTATATCGTTAGGTATGATAATATTAAAGAGTGGGAAGTTAAGAGTAAGAGAATAAGAAAATTGAGCTCCTCGAATGTTGATGATAAAAACGATGACTTGTAATTGCTTATATCTTCGACATTTGAACTTTGCTGGATAGTTATCTCATTGACCATCATACCGCATATTCGTATGTTTGTATGATGTTGGGTTTATTATTTATATATACTTTTATATGAATTTTACCTAAAGCTTCCACCATAGTAGTTGCAGTTTCCTCTCGGTCATCAGCCGATACGTCCGTTACATCTCTAAGTAAATTTGTATAACTTTGTAAAATTTCTGTAGCATCGTCCTAATTGAGAAATAAGATAAATACTACAGGCGACAAAATATATGTTATATCAATCATGGGCTGTAATCGGTCGAAATATACATGTATGTATGTCTTGTTTCTCAAAGATGTCGATTATACAAAAACAGTTGGCAATACGCTTTTCTGATAAACACTAGAGGTTAAGATGCGCGAGCTTAACCGATCACCAGACATCCTGACATGAATGTTGGAAATGTGCATACAAGACACATTAAAAAAATATTTGTGTACGTTGGTTGGAATTCGTAATACCAAATTGGCGTGTGTCAATAATGCAACTTCATTAAGTTACTTAGGATTTTGTTTTAAAGTCCTGACCCTTGATTTAGCTTTCATTGATTTGTTTCATTTCAGGGTTTAATAGATCCGATATACAAAATATTATACTTACAGAGTCTGAGTGTAGGTTAAATTTCTTTATTTGTAAATTAAAGTACCTGAGCAGTTTCTGTAAGTTCGTCTTGTTTCTTAGTCAGTTCTGATAACGCTGCAGCAGTATTTTGTACCGCTTCAAGTGAAGGGGCTTGTATTCTCTTAAAACCATCTAGTATAGCAGCTCGTGTCTGTAATTTCAAAGTAGTCGATAAACAAATTGACCAATATATTTATCCCATTTGTGAGCGGTTTTTCTGTCTTGATGTTAACTTGATGCAACCAAGTGTATTCTCATTTTCGATAATATCTTATTTTTCTTTAATATACAACGTGTTTCTTCTTTAGATAATTTCTCATCAAACTTAATTTGAGAAGTTATTCCAGGGGAGGGGATTGGTGTAGCACTGTAGCTCATTCGTTTTACTTTTCTGTCCACTTTTGAACACATGTGTTGATGCTGTTATTATGTTTGTTGGTAGAGGTTTCTTAATGTCTGTGTTTTTTTGGTCGCTTGTGTAGAGAGTTGTCTCATTGGCAATCATACCACATCTTTTTTTTTTATATGACGACAAGTCTTAACTTATATGTGATCTATTAATTTTTAGGTTTATATGTTATTCAACCACTTAAGAGCAACATCAAAAGCTACAAACAAAATGAATACAGAGAGGACATAAATATCCAGGAAAATCATTTCATTTAACTTTAAAGATAAATAGATAATGTCCTTTCACTCAATGGTTATATTTTTTTCAGCGAATTGTTTAATCTTATATATCATG
The DNA here is from genome assembly GCF_963676685.1 of Mytilus edulis. Classification (NCBI taxonomy): domain Eukaryota; kingdom Metazoa; phylum Mollusca; class Bivalvia; order Mytilida; family Mytilidae; genus Mytilus; species Mytilus edulis. The sequence goes on along the minus strand of NC_092352.1, from coordinate 6,529,394 downwards.
TGAGTTTGAAAATAATTATATAACCTATATCAAAAAGGTCTGGTTCATATTTCACCTTTTCTTTAAATAAATACTGATATACTTAAAACAAAAAGTATGGTCTTTCATATACGAGCAGCTTTAGAAGTTTACTAGTGTTTAGATGTCGTACATTCCTTCTGGGTATACCAAAATATTTCAAAGTGATAGAACTTAACTAGGTGGTAGTTGTATTTAAAATGGATTTTTTTTATATATAGAACTGCATATTCACCTTGGGAAAAAGTACATTAGCCGCGCAAACCGTCGCGTGCTTCAAAGTGAATAATAATGGTTAAATCATTGGATGCACAATTATTTTTGGTAAATAATTGTTATCACATGCATGCACTTTCTCAGAAAACAGATTTGAACAATTACTGTATTTTGATTCGGTGAATATGTGGTTTTACTGACTTTTGACAAACTGATATTTACTTCGGAAGTTGGTTTCAATATATATGAGGTTTTTTTAGTTAATACAGTAGCTGTATACTATTATATTTAATATTTTATATAACATGATCAAATTGACGGGTGCGTCGATAGGAAAACCGTCTTCTGTTGATGGGCACTAGCTACGAGATATATAAAAAATAAAAGTATGATTTTTTTAGTTCAATCATTAATGAAAGTGAAAAAGTGAAATAATAATTTGCTTTTATCAGCTAAAATGGTTCAATTTTGTCAAATTAAGCTAATAAACATTGCTAATGAATTATCCACTTGCAAGTAAATAAGTCGACCTCATTAAATCCATATTCATGTGAACTCCAATTTAACCCCGTAGAAAGTTATAGAATAACGCATGCATTGCCCGTGTACGGGTATTTAAAGGAAAAGAATGTCAACATTGAAAGTGAAACAAAGGTAAATAATTTGATTAACTGATTCGACCCACACAAAATCATTCTTATAAAGGTAAAAACGACGAAAAACATAAATTTTCAATCTATATTACAAAATTTAACAGACCTATAAAAATCTAATTCCACGAATTGCTTAATCTATTTATATCTGTATTTATGTTCACATTGCTTATATGGTCATAGAAGGTCAACTCGATAGTTAATTAGATTGCGTTTTGGCTAAATTTCGCACACGAAACGAAGTAACAACTTATTGAGACTATGTCCTGTAAATTGTTTATTTGTTGCAAATCCAGACCCCATCGAAATATATAATCGGCAATATGACACAAATGGAACATTCCAAAAATGTCGACACTTCTGTAAGAGAACTCAGAACTTGTTCTCAAGACGACGAAAACAGTGTATTATTGAACCGAAAATTCTTCGAATAAAGTTATGATGAAAAACGATTTTATTTCACAAATTTTACTTTCGCCATCCGGGGTTGGTTGACAGTCAGTATGTCACAATTTCTAATCTCAATGACATTTATATCCACGACGTTGCTATAATTACCTCTGTTCTCCTAACTTTTGCTTCCCCTCTCTCAGCTATGAGTTGTTGTTCCATTGCCAGTCGGGCGGTCTCGTTCATATTCGTCGCCACTAAAGACAATTGAAAGTAATAAATATGTCGATAATCAATATTTGCATATTTTTAAAAAATAGTTTTAAAAAAAGTCGGCCTCCTTACAGGCTGAAAAAATGCGATTAAATTGAAAATTAGCATGATCACCAAATAATAGACAAGAGTGTGTGGTGAATAACTCCCTAGAAACTATTAATGAAAATAAGCTTACAATGAAAACACATTTCTTAATAATAGTTACAAGTATTAGCAAAATATGTCCTATTTCATCATCTGATTATGTAAATCTTTCAAATTTTCTTGCTATTGCTGCTGATTCGTCACATGCTCATACCGGAGATACTCATAAATCCGTTATCATATCAAGTTCTAAAAATCTATAATTTATAAAAAATATCTTTACCAATATCACGTTAGCGAATAGCTAGATTTTAAGAGAATTTATAAAGAAATAAATTACTTACTTGTAGTAGCTATTATTTCCTGGTCAGTTGGTGCACTATACGCCTCTTCGTTGAGAAATTTACCAAGAACTTTAGCAATAGGTGCTATCTTAATATCAGCTCCCACAAATAGATTATTAACTATTCCAGTCTCACTTGTCGCATTGACCAAAATGTTTGCAACGTCCTGCTGATTAGCTGGGTCAACCTTTTAAATTACAAAATAGAAAGAATGAATAAAAAATCTTTTATCTTGCAATTGTGCAAAAGAGGGGGGGGGGGGAATCCTTTAAAAGTTTCTCGATGTGTTCAAAGTCCTCCCAATATCAAAGCAATGTTGACAATTGCAAATTATTGGATTTGATAGAGACTGATGTCACATTAAGATCAAAATAAACATTCTTTTCCACAATACGTAATATAAATTCCTAGGATAACTCATATTTAATTGTCACTGTTATAGCCATTGTTACAAGTACAAAGTTGGAGAGCATTGAGAACCCAAAATTTCACAAAACAATTGTGCCAAATACGGCTAAAGTAATCTAATTAATATGTAATAAGCATATGCTCGTTAAAATAAAAAAAAACATAATAATGGAGACTCACTCTTATAGTATCTATTTTATCGGCGAACGCTCCATTATGATCATAAGCCCTAGCTATAATTTCTACATCATAGCTGTTTTCTGGTAAACCATCTGGTATTGGTCCTTCAGAACCATCGTTGTATGGATATCCTAGTTATATAAAATATAAACTATGTATGGATATCCTTGTAATATCTAATGTAAAAGTTGTATATCAATTTAACGATAGAGTTTCGAAATACGTTTTTTTCATTTATTCAATTAAACTTTAATTAAATAAACACAGATACATAAAAATGAGATCTCTATTACAACGTAGCATTATAACAACAGTATATTATAATATTTTCTAACTGCTACCAAGATAGCTATATATCGTAAGGTTCATAACTGTTCAGTTAGATGTTGTTATATGATAATGTTTTCCCTTTCTAGCACTGGATCTATACTACTGCTGGTGCCTATTTGCCCTCGAGATTATCAGCACCTCAGTCGGTCGTGCTTCGGAATTAATAAGATGAAAAACATACTTTATTTGTTTGGTGATAGATCTAAAAAAAAATATTAATAACATAAGGTTCCAACTCATTTGGGCTAAATTTGGATCAGATAAGTTTGGTTATCCCTTTTATATATATATATACACACAGGTTCGTACGTATTTCGGAATTTACAGAACTTTGGCTATAATGTTGGTTTTTTTCGAGCTTTCCTGTTGAAGGCTAATTTAGAAAAGTGTTTCCACATGCACCAAATATATATAAGTACTAAGTGTTCTTTTCATTTTGATGTCAAGTCTTTGAAAGTTTAAGAACGACAATATAAGTTGGTCAACAATAAAGGAATATCTGTGTCAAATGACAGGGGTATGTTTCTTGTGTTGTATAGGGAGTCTCGTCCTCTTCGTTTGATGTGTTTAAGGTTTTTTTTGCATTTGCTATTCAATGAGGTACTTTCTGTTTTGAATTTTCCTTGGTGTTCGATATTTTTGTTATTTTACTTTTTTCTATTTCGCCCTTAATACAGAGAATCCAGTTCTCTGTTTTACATGTGATAAAAGGAATCCTTTCCTTTTATTTTCAATTGCGACATCTCCGAATGGGATTGATTATCGGAGCTTTACTTGTCCTGATTAACATCACACTTTCATTCAGTGACATAGAAACTGATAACCAATACGAAGCGTCTGAAAACCCCTTAATATTAAACTAAACAGCGGTATACTACTGTTGCCTTTATTCATGATCTACTGCCTTTATTCATTATGCGTTGCCTTCAAAATTCAAGTAGTCTTGTCCATATTTTCGTATGACACGTCAACGTATTTTATCAGGAGTCATAATACAGGTGTTACTTTTGGAGCATGAATATTTTACCCTCCAGGACTACCAGAATTTTTCTGATGCAATGAATTATTTTTCTGTATAATGCTTTGCTTAATTTTGTTTGGCTTTTTCGCTTAGTTGGTTTTTGTTTTTACTGTTTCTTTTAAATATTTTTTTTATCGGTTCGTTTTTTCTTCAGGTCAATTTTTATAACTAACAAATAACAAGACCAGCACTGATGCTTTCCTTTTTAAACTAGATTTAGTCCACCATTTTTTACACAAGGAAATGCTCTACCAAGTGAGAAATATGACAGTTGTCTGCCTTTTGTTTGTTGCGTTTGATCTTTTGATTTTGCCTTTTGATAAGGGACCTTTACATTTGAATTTTCCTTGATGTTCGGAATTGTTCTTATTTTACTTTTTTCATAATCGCAAAAAAACAAAAGACATCAAAATGTTTAAATACAGAAAACCCCAGCATTATAAAATGGTTTACTTGAAACTTACTTCCTTCATAGAACCATACATATGGCTTTGAATAGTCTGCCCTGTACCCAAATTTATACAATTTGAAGTTAATACCATCCTCGTAGTCTTTAAAACCTCCACATCTGACATTGAATTTCGTTTCATAGGCCACTCCAACAGGAGGGTTTACTGTGATAGTAGCGTCTAAACTTGACGGTCGTTCGTTAATCCAGAAAGTCCGGGATGCCCAACCTTAAGTATATGAAAAATCATTAAAGGCCAACATTTTTTTCTTTCTAAATCTAAGTTTTCATATTATTTGTTTATTTCCAAACTGCATGTTCGTTGCAAAAAGTTTATTATAAAAGAAAGGCCAAAGATATCAAAGACTCATAAGTCTGAAATAACCTGACAAAAGAGTCATACATAAAGCGATACATATAGATTATAACACAATGTTGAATGCTGATTTTTTTTGGACATTTTTACCTATTATGTCTGTTTGTTTTGTTCACGCATCGTTGTCAATTTTATGGAATTTGATGCGACTGTCATACAAGTGAGAGGTTTAGCTAGCTTTAAAACCAATTTCAATCCTCGATTTTCTACAGAAGAAAATGCCTGTACCATTCGGGAATATGACAGTTGATATTCATTCATGCGATGTGTTTGAACTTTTGATTTTGCCATTTGATTAGGGACTATCCGTTTTGAATTTTCCTCGTAGTTCAGTATTTTTGTCGGTTTACTTTTTTTCTGATTCACGCCTTCTCTAGAATACGTCGTTTCGAAATAATTTGAAGCCCGTCTTTGATTGCTGATCAAATTGATGTTGAAATTTAGAAAAAAGTTTTATGGAGCACTTCGAAGACCCAGCACTATTCCGTTGTTAGGAAGGTTCTCTTATGCAGTAAAGGTATCCAATACAGTGAATAAAGATCCAGTTCTTCATCTTTGGTTAAAATCCCGAAAATGAACATAAAACAGACCTATGCAGGATTTTCTCTTTAAAATCCATTCTGAAAGAGCATCCACGTCTTACCCATTGGCTGGCATTATCATTGACTGAATCTATCGTTATTTTGAAGCTATGTTTCATATTGTTGGTTTTAGGCTTACTATATTTCGGGCCTTTGGATAACACATTACACAGAAATGGGTTGTTGACATTGTTTAAGTCACCAGTATTAACGTAGCAAGCCGCATTATATATGAATGGGGACCTTGCAAAGGTAAAAATAATAAAACCTCATTTTCTATTTTAATATTCTTGTAATTCTTATGAAATACATCAAATCACATAGTTACAAACATGATCTTGAACAGTATTATTTTTTTTAGAAATTTACCTGTGACGTCACTTTTGTGGCGTTGGTTCAGTCGTGTAAAAGACAGTTCGTGGTTCTGTTGTGCTGTTTTGTGTGCTGTCCTGTTTTGTTTAACGTGTTAGTTTTTATTCTGTGGTTAGCATATCGAAATGTACTATTGAATTTTTTTATTTGTGTATTGCTCTGTCATAAATGTTCTTGCATTTATTTGTACTGTATTCCTGTCAAGTAATGGTGTCATATTTGTGTTATATTTATCATTGCCATTGGCTTTCAAATATTTGGATTTGAGAGTTGTGGCAGATGTAGAATACAGAATAGCGCATCGGATGCACGAATTTTTTTTTTATCTTAACGTTTCTTTATTTCTTATAAATTCTATATAACTTTTGGACTATTTTAAATCTCGGTCTATTTCTGAAATTAAATCTTACATACTTTTGATTTTTTAACCCTGTATGCTAACATTGCCCATGTGAAATTTTAAAATTGTTTGTATATACATTGAAAGACAAATATATGTGACGTATAAAATTTTCTGACGTCAGACACGCCAATCAATGAATGTGTTTGAAGATAGATGTTTTTGAGTTCTGTTAAATTGTTCCTTTTAAAATTGTTACACAATGATGACTGCTGTACCTGTATTTTGACTATTTTATTTATTATGTCTGTTTAGTTCACGCATCATTGTAAATATCACGGAATTTGATGAGACTGTCGTCAAAGGATTTGAAAATGCCTGTATTAAGTCAGGAATATGACAGTTCTTGTCCATTCGTTTTTGATGTGTTCTGTCATTTAATTTTGCCATGTGATTATGGACTTTCCGATTGGATTTTCCTCTGAGTTCAGAATTTTTGTGATTTTACTTTTTAGTACTTTGTTTTCTCATTGACACCTAGACAGCATTTTTTTAAATGAAGACGACACAAAGCTACCAAAAACCAAAAGTCAACTGAAAACAAATAGGAAGAAACGACGAGGAGACAAAAAATAATCACAAAAATATATATTGAGCACCAATAACAAAATTAAAATACAGGATCGACTAGACGTGATCCATGTGTTAGCCGTATATTTAATTAAACTAACATTAGTTTTAACAGTTATTCGAAATATCAAAATATACCGGTATTCTTAGTCGCATATTTTAGAAATATTGATTAACTTAATAATTTCGAAATGAAAATGTAATCGGTTTGTACATTATAACGAAATTAAGGAAAAGACTTTGTAAAAATAAATTAGCAAATCTTCAAATTGCATGTATAGTATTAACACAAGTTCATACCGCATAAATTCACTGAAGTTCCCCATCTCCATGTCTGGACCCTAAAGTAGTAATATCTGGAGGCGTTGCTCTGCAGTCTACTGCAGTTAGGTAGTATTGCCATGGTCGGACCTTCCATACCAGCACTAGCATATTTGTTCCATTCTGATTCAGCTACTTCAGACTTAATACCAGTCCATGATACACCAAAAAGTATCCATCTAAATAAATTAATGATTTAAATTACAAAGCAGAAATATAGAATTAATGAACGAATTGTTGATATCAATTAGAACTAAGCAATATACAATAATTAATTGAAAAAGGTAAAAGAACAAAAATACCGAACGGAAAATTTAAAAAAGAGAGTGCTTTATCAAATGGCAAAATCAAAAATCAAAAACCCATCAAACAATTTGAATAGAAGAAGATGTTACTGAGTGATATATTAGTTGATTGTTGATGATTGTCTAACGTCCAATGGGGAATTTTTCTTGCACATTCAGCAGGACAAAAAAACGTTTTAATTAAGTAGGTCGGTCTCCAAAGTAGGTCGTCGTCGATATGGACTGACAAATGCGTATGGGTATGACGGACAGGTAGAGAAATTTTGAATTAAGTCAGGTTACGTATGGACCCTAAGACAGAAACAGGAAAGAAAGGGAAATCACGTCAACAGAATAAGAATAAAACTCAATGTCTCATTTCATTTATTTTTCAAAAGTTACTCTGTGGTGTGTATTCATTTATTCATTCAAGTACCAATTCATTGCCCCACCGTCCGATATGTCGCCAGGCTGTACGAACAGTGTGTCATCACTGACTTGAAGAAGTGCACAACGCTTAACAGGTCGCCAACATATGTAGCCAGGCAGTAAGGAATGTATGTGTTTACTGCTTGTAAATGTATATCAAGTGTGAAGCCAGACAGTACTGTCGGTCTGTGTTTACTCACATCATGTGTAGGAAGTTTAAAGAACACACTACTTGTGAAGTATGGTTGTAAGGACAGTGTGTCTTCACTTACTAATTTTGGCATACTAAAACGCAGTGCGTTTACTTACTTGTAGAAGAAATACACGCCTCTTGTCCAACCATCCACATATGTAGCCAGGCTGTACCGACTATCTGTGTTCACCTTTTTGCCGCAGTTTGTAATACAACTGGAAATAAATTCATACACATACAAAGATGCAGATGTTTCAAATCCTAAGTGCGTGTTAAATATAATTTGTTTAGTCGTTGATATTGAATGGTTCAATTTACATTTTTTTACAGTTAAGCGAGTTATATATATGTAAGACTCAGATAGACGTTCGGTATATAATCAAAGAAATCTAGTTGGGCGAGTTATATATATGTAAGACTCAGATAGACGTTCGGTATATAATCAAAGAAATCTAGTTGGGCGAGTTATATATATGTAAATAAACTCATCATAGATACAAGGACTAAATGTATTATATACGCCAGACGCGCGTTTCGTCTACAAAAGACTCATCAGTGACGCTCAATTCCAAAAAAGTTAAAAAGGCCAAATAAAGTACGAAGTTGAAGAGCATTGAGGACCGACTCAGATCGACGTCCAGTATCTACGTTCCTCAAATCGACGTCCATATCTGTCGTCACAATAAAATAACTTTTTAAGTCGACGGCCAATTTTATTTCCCTCTAATCGACGTCTTTTTTATTGGTCTCAAATTGACGTCCAAATTTGTTATTATCTAATCGACGTCCGTTTTATTGATACGTCGTAGTGAAACCACATCTTTATTTAAGGATGGGTTGAACCTAAAACTAAAAAATTTCTATAAAATTTTATATATAAGACCAGATCATAATACTTTTTAACAATTTGTCGTACTTTTTATTCTTTCTTTTGTTTAATAGATTTATAAAGATATGGTATGAGTGTAAAATTGAGAATGGAAATGGGGAATGTGTCAAAGAGACAACAACCCAACCACAGAAAAGACTACAGCAGAAGGTCACCAACAGGTCTTCAATGTAGCGAGAAATTCCCGCATCCGGAGGCGTCTTCAGCTTGCCCCTAAACAAATATATACTAGTTCAGTGATAATGAACGCCTTACTAAACTCCAAATTGTACACAAGAAACTAAAATTAAAATAATACAAGACAAGGCCAGATGCTCCTGACGTGGGACAGGCGCAAAAATGCAGAGGTATTTAAACATGTTTATGAGATCTCAACCCTCCCCTATACCTCTATCCAATGTAGAAAAGTAAACGCATAACAATACGCACATTAAAATTCAGTTCAAGAGAAAGTCCGAGTCTGATGTCAGAAGATGTAACCAAAGAAAATAAACAAAATGACAATAAAATTGAGAATGGAAATGGGGAATATGCCAAAGAGACAACAACTCGACCAAAGAAAAAAAAAAACTACAGCAGAAGGTCACCAACAGGTCTTCAAAGAAGCGAGAAATTCCCGCACCCGGAGGCGTCCTTCAGCTGGCCCCTAAACAAATATATGCTAGTTCAGTGATAATGAACGCCATACTAATATCCAAATTGTACACAAGGAACTAAAATTAAAAATTATACAAGACTAACAAAGGCCAGAGGCTCCTGACTTGGGACAGGCGCAACAATGCGGCGGGGTTAAACATGTTTGTGAGATCTCAACCCTCCCCCTATACCTCTAGCCAATGTAGAATAGTAAACGCATAACAATACGCGCATTAAAATTCAGTTCAAGAGAAGTCCGAGTCTGATGTCAGAAGATGTAACCAAAGAAAATAAACAAAATGACAATAATACATAAATAACAACAGACTACTAGCAGTTAACTGACATACCAGCTCCAGACTTCAATTAAACTGACTGAAAGATTATGATTTCATCATATGAGAAGATCATAACCCGTGTCATGCCAACAACTGTTTTTTGAATAAATGTGTTTAGTTCCGATGCAAAGACCCTATAAGTGAATCAATATTAACGCCAAAATGTGCAATCTTCAATGACCTGACAACAGTATCGTAACTATATCCCTTCTTAATAAGTCTATTCAAAGGTTTTGTTAGTTTTTGAGGTGAATACTGACACCTTTGTGATTTATAAAGAATATTTCCATAAAAAATTGGATGTGAAATACCTGAACGTATAAGAAGTCTGCATGTTGAGCTATATTTACGAATGTTGTCCTTATACCGATGATAAAATTTAATAAATGTTTTGACTAGTTTGTGATATCGAAAACCCTGGTGTAATAATTTTTCAGTAATACATAAATTTCTCTAGTTAAAATCTAAAACATTGTTACATACACGAGCGAATCGTACACGTTGAGATATATAATCACCGTAAGATGGTGACAAGGGAACGTCACCATCTAAAAATGGATAATTAATGATAGGAAATAAAAAAATCATCTCTTTTATCATAAATTTTAGTATTATCAATGAGACAACTCTGCATCCAAGTAACAGTTTATAAAAATAAACCAATATTGGTTAAGGTATGGCCTTCAACACGGAGCCTTGGCTCACACCTAACAGCAAGCTATAAAGGGCCCCCAAAATCACTAGTGTAAAACCATTCAAACGGGAAAACCAATCTAATCCATATAAGAACGAGAAACGAGAAACACGTATGAACTACATTAACAGACGACAACCACTGTACATCAGATTCCTTACTTAGGACAAGTGCAAACATTTGCAGCGGCTCTGTATATTGTTATCTAGATGTCTTGCGATAATCCTTGTCTTCGGTTTGTTGTCTCATTTTCGTACAATGTACAGCCACATTTATTTGTTTATATGAACAAGAAAGGAAAATGACAACGTAGGCTGAAAACACCAACGTCTTTCAACGAAATGCATGTATATATAAAAGTATTAATGCTGTGGTTGATCGTCTTATTGACATTTTCAGATGTTGAATTTGTCTTCTTATTTTGATACCAATGTAAGAAGTGAAAAGTATGTGAGAAGCGAGAAGTAAGAGTGAAAAGGTATATTTTGACAAAACGCATTTGTCTAGCAAGTCGAACAACTGATGTTCTTAAACCCTGCTGACTGCAATTAACGATTGTCAAATAAATTGATCACAAAGATGTAACAAATGGATCTTCATATTAGTTGAATACCAAACAGAAAACAATAAACATGCGGCAAAGATGATAAACCACAAACATGAGGTTCTTAAATATTTTTTACACCATAACCGGATTTCGACAATTAATTTCTCTTCAGCTGTGTCAGGGATCGAAAAAATATTTGAAAGGCCATATAATTTACCTCAATTTAGGATAAACTCTTGTATTTTAAAGAGTCGAAATAGGATGAACGGGTTATATAAACCGGAGGGAAATATAATACAAGCCCAAACGAAATAATTATAAACAATGAAAACAACGTTCAAACCTATGATTGCGTTTGATAAAAAAACGCATTTTTTATACGTGTGCAGGTAAAACAAATTTCGTCGTAGAGGGATCTAAACACATCACTAAAACATTTTCCAAAAGACTAAAAGAGTGAAACCAAACTTACCATCAAGTCAAAAAACACATACGAAATAATATCATAAAGAAAAAAAACGAAAAAAAACAACAGTCGATAATCCACTTCACAGAAAACTAAAGATTGGATTGATCACAGGTGGTATGGGCAGGTAAAACATCTGCATCAGATAATGGCACATGTAGAGTTGTTTGTGATAAGTAAAATTTGGCAGACAAGTGGCATTTTATGATGTCAAAATTCTAATCTTTTACTGCATTTGATATATAAATTATAATATGTGGTATGATTTCAAATGAGACAAATATCCAGACTCCAAGTGAAGTAGATGTAAGTAATTGCAGTCTTTTTTACAACAAAAGTCTTTAATTTATATTTAAAAAAAAAAAACATTATATACACTTACTTGAGGCCTACAATTGGTGGGTTACCTTCAGCAATGAATATGTTTTGTGAATCAGAAACTCTCCTATCACCTTTAATGACGTACACCTTTATTTCCACCTCGTCATTTTCATACATTTCACCTGGATAAAGCGTATTCAGTATGCCAGACGATGCATTTGGAAGGATTCCTGAAAAAAACCTTCTCATTATCTTAAATTATTGTTTAAGATAATATCATTACTGTTTTCAAACCTCTATCGTGTTGTTGATGGGTGGGCTTGGATTTTGTGTTAACTGTGAAATTATATTAAAACGATGTTTAAAATATTTTATTAAATGGTCAAGTAATACAATCTAGTGTATCAAAAATGCACATGTTGTACAGACAGACGTTTCAAGTGAAGTTGTTGAAACGAAAGAGTTATTTCAGTAGTAAACTATACACATGGAAAAAAGTATTGCAACACCTTGATTTTTTAAAACTTGAAAAATCAGCCTTTTATTTTGGATGGAATATGATGAAATATTTGTAAAATAATATTGAAACATAGTTTATGATGACATTGGCATTTTAACGAACAAAAAATGTTTGAAAAAGAATGATTTATCGAACCACAATTTTAATAACAAAATGAAGTGTTTTTTTGTACAAAAAACTGCATTTTACAACTATTACTGTAGTCGAACTTTACAATGTCAGACCTTTCAAAATTGATCTTAAATTGATTGTTCACATCATGGTTGATCGTTATACGCCAAAGAATTAGTACTTTTTGCGCAGCCTCAATTCAAACGGTTAACCTTCACTTAACGTCTTCTGATTCCTGTCATAAATCGACAAATTTGTTGCTAAGGTAGTAGCAACCATTTCTGATGAAGGGCATTGCTTATTTCATCACGTGTTTGGACTGGGGTGTCCTTTCGCGCACATTACGCCCAAAGGTGTCCCATTTATGCTTGATATTGTTCAAATCCGGGCTACGATCGGACCAAGGAAGATAAACCAAATACCATTGGAACAATGGATATTCCTCCACGATGCTAATTTCCAACTTTGGCGAGCTCTGCACTACATTGGATAAGGACAACTGTGTGTCTGTTCGTAAGCAAAGGTCCCCGAAATGGTCTTATCGCACGGTAACCAGTAGCGATGAGTCGATCTCGAACAATTTTTGTTAAAAGGCTCCTGTGTGCCCACCACTCTCATTTTAGGATTGTATTGTATGCAATGGGTTTCTTTCTGACCAAGCTTCATTATGCTTGATTTTCCCAAGCAGATGGCATAGGAGGTCTTTTTGATCTCGGATAGTCTTTAACATCGTTTATTGCCTGATTTTATTCTCAAAACGACTAATAGTGGAATGGTGATGACCAACAATACGTGCGGTTGTCACAGCGACACTCCTGCTTCTTTCATGCTAATAATCTGCCATCTTGCTGCGGTTAAGAGTTGTGGAGGACCCATTACAAGGTGTCAATCACATAACTTTATAAACTTGGTTATTTAAAGTGTTGAAAACAATGAGGATAAAAACACCTGTTTTGCTGTTTACGAGTACAGTAGCTGCATGTGCAAGAACTTATCAAGTCGATAATTATTGATCAAACTCAGGTGATATTTAAAACATGTTTAACTCGTTCTATTTTAACAAATTATATATAAAAAATAAAGAGTGTTTTTTTAATTTCAATTTCAATTTGGTGTTGCAATACTTTTTTCCATGTGTATATATTAACATTACGACATATTAACACCACTTAGTTTATAAAAAAAAGTTTCTAAGGACAGCTGCAGCGCAATGACAAACCTCTACCCTTATTTCCCATTACTCCATGATAGGAAATCTGAAAGTATTTAACAAAAACATAAAAGGATATGTATTTCATTGATTGTAAAAGGAATAATGACTAAAATTAACACTTAAATATAAAGTTTGGTATTTTTCTTGATTAACCTTCACCTGAAACTCTCTGGAACAAGGTTTTATTTCCAATTAAAATATTTCTTTGCCACGTAGAATCAATTACTAAGCAATAATTTCATGAGCAGTATTCAATAGTGAGTTAATTTTAGACATGCTGGGATAACCAAGAGATTGAATGCATATAATAAGTAAACTAATTCATAAGATTAAGAATTGATATTTCAGCAGTAGCAATAAGCTTTGTGTTATCTAATACAAGAAATAAAGATGTGCTTCAATTGTACATACCCGCATAATTTGCTCCATCGACTTTAGAACAACCTCTATCATTCTGTCCATCTCCTTGTGAGTACGTGCAATTTGTTGTAAATGGTTTATTTATAGTCCAGTCACTATTATATACAGGCCATGTCTCACACAATCTCCTGCATGTCCAAATAAAGGTCATTCCTGATTTATCACTCGGATCAACATCAGGATCATACGCATAGGTCAAAGCATCGATGTTTAAAGGATTTACATCACCCCAACGTCTCATCATGAAGTCTCCCCCACTTATTTCTATAGTCAGAGGTGTGGCAATGATACGAATGAAGCATTCGTCAACCGTAACCATTCCTATAACTTCATTCATACTAACATTTAATCTGAAACGGTATAAACCATAGTCCAATGTCCTTGGTTCTAATATAAGTTGTCTAGCTCCAATAGAGTACACGTCAGCTCCGTTAAGATTCACTATTGCTGTCTCATTGCCTGAATTTTCGTCAATTTTATATACCTGCCACCAGAAGTAGGCAATTTTCGTAGCAGTGCAATTGATGACGACATTAGAATTGACGATTAGCTTTAGTGATTTATAGTGCGTTTTTAATCCGGGTGTATTAGGGTCACACATTGGTTCATCACATGTATTCGGTTCTGTTACATTAACTAACGGCCACCAACATGGTCCTTTCGTTACACCTGCCCGGAAATCATATCCTTCATTAGATACTTTGTTTTGGCATTTCAAACTTACATCATAGTAACCTTCGAATATAAACGTTGAATCTAGAGTTATGTTGTAATAAGAAGGATTCGCTGTCTTGTTAGCATACCATATATCAGAATCTAAGTCAAACCGAAGTGTGTCAGTATTAATCCAAACATCATTCCATTCCGGTATCGTAGAACACTGTGTTGCATCACCAAACATTATATAACGATTTGGGTCTGCCATATTCGATAGGTCCATTATATAACAAGCGTTTGAACCAACCATTCCTGGGTGTATCTGATATACAAATGTAGAATTCTTTGCACGTGGATTGTCACAAAAAAGACCGATTTCAAAACATCCCCTCTGGATGCATATATCTTGTGACAGATTCAAGCTATTGTTAAAATTCTCAACAACCAATTTGACAGTGTAGCAGATATCATTAATATACATATGGTACGCGCTATTCTTATAGAAAAAAGATTCGTCAGTAGCATTCATTGTGTCACCGTAGGTCCATTTGTACGTTACGTGTGATCCATGTTCAAGTGACGCCACGAACTTAACTTGATGTTCCTGTGCAAAATAATTCTGATCTGGCCCACCACCAAGTTTTTCTACATTTGTACTTGAATCAAAATCGGTTACTGTTAGTCCTAGTCCAACAAGACCTTCATACAAGTCATGTTTAGCCGAGTAGGTTACGTCGCTTACCAAATTCCATATATTAATGTTAACACTGTAGTTTCCGCCTCTTACGTATGTATGATAGAAAGTAAACACCTTATAGCAATTCGATGGACAAAGATAATAATTCTTATCTTCAAATGTGGTTGGGAGGAGCTCTGGTGAGGATACAATTCCATCACCGAAGTCTATTGTATATGAAGCATTTGTAGGGTAACGATTATTATTCTGATGATCCCAAACAAGTTCAAACGAGACATTCCTCTTGTATTCTACAGTCCATGGTGGACCAATGTAATTACTGTTATCAGGACAAAGTAATGAAAACTTAGTGACAGGAATCTGAACAATAATGGGTCCCGTAGAGGAAGAAACATTAACAGAGCCTAAACTATTAATTGAGAATACCTTTGAATGATACACTCCTACAACCGAAAACAGATAAGAATACGACACCTGTTCGTAATGATCACATGGTAATGACACTAATGGGCTTCCATCACCTATATAAAATGTACAGGTAGCACGACTTCCCCATGACATTGAAATATTTAAAATACCATTAGTATCTATCGGTACGTATGGTGGATATGGTCTAAACACAAGTCCATATATCGGTTTATCGGCTTCAATTGGCAAAGTGAAGAACATATAGCTAACTAAATTAGAAATGTTTACAGAAACGTTATACGTGTTTTCCGTTGTATAAATATAACTTATTGGAATAGAGAAAAAATCTTGTGCCATTGTAGTAGCGATAATCGAAGTTGCAGTAGGTCCAGCTGGTGGTACAGTTAACATACAATAATTATACTGATCTAATGGACAATCAGGAACCGTGGTGTTATCTGACGCTGTGGTTGTCTTAGCTGTTGTCTCAGTTGTTGTACTATTGACATTATATGTTGTTTGCTTACAAAGTTGAATAACTTTTTCGCAATCAATTCCAATGGTAGTATCAACTGGTGCAGTATTCGATGGTAAAATAGGTTCTTCAAAGGAACCTGTTGATGTAGAATTGTCGTCGAAGTCGATGAAATATGAAGCCATAGTAGGCATGGGGACGCCACCCATAAATCTTAGCCAAATGTTAGCTTTACCACCGCTTGCTCCCGGTTCAATTCTGACAAGCTGTGTCCATTTTACATCGACGTTCTTCACACCGTACTGTACATAGATATCATGTTGACTGTTATGATAATCAATAGGACTTTGAATTGTAAAGTTTACAGGGTAGACGCCAGGTGAATAATAACTGTGCGTGTAGTTAAATGTTTCAGGATCCAGTAATACATCATAGTAAAAGCTCTGTGTAGTTGTTGAATCCATAAAGTCAATGTATGATGTAAATCTGGAACACCAGTACATACCAATAACGAAGGTTACTTGATCCCCCACAGGGATGTATGATCTATCAATATCTATTGAAAGGCTTGTAATCAGGTAATCAATCCATACTTCTATTGAGTAGGTAACTATTGGACTGACCAGGTTTGTCATGTTTACTTCCAGAAAATGAGAACCGGTAATATTATAAGAACCTGGGACTATAACAACGTACCCAGTACCTGCTGTTTCATCAAAGCTGGTGATATTCAAAATGGAAGAATTCAGTACCGCTGTAATTTCCAAGTGAGATCCACTAACAAGTGACATATACACATTTCGTGTGTTATAGAAAGGTATTGGTGATGTGGGTAGTATTAAGAAACCCGTGATTAAATCTTGGACAGGAATAATAAAGGTAATGTTCATTGTACTGACGTCATTTTCTGCTATCAGCATAAATGTATAAAAGTCTGGAGTTAAATAAAGATGTGATATGAAGCCTTCCATCCCTGAAAAATACATGTGCTGTGAACATTATTCACATGAAGTATTTATTATAACAGTATTAGGTAAAATTACAAGTAAAGAAACTTCATAGTTACACAAGTAAAATTCAAAAAATTGAAATACATTAAGTCTAACCGGCAACCATCAAATCGTTTTATAAAAGACATTTTTTCGTAAAAAGATACAAATAAATATAGATAACAATCATTCTGACGGTATTGCAAATATGCAATATAATTTAAAAAGAGCCCTACCGGCAGAAATATTTACATTGGATACGGTATTGTAAATATGCAATATAAAGAGCCCTACCGGCAGAAATATTTACATTGGATACGGTATTGTAAATATGCAATATAAAGAGCCCTACCGGCAGAAATATTTACATTGGATACGGTATTGTAAAAATGCAATATAAAGAGCCCTACCGGCAGAAATATTTACATTGGATATGGTATTGTAAATATGCAATATAAAGAGCCCTACCGGCAGAAGTATTTACATTGGATACGGATTTGTAAATATGCAATATAAAGAGCCCTACCGGCTGAAATATTTACATTGGATACGGTATTGTAAATATGCAATATAAGGAACCCTTGAAAATATTTATGTACGTTTTGCAACAAAGTTTATCGACAGATTATAGGTATCCCCATGGGCACTAATTGTGTCCCTTTAATAGCAGACTTGTTTTTGTACTGTTACGAATCACAGTTCATGACTAAACTCAGTAAAGACCCGTCGAAAATGCATTTAATTGATAAATTCAACAACACTTACCGTTATCTTGATGATATTTTTTCGTTAAATAATCAAGAATTTTCTCAATATACTGCTGAAATTTACCCCAAGGAACTTACTTTGAATAAATAAAATTTATTCGGTAATAACTGTCCCTTCCTGGATTTAGATATTTCGGTTTTAAACGGGAAACTCCACACTAAAATTTACGACAAAAGAGACGATTTTTCGTTCCCTATTGTTAATTTTCCATTTTTAGATGGTGATGTTCCTTTGGCACCATCTTACGGTGTTTATATTTCACAACTTGTTTGCTATCCCCGTGTCTGTTGTGACGTTTTTGATTTTAACGAACGCAACTTATGTATTACTGGTAAATTATTAAACCTGGGATATCGTTACCATAAATTACTTAAAACCTTTACTAAGTTTTTCCATAGATATAAAGATTTGGTTTTGAAGTTTGTTTGCACCTGTAGAAAACTTATTTCAAACGGGATAGCACATCCTCATTTTTACGGAAATGCTGTTAACCGTGCCGGAAATTTGGAAATGATCCATGTAAACTTGTCGCTCCTTTAAATAAACTTATTCTAAAAGGTTACATATTCAACACTGTAATAAGATCATTGAATATTGTTTTTATTGGTATAAATATTGATTTTGTTATCAGTAAATTAAAAGCTATCTAAATATTACTAGTATGTTATATGTATTTACATATTCATGGATCTACAATTGTCGATACCTGTAACTTGGCATTGCACAAGGTCATGTTTTTCTCTGGCTGTTTATGACGTCTTTAAACTAAATCAATTGGATGTTGGATGTGTACGGATTGATAGTTTAGTCTTAGATGCATGATTTTTGTATTAGTCGTCAGTAGCTTTGAACTAGCTGTCAGATAACTGCGAGTACTCTCAGATCTGTTCATTGTGTCTTTTTGTGTCGGGATGTATAAGTACCGGGCCACGTCCACTTGTATTTTTGTCCATCTGATGAGTTAAGCCTTTTCAACTGATTTTTATAGCTCGTTCTTATGTTGTACTGTTATACCACTGTCCCAGGTTAGGGGAGGGTTGGGATCCCGCTAACATGTTTAACCCCGCCACATTATTTATGTATGTGCTTGTCCCAAGTCAGGAGCCTGTAATTCAGTGGTTGTCGTTTGTTCATGTGTTACATATTTATTTTTCGTTCATTTTTTTTTTACATAAATAAGGCCGTTAGTTTTCTCGTTTGAATTATTTTACATTGTCTTATCGGGGCCTTTTATAGCTGACTATGCGGTATGGGTTTTGCTCATTGTTGAAGGCCGTACGGTGACCTGTAGTTGTTAATGTCTGTGTCATTTTGGTCTTTTGTGGATAGTTGTCTCATTGGCAATCATACCACATCTTCTTTTTTATACCTACCGGCTGAAATATTTATATTGCATACGATATTGTAAATATGAAATATAAAGAGCCTTACCGGCAGAAATATTTACATTGAATACGGTATTGTAAATATGCAATATAAAGAGCCCTACCGGCTGAGATATTTACATTGAATACATTCAACCCTTATCTACGAGACAAGAATGGTTTTTGATGAAAATTGACCAATCAGAAAGAGACTCATACTAAATCACGATATTACTGGAGAGCTAAACAAGAACTGTTTTCTGTTCATATTTCATACTTGGTTTTAAACATGTCAAAATTAAATTGTGTCTTTTTTTTTGTTGTTGTTCGGGTTTGGGTTTTTTCTTTTCGTTATCGGCACTTAATTGTATTTGGTTTCAATGTTTTTCATGCTCCGGCTTGATTAGACCTTCGAACAGTACTGATATGTCTTGTGTAAACGAACTGTTCGTTTAAGTACAAACCTAGTGTGTTTTTGTAACTATTTCATACCATGAAATGAGTTTACATTTTTTCAGATAAATTTTGTTATTTGAATGGTTACTATATGAGTGACTTAGTTGTCTGATTTTTATGTTAACTAAGAAAAAATCATAAATAACCTTTTAACAGATAATGACAAAGACATGAAGCCAATTAGTTAATGTTACACTTATGGCTCATTCACACGTACATTAAATTCGAATTCAATTCAAATCGAATGCGAATCGAATTCGCTAATCGGGTTCACACACTCTTCTTTTTTAATTCGAATATATTCCAATTGGCTAATTCGAATTATCCAATTCGCATTAGAAATGTGTTTTGTTAATACTAATTAAAAGTTCACGTCGTTCGGACACTTAAGACACTTTGACACGCATTGCAATTCGAATTAAAAATTGACGTTAGGACGTTAAACGTTTCGAATGCAAATTAAGCTAATTCGAATTAGTTAATGCGAATCGAGTTCGAATTACGTGTGAGCTCAGCATTAATTTACTTACATATTATTTCGTCGTGTATAATTGATATGACGGGTGCTACAGAGAGAAATGATCTACTTCCAATCATTTTTTAAGCTAAATAAAAGACATTAAGAGCGTCACTGATAAGTCTAACGTAGACGAAACTCGCGTCAAGGCGTATAAATTATAAGCCTGGTACCTTTGATAACTATTGTGTACTGTTGTTTAAATTTTGCGTGAGTTTAAATGAAAACAAGACAAAAGCCGTTTCATGTAACACCAAACGGACTGGAATGTTTATTGATATGGCAAATTCCAAGTTTTGATCCAGGAACCCACAACATGATTGGCTCACAAAATAATACAATAGGAGAAAAATGTGATTTATTATTCAAGATTTCATGGAATACCATTAACATTATCTAGTTATGGTTGTAGACCTTATTTCAGGGAGGTAACTCTTTAAAGCAGTGATGCGTTTGTAAAAGTCAAGTTTCAACAATATATTTTAAGCATTTGCCTGAAACACACTGGAAATAATCTATGTAACCTAGAAGCTTAGAATATATTTATTAAATGGTTGACACCAACATTCTGATAATTTTACGGGTTATTTCCCTTAACTTAGGTCTACCTCCTTAACTGCACTAGTTGCGCATTTCGATAATGCATGTCTCTTCGGTGATGCCTTATGCAAAAATGTTTAAAAATCAAAAGCCTTACAGAGCCGATAAATATTATCAAAGCCAAACAAGGAATTATAAATCCGATATTTAAATCGAGTCAACGTATAATATTAGCATTACCATTTGACGTTCCATCATACTTTGGTTGCAATGATACAGGTGGCGTCGAAGTGGTAGTATTACTATTCATAGGTAGCACTTCTGTTGAATTTGTCGAGTTGTTGTTATGGACTGTAGTTTCAACGACAATAGCAATGAACGGGTAACTAAATATGTACATAATACCATCTCCCATAATTGCTTTATATGTGACGTTGGTACCTATATTACGCACAAATGATAAAGTATTTTTTAACATATTGTATTTAAAACAATATTGATTTAATTTTTATCATGCTACATGAATGTCAAACTACATAGTACAATAAAATATTATGAACATCATTATATTATATTTCTTTCGTTTTATCATAAATGATCATTTGCTAAAATAAAAATTACAAATGTATTTTTATTCTCTTTGTTATATCTAATATATCGTGACAGACTACATATCGATAAACAGTAGTTTTAGTTTTAATCATAATCATAACCATAACCCTAAGTTTTAAGTCAGTATAATGCACCTATATAATAGCATTGAAGACCTGTGTTTGGTTTTGTTTCCTATAATAAATTGTCCAAGAACTTATGAAATGACAATTGTAATTACGTTTTAACAGAAAACTAGTGCTATAGAGAATAATATATTGTGATAAATTCGAGTAAATAAGGAAACAATTCTATATTTAAAAAGATGTATATGTAACTACATGTGTGTCTTAAAAAATCTTCTTTTTATATGACCCTAAAGTATTCAATATGTCTACTGGTACATAGAATTTCATTCTTTCAATAAGTACCTTGTGTTATATTCCAAAGTACTGTTGACAAATTTCCCCATATAGAGGGTATATGATATTTTTCCACAGTTAAATTCTGAATAGGATCTTGTACTATGATTGTATACTGTAAAATGTAAGAAGTAAGATAAACATTCTGTAAATCTATGGCTATCTAAATATTAATATTATATACCCAGATATTCAATTTACAGATGATATGTGAGATGATAGGCACTTCTATAGCAATACAAGTACTTGTGAAGAAACAATATTACTTCAAAGAACATTCTGTAAACTATGCCCATTTCAACCAACTTATTAATATTATATACTACTCAATAATTCAATGATGATATGCATGTTTGTTTAAAACCATACTCGTACTTGTCAAGAAACAATATTACTAAAAGCAACGTAAATTGAAGAATGCAGTATATGTCCTAACTATTTATCTTGTCTACCAGATCTACCTACAATAACGGACATAAAAAGAAAACTAAATTCCAAATATTGTCTAAATATGTTCCTTTGTTTATTGCATAGAAAAAAAATTGAAAATGAAAATGAGGAATGTGTCAGAGAGACAACAACTCGACCAAAGATCTGAAAACAGCCGAAGTCCACCAATGGGTTATCAACACAACAAAGTTTACTTTTAATTTGGCATTCAAAATGAATGTAATGTTGACCCCTACAGTGCTAACACGAACTTTCTTTTTCAATAGATAGCTCTATTTATCAGTGTATAAATACCGTATTAGTGATACTATTGACTGCATTTGTCGCTGTAAAAGTAACGGTGTAAACTCCAGTTTCATTGTATGTGTGTTGTACATATCTTTCTGTGGTGGTAATACCCTCGCCATTTCCGAAATCCCAGGTATACACGGGTTTTGTCCCATTGTGTTGTGATACGTTGAAATAAAAAGACTCATTTGTTGCAACTGAAAATAAAAGAATAGTGTACGTGTTTTCTACACAGTAATACAGCAACTTTAAAGATCTTTAAACAGGAAATAACATTGAGTACTTAGTATGAAAAGTTAGTTAAAACAAAATAGATGAAAGTACAGATCTCGTTTATATACAAAGGCGTATAGCTTTGTCAGTTTTTATAATTTTGAAAATTAACTTAGAGTTCGGCAATTTTGTTTTTATTTTTATTCTGAAAATAAGATACAATATTTTTACTGTAACAGAATCATCTTTTATTCACGAAGATAAAAAAAAACAAGATAAAATAATGTATCCGTCATACAAATTTGTTTTGTATACCATCAAATGAAAGTTGATACATGATTAACATTTGATGATTTTTACTGATGGTAAGCACTAACTAAATGTTTCATTTGCTTTTATTTAGACATATCCGTGTTGAAGACCGTACCTTGACCAATAATGGTTTACTTTTATAAATTGTGACTTGAATGGAGAGTTGTCTCATTGGAACTCAAACCACATCTTCCTATATCTATATTCACAACTTTTTCACTTGCAAAAGAGATACTTAAGAGCATGTGGTGAACAATGTTTGTTTATTCGCAATGAATTAAGCATCATTAGTATAAAACTGAAGCACCGTTGTCTTTGTTGGCTTTGTAGTCTTACCTGCATATGGTACTTCTATATGTACATCTGCTATTAAGATTAACTGTTCAACCAAAGCAACAGCTTGTCTATGTGGATTTGTTACGTCATTTTGTACTGTAGCTGTAACGTTGTAGAACGCATCAATATCAAGGAAAGTGTGACGGAATTTTATCCTTGATGGTTTTTCTATGAATGTCTTTAGAGCATGTTGTGATGTAAATATGGCGGGGGTTGCTGTCAGGTTGTATCCCGATGTTAATCTGCTGCCCCATGCTGTATCACTGTTTACGTCATAGTAAAACTCGTAATTCTTTCCTGTTGCAGTGAGCATGGCTATTTTTCCTGTAGGTTCTTTCAAAGCCATAACATCACCTTGTTCAACTGACAGCAACTCGATGTCAGGAATCTCATAAAACTGCTGACCTATTGTGGGGATGGTAACAGCTATTTGACCAATCAGTGCGTACTTTGTCATTAGCATCGACGACCAGTCCTGTATTACTGTATGGGGAACGGGTTGACCAGTGGACATGTCTACACATACACGTTTAACGAGACTGTAGATTGTTCCGGAACCACATTGATGTTTCCAGCGAGCGGCAGTAGGTTGACTGTTACATAAAACTCCGTTAAGTATACAGGAACTACTTTTAGGACAGAAGTAATAATCTGATGCGCAAAATGGTCGATACACCTATCAAAATAAGAAACGATAAGTACTTGATAATTAGAGTCTGAAACTTAGATAAGCATGTTCTCAACGAAACAGCTGTTTTTCTTTATTGCTTCGATATCATTTTTTGTATCAATAATTAATTTCATATAAAACCTCAAATTAAAAAAAAAATATGCATTTGTTTTTTATAACTAAATGGGTAGTTTTCATTATAAAACTTATATACATATACTTTTTTCTGAAGAAAATTGTTTACTTTGTCCACATTTTAAGGTTTACTTTTGTTTTAGTTGCTTGCTTCCAAGTAGCAATTCGCCGACATATTTTCCGTATGCAACTGATCTTTGCGTGTCCCGTCTCGTTAAAATCCGGTGATCGCAATACCCATATGGATCTGCCATTGAATTATCTATTATCTGATTGTACATGTTATACACGTGCTCAATAGCCATGCTTCTTTCTTGATTGTTTACTATAAGGTGACAATCGATAAACTGGGGCTTCAAAACACGACATTATTAATTAACTGCCAAATTTTCATATCAAAATAGACAGAGAAAAAAATGACGCTTATACTATATGTTTGCGTAAAAAATGATAAAATCGTGCACAGAAGACTTAGTGTATGATATATACATGCATTGGTTCAAGAATTGGATAAACATTATTTTTCACCAGTCACTTGTTTCATATGACTTTAAAATAATGTCCAGGAACTAATATCATGTTATCACATTGTTGAAACGTAAAGGAATAAAAGAAAACTTGGCAAAAAGGATACAAACCAATCATATTCCCTATATTCATACCTGGACATAGATCAATCCTGTAGCAGTAGCCTCGAACTCTATTGCTGCAAGAGTGCCATTAGTAGATATCGTGTGCTCCGGCATAAAGTACAACATATCACCTGGGTAGGAATCACCGGATGTTATGCCAGATGACTGTCCCGTCATCAAACTGTTTGTACCTAAAAATAGTAAGAACTTTTAAATAAAATATTAAAGTAGTGATAAAGTTTATTGTGTTTTCATTTAAGGCTGCTACAGATCAATGGATCACGTACTTAAGGGAAACTTCGCAAAAAAATCAAAAATTGATATTATGTTCATTCTGTATAAAAATACTCAAATTCATAGATATTAAAGTTTTATTCCGCTAGATAAGCGATCACCATCGATTTTAAATTTAGAGTGTCAATTCTCTGCGATCCGCCATTTTGTCTTCTTTCCCGATTAATAAAAACGATATGTCTATAAACCACAAAGAAACAAAACTACAGTAACCGATGTAGTCGTAATTGCGTGTCGATATCTTGTCAATCGTACGGTTGTTTTATCCGACTAACTAACTTCATACGAAAAATATTCTTACTTTTTTTAAATTACCATGGTCTGTTGTTTTTAAACTGTTGATATTGGAATTAGGTGAAAAGTCAAAGTTGAAATCATAAATAGGTGTTCCGTGAAAATTGTTTTCGAAAATCTAATTTGTTCATAATTCTTTAAAGTAATAAACAAATATATTTTGATCTTCCCTCATCTGATCACCAGCATGGCTAAAGGTATTACTTCCAAAGGTATTGTGAGGGGTGTGAGGTGACACGTCCAGGTATTCAAGCGATTTCCTGTCGGGCTTGCAAGTTCATGCATCGTTTCACTTCTGCAGGTATTGATCAGTGTACACGGCTGATAACTTATAACTTATAACTTTCCATTTTGAACTATCAGATGAATAATATACAACTCTGTCTTACTTGTCATTACTAAACTCATACGCTTGTTTATAAATAACATTTCTGGTGTAAAGAATATAATTCATAAACATATAAATAATACCCCAAAAATAAGATTTGATGAAATTAAAATCTATTTAAATATTTTTTCCAGGGTGAATTTGGGAAAATGTAATATATAGTCATTGTCAATAGTGAAGGACAGATTGGAACAGACCAGAAATATTGATTTTAAAAAATGTACGCACTTGCCGTCGATTCGTTTATACGACTGGATAGAAAGTTACGGAACTATAGCGCAATTTAAAATATATACATGTATACATTGAACATAAGAAAAAAACATATATTTTGAATAAATAGGGGTAAAAGTGTTGTAAATAGACTAGTCCACGTATGCCAACAGTATGTAATCATCGAATGTCGATAGACTATTGTATACCAGAAGAAGAAGAGAACCAATTTGATTTATATACAGGTCGATGTATAACTTTTGCTTTGGTTCATTGAAGCTGTGGACCTAGTAAAATCACAGATTTATATTTCAATAAGATTGTTCTCGAACAAAGGAAGTAATTCGTCATCACAATTGTTATATATGCCACTGGACGAACACTAATTATCCCCAGGGAATGTGAATATTTTGCTGGGAAACTTTTGAGTATCAAAGTTTCAAATTAATTTCGGGATTTATTTTCTTTCTTGGCATTCAATAACAGAAAAAAGAATAAATTACTTGTTCGCTAAATAGGGGTATTCTTGTCCGATAAAAGACTTTTAGTTATATTTAAAAAATAGGGAAATATGACATTAAATTGGTTTTGTCTTTTTTTTAAACATCGTTAAAAAGATGTGTGTCTAAGGTGAACGCCACAAGAACCCTGTAATACTAGTACGAGAGTATAGCATGTAAACATTCCTTCTCAATAATATGGTTGTATTGGAAATCTTTTCATACAGATTGACAACTCATTGTCCGATATGCATGTAATATTTGCCACATGACGCCCATAGTTCTTTCTACCATCATCATCTTATTCTGTGATATTGCTGTAAACATCGATGGTTCACATCCAAACAAAATGGGAGTAATGGACCTTCAGAGCTTCTCCGTGTTATACACTTGTGAAATATATAGACGAAATTTCTGTATTGAAATGAATCTACATCTCACAAACAGGATTTTCAAATAACGATTGTGAGTAATCACCTTACAAACCAATATAAACGTATGGCAAGATATAACCATGAAGGAATTTAGTTTTTGTCAGACGCAAGAACTCATCACTATATATATCATAAACGTATACGTATATATATATGCATACAGTTTCAAATATTAAGAACAAGCGGTCGATGTCGATAGTCTGTTTTCTAACTGTTCAGAGTTAGACATGTCACTTGTTCATTCTTGGAAGCCTTCATATTCCCCGTCTAACGATGGGAACTCTTTCTGATTGTGTTGACTATAAATGCTTGTATGGTAATTCTGTCGTTTATCTGTACAAGCGGTTGCATTTCCTCTCCTTTCCCAACAAACAAACGAACGAAACGCCACTAGTCTGATTTCTCTGGAGCTCATCCTCAATGGCTCTTATACGCCAGGAAACTTACATGTATACTAATAATGATTGTTTCAAGAACAACGATGTATGGACGAACTATTATAAATTCGTCAATATCAGTTATGCATGACTAAAATATAACTTTTATTACAACTACTGTATTACTTATTTGGATTAATGACGGCTATCATGTTCAACATTGCACAAATATTATCATAGAATTTAAAAATAAATCCTCAAAAATCCTCAAAAGAAATAATGCCTTAGCTTAGATAATTGATATTCTTTTCACAAAAAGTTCGTGTAAATGATTGTCAAATGAATTTAATTATGTAAGAATAAAATGTTAAAAAGAAACTAAAAAAAAATCATGCATGTTGTATGTTGTATTTTTTTGTCAATTAAAAACTTTAAAATTGCAATAGTTTTATTAGCATTTAAACACAGCCAGATTTGAATACAAGTTAAGAAATTCCGGTAAAGTCAATGATATCAAACAGATGTACAATGGTATATCAAATTGGGTAATATTGCATTTAGTTTTTATAAAAGATTAAAACTACTATTTTTTGCTTCATATTTGAATCTTTACGCCAATTGCCGCTAAGAAAGTAATCAAAAATTGTTTCCTTTTATTTTTATACACTTTCGGAATTACGAATCTGAATTTTATTTTCAATTAATTTACACAATTTAATTATTGTATCTTTATTCTCATCGTGTATTAAATCTTAGTGTATTAACATCGTGACAGCATACTCTTTCTAATCCTTTCTGTTTATCCTTTCCAAATAACAACATTTATACCGGTGTACGCTTGAACTCACACCTGCGGCTAAATAGCTACAAGGTAAACGAATTGACCTCAAGCCGAGAAATATACAGTGACCTTTACAAAATAATATACACACTCTGCTCACACATTAGTTGCATTGAAATGATTATCAAAACAATAACGGTAAATAGAACTGAAATATTTTCAGTTCAATATCAGTAAAAATGTTCAATAAATATTTTATGAAAAAAATCTCAACAATAATTAATTAAATTTATTCAAAAACATTTACTAGAGATAATTTTATAGGAGTTTAATTCAATCAATACAAAACGGTATATGCATATTCATTTTCGTTCATTCTTATATTGTGGTTCATAACTTCGACCATTCGTCAGCTGTGCGCTTTTAATTACGTATATTGTCGATAAGCTATAAGAGTTAAACAGATTTTATTTTTTCCCAGAATTCAATAAATCGGGCTAATACGTCACGACCCACTCGAGAATTCAACCAAAAAAGTTACAAATACTTGATTTTCTCCGTTATTAGAAGGAATATAAATTTAAAACTTTGCAAATGTGTTTTTTATGTTAAGATGAACATAATTAGATGATAAGTAAAAAATCGCGGAATTTCCCTTTTACTATGTGAAGTTATAAAATAGAATTCTTAAATGTTTAAGTGTGTATCTAAATGTAATCAAAATACGAATAAAAACTAATATAAGAGGGTTTGAATGGGTCTTACCAAATAGAGAAAAATGGACATCAGATGGGGCTTGCAGAATAGAAAATCATTGGCAAAATGGAAGAATACAGGGCAAACAAAATCTGGATGGGACTAATACCATAGATTATAATGCACAAAAAGTGCAGAATAAAGAACAAAGAAAATAGAGAAAAAAGGCAAAATAAAGAGGAGTGAGAATAATAGGGATCTGAAATATAAAAAAAACTCAACAATGGGGATAAAAAAAAGGTCAAAAATAGAGAATAGTTGGTAAAAGAAAATTAAGTTTTCGAGGTAGGTGTTCGTTTTGTTATCGATTTTATTGCATTAATCGAATATGTATGTATTCCAGTCATTTAATACGACGCTTCACTCCTTAGTTACGACATGCTCAGGGTTTTTAAAAGGCAAAACTATTGGTAGACTACATTTGTTTCAAATAAATAATCATAACAGATCTTGAAACATACCCGGTGATTTGAGAGTGTAAACCTTTCCATCACCCATGTCAACTGCTATATTCAAGTTGGTTCCCATGGCAACTGTAAGATAACAGTCAAATCGAGTTTGCATGACAACCGTTTCTTCACAGGACAATTTCAACTTTTTTACTCGTGTTTGCACCTATAACCAAAATTTTACAATATTAAGATTTTCCATGGCAGACTATGAATATATTTTGTTATCTTCACATGTTTTACAAGAATTAGAAGGATAAACAATAGCTTACGTTGTTTGGTATCTTAACTGCAGTTAAAATATTTTAGCATTTCAAAAAGGGTAGATGTATCCATAACATATATTCAAATTCTCCTTTCATTATAAATATATATTCACCAAGCTTAAACTTATTTGTGAAATATTTATAACTACTGCTGAAATAATTTCCAATCAATGGAAATCAGCGTAGAAAAAAAGTTAAACCACAAAAAAAACTGATTTCTGAGGAAAATTCAAAACGAAAAGTCCCTAATCAAATAGCAATACCAAAAGCTCAAATACATAAAATCAATGGATAACAACTGTCACAATCCTGACTTGGTACAGGTATTCTTATGTTGAAAATAACTCATATATTCTTTACTTATCTTAATACATTAAGGATGAAGTGTATAATACATTTGTTGAATTGGATAGAATTGTATACTTAAGTGACAGTCAAATGGTTGTGTTTAATCATTTTATAGGACATAAGATACATTTTATCAAAAATAACCGTATGAGATTGTAAAGACTAATGTATTATTGACATTATTCATGTTAAAATTATTTGATGTTTTCCTTTTATTTTATTTCCGTTCTATTTGTTAAAATTATCATTATCATTTCTTTTTAAAAAACGCGCATTTTCAATGGCTACTAACTTTAAGTGTTGTTTCATCAAACATCGTATCAATGTCATTTGTTACATTTGCCGTCATTCCAACCTCCCCTGATCGTCGTATATTGTAATTCACTAACAGTGTGGTAAGGGGTCCAAAAGATGATCCACCATCATAGATTGTACCATTGAAAAGCAAACCAGTTCCTCCCGTTATGTTGAAATTGATTGTACTCAAAGCGTATGTTTCCATGACTTCTGTAAATATAAATTGATATGTACGACGTTTTGTAGCTTGGTTGATTTTCCGAAGCATAAATGTTCCTTTAAATGAACAACTTTATTGATTGAGTTGATTTTGGTCATAAACCATAAAAGAATATTGCAGTTTTTTTTAAATATATACATTCTCTGTGGACATTGATGTATAAACCGAAAATTAAGGAAATGTGGCATTAGAATAAATCAAAAAATTATAATGAAACTTCAAATCTTGGTAGCTTTTGACGTAATATCTTTCTTAAGTGTAATCTGTTTTTTGTCTTTGACTTACCCTTTGCTGGTACTATCTTGAATCCTGTCATTTTAACTGGTGCTGTATAAACGCTATCATATATGTCACTGGTCCCACAAAACTGTGTTATATCTCCTGGGCATGTTACATCACATATTCCTGTTGCTGAACTGGTAATCGTCTGACCACATAAACATACCTTCCCTGCCGTTAAACCAGCATATCCGTAACCTTGACGGCCACATAAGTTTTCACATTCAGTGGCATCAATGGAAGATGGGTCATAGTTACCGGGATTAACATACAATTCTCTCGAGACCGGCGAGTCTTGGTAACATCCTTGATATGCTGTTTGTGTCAAAATAAAGACAAGTTTCAAAAGTATAAAGAATCAAGAAAAATGCTTTCCAATTAGAACAACTAAATAAAAATTTGTTTCGTAAAACAAAGGGAACTTCTTTTATCTTGGTTCCTTATATTTATTTGTGTTTAGAAAAATATGTGTCAATTTTAACTATAAAAACTGGATATCGATGTTGTTATTTGCTAAGAAACGTTAAGGACTATTGGATCTGTCAGTTGAAAAATGTAATGTTTATCGCCCTAAACTGAGATTAATTAAAATACGAGGCAATATTAAAAGATACAACTTATTCAAAAGCGATTTCTTGTTTTCGAAAAAGCCTTTGTCCATGTTTCATAACATTCTATGATGTATGTCTAACAATGTCTAAAACATTTCATCCCAAACTGTTTGCAAATGTAAACTGCAAAACACTATATCAGTATGATATAAAATACTGATAAATGACAAAATTTACATTTAAAAAATTTGGTTGCAGCCGGTGGATGTCGATGAGAACGGACGTGGAATTTTTGCAGAGAGAATCCATTAACATCATCCAAATTAGTTTTCTAAATTGCTTTCTATGATGCATTTTATCATCTATAGATTATATATTTTCAATTTTGGTCATTATTTTTCTTGTTGAGGAAAACCTCTGCAGATATTTTCAGGTTTGTTTGAGACATGTGCTCTGACCATATGGGATCAATTAGTAGTTTCCATTGGAAGCTATCAGACCTATCATTTGAAGTATGAGGGTTCTTGCTGTTCTCCTAGTGGATCAGTAGTTTCTTTCCGAGATCCTTTTCAGTAGGATTTCCGGCTTTCCTCTACCATTGATACAGCAGGGCATTTGGCAGTGTCCGTTTTGGTATATTTTGTCCTAACCGATTCCTCGTTATTACCTTAAACGTATTTTGCCAAAGCATTTGTGGGGCATCCGGGGTGACCCTGTTACCTTTTATTTAAAACACACAGATATTAAAAAAGGTTATTTGATACATAGAAAAAAATACAGTTTTTATACTTTGAGGACTGATCGAATCAGGTGAGTGTGTGAGTTGATATGTTTTATTCTATAACATTGTATTATGTTTGGGGAAGGTTAACTTTCTGGTAGTAAGACCCGTCACGGCCTGGCTGGGTAATTGGGTAGGCAAACGCTCATATCAATCTGTACCGATACATGCTCCAAATGTCCTCCTTTATACGACATAACTCATGGTGGTGATCCTTATAAAGGATGCTCAAACGGAGACAACAAGAAGAAGACAAGAATACTTTATCATGTTTATCTCTTGATTTAGAAAAAAGAAAATTCTAAGAAAGTTTGGCAAAGTCAAAATGTCTACAAAAAAAACTTAACATCCAGCTGCATCTAAATTTTAACTGCAAAACCCTTGGCTAAGACCTTTTATCAGTAAAAAACGGTAAAATGGTAAAACAAAATTATAAAACTTGTATCTGCATACTGTAATTTGATCATAAAAACCTAAGATGTCTTAGTTTCATGAAATTCAATTTAAAGATTTGACAAAAATAATGATGTCCAATTAAGGCAAACTCTCACATGTTTAACCCCGCCACATTATTTATGTATGTGCCTGTCCCAAGTCAGGAGCCTGTAATTCAGTGGTTGTCGTTTGTTTATGTGTTACATATTTGTTTTTCGTTCATTTTTTTTTTAACATAAATAAGGCCGTTAGTTTTCTCGTTTGAATTGTTTTACAGTGTCTTATCGGGGCCTTTTATAGTTGACTATGCGGTATGGGCTTTGCCTAATTGTTGAAGGCCGTACGGTGACCTATGTTTGTTAATGTCTGTGTCATTTTGGTCTTTTGTGGATAGTTGTCTCATTGGTAATCATACCACATCTTCTTTTTCATATTTAACCACAGACAGAACCCTAATATTGACGACTCCACCGATAACAGAATGTATAATCTCACATACATGTAGGTCGTGCTTAGGTGACAAAATATCACAGACTCGACGAAAAACGGATTTTTTTAATTACTTTTGAATTATTTATAGTGAAACAACAGGATCGCATTCTAATGTTTAATATATTGGTTTGATTATTTAAAACAAACAAGTGTCGTCTTTCCAATATTACATGCACGAACTAATGCTTTGTTCTGGGGTTATTTGTAAAAGTTGATATTTTTTAATCAGTGACGTTACTATACACATATTCTATACATATCTAGGAAGATGTGGTATGAGTGCCAATGAGACAACTCTCCATCTAGTACGGTGGCTTTGTGAAAAATTGTGCACATCCTACTACAAGCACGAAATTTGGCATAGACCTTCCTCATCTATTACTCTTTTATTTCAGATAGGGAGGCATTTCAAAAAAATTCCGCACTTCCGGTAAAATTCAAAATGGCGGCATTCATACTTACATCAGCCCAATATCGAATGCTAGTATGTGAAATGGTATTATAATCATGCTACTATCATAATATTTGGTACAAACCTTTGTTTTTTACTACTTTTAGATATATTATATAGATTAGATGTCTTAAAAAACCCTACTTCAGGTAAAATTTAATATGGCGGACATTGTACTAAAATAAGCTTATTTTTTAGGGAGGGTAATTGAAATATGTTTAAACATATTGCTACTATCATTACATTGTGCAGGAACCATTTCTTTGGTGCTTCTCATGGATACAATGTATAAGACATATTTCTTCAAAACCCTAACTTCCGGTAATATCCAAAATGGCGGACATAGAAATATCGATTTTTTTTTTTTTATATCTTCAACTTTTTTCAAAATGTAAAGAAATGTTGTTTATTGTGCTGGCTTTAAGTTAGCCTCAAAACTACTTATTCTATTCAGTTGTAAATGTTTAAATACAAAGTTATCACTTCCGGTAAAAAAAAACCAATCTGGCGTAAAGTTCAAAGATGAGTCCTCAATCCATATTTTCGATGTAGAGTTTTGAATAGATTGATTAAAACAAAATAAAATTACTTAAGTACTAAAACATTTTTAAAACTGCTACTACAATTCGGCCAAAAAGACATGTTCATTCACGATCTCCACCTCATGCATACAAGGCAGTCTACGGGAGACACGATTTTTCACATCATCATTTCTTACATCCACATGTACAAGCTTCTGACAAAATGATGAGGCCGCAGAAAGAGTTTTTATAAAAGGGATCCTCTTTGTTCCTTCGCCATCCATTAGCGCCTGGACTGGGTAGCATAAGAGCCAATTCCAAGCTCGTCCCCCCTAAATACCTGCCTTAGTATATTGCATGTTTTACATGCTGGAAAAGACTAGATCAAGTTGAGGGAATAGCCTCAATTAGCCTTCCCTTTTGTGCAAATAGTTATTTTCTTGCTTCGTTAACCATGCTAACCCAATCTGTTAAATTTGTGGTGCGATCTTATAGTAAAACCCCAGTGATTTAGGTTGATCAATCATCATTCTTTATGTTAAAGTCACATTTTCAAATGCCATCAATGTCTCACACGCAGTCTTTTTTTCTTTTCATGCAAAGATAGAACTGTATCACAACTGGTAAAGGCATGGATAAAAATAAGTGTGTGCGATCATTCATTAACTAGTGCATTTGAAAGTTCATTGATAGATATTAATTCAAAGTTTTTTGCCCTCCCAAACACAATCCATAGTTCGTCTACTTCTTTGTCACGGAGAAGCGAAACAGTAATGATAGCATCATCAGTAACGACTGTTCGAATCATGACTCGTTTAAGTTCGTGTTACACTGCATCAGATACATGCACCATGATTCTAGTGTCTGCCTCTTAATGTGAACATAGTGCTAAACTTGAAATACATAACATGGTGGATAAGATAGAATATCCTGAACATTTGTTGCTACAACTACAATACGCATCCGAGAATTCATCCACTCGTGTTACAGTTTCAAGGTATTTTATTGAGGTAAGGACATAATACCCAATCAGCATACTCGTTAGCCCGCAAATACATGTTTATTCACAATAGGAGAGCTGATTTTCCACATTTACAAAAGACTGGTATTGTTGCTTACGTCCATAATGTACAAGCTCCTGATAAAATGAAGAGGCCTCACTAAGAGTTCAAAAGGGTTCCCATGGATCATATATGTTCCTTTGCCATTCATAAGCGTCTGGACTAGTTAGCATTGGAACCAATTCCAAGCTTGTTTCTCATTCATAGCCGCCATGGTATATTACACGCCTCACGTGCTAAAAAAGACTAGACCGAGTCGTGTGGGAATAGCCACAATAAGTCTTTCCTCTCACAAAAACGCATGTTTTCTTGCTTTGTACTCATTCTAAATTCTAAAGTCACATCTTCAAACGCCATCCATGTCACCAATGTAGTTCCTTTTACAGCAAACGTGTAATTTCTCAATGCCTAGTGCATTTGAAAGGTCATGTATAGATATATATCTAAAGTTCCAAATGCAAACCAAAGTTTGTCTGCCCCTATGTCACGGAATAGCGAAACAGCAATGACATCAGTATCGACCGTTCGATGGTGCTTAACTTGAAACATCATCAAGTGGTGGATAACACTGAACATCCTGAGCATTTGTTGTTACAACTACCTTTTCCTCAAAATTTTATTGAGCAAGCTGCTGTGAATGAAAATTAAAAAAATCTTTTTTATTGTCGTCATCTCTCAGAACACTTTGCCAATTTTGAGGAATTTGTTTTAACCCCGGATTCGTCGGTGTATTCTCTTTCCCCAAAATGTAGTTCTTGCTTCTTGTAACAGCCTTCAAACTTCAAGGTGTTTCCTAACGAGTATGCTGATTATTATGTCCTTACCTTAATAAAATACCTTGAAACTGTAACAAGAGTGGATTAAATTTTTTATGAGTATGGTAGTTGTAGCAACAAATGCTCAGGATTTTCAGTGTTATCAACCACGTGATGTATTTTAAATTTAGCACCATGTTCACATTAAGAGGCTGACACTAGAAGCATGGCGCATGTGTCTGATGCAGTGAAACACGAACTTAAACGAGTCATGATTCGAACAGTCGTTACAGATGATGCTGTCATTACTG
This sequence comes from Mytilus edulis, assembly GCF_963676685.1. Classification (NCBI taxonomy): domain Eukaryota; kingdom Metazoa; phylum Mollusca; class Bivalvia; order Mytilida; family Mytilidae; genus Mytilus; species Mytilus edulis. The sequence goes on along the minus strand of NC_092352.1, from coordinate 6,493,171 downwards.
TTTCGCTATTCCGTGACATAGGGGTAGACGAACTATGGATTGTGTTTGGGAAGGCAAAACACTTTGGATTACTATCTATCAATGGTCTTTCAAATGTACTAGGCAATAAGTGATCACACACACTTATTGTGACTTATTGTGACTTTGACATAAAGAATGATGATTGATCAACCGAAATTACCGGGGTTTTACTGTAAGATCGCACAAACTTATCAGATGGGGCTAACATGGTTAACGAAGCAAGAAAATAACTATTTGCACAAAAGGGAAGGCTAATTGAGGCTATTTCCTCAACTTGGTCTACTCTTTTCCAGCATGTAAAACGTGCAATATACTAGGGAAGGTGTTTAGGGGACGAGCATTGGATTGGTTCTTATACTACCCAGTCCAGGCGCTAATGGATGGCGAATAGACAAAGAGGATCCTTTTTAAAAACTCTTTCTGAGGCCTCATCATTTTGTCAAAAGCTTGTACATTGTGGATGTAAGAAAGAATGTCTCGGTCGTTGTTAATGTGGAAAATCGGGTCTCCAGTGCACTGCTTTGTGTGCATGTGGTAGGGACTGTGAATAAACATGTATTTTGGCTAAATAGTAGTAATTTCAAAAATGTTTTAGTATTATACTGATTTTTTTTTTAATCAATCTATCCAAAACTCTACATCGAAGAAATGAATTGAGTACTCATCTTTGAAATTTACGCCATATTTTTTACCGGAAGTGTAAACTTTGTATTTAAACATTTACAACAAAATAGAACTAGGGGTTTTGAGGATAACTTAAAGACAAAATATTAATGACCAGCACAAAAAACAACATTTTTTTTACATTTTGAAAAAAAGTTGAATATTTAAATAATGAATTGATATTTCTATGTCCGCCATTTTGAATATTACCGGACGTAAAGGTTTTAAAGACAGATTTTTTATACATTGTACCCATTTGAAGCACAAAAGAAAGGTTCCACTACAATGTAATGATAGAAGCAATACGTTTAAACACATTTCAATAGAGATTATTTCAACTTCAACATTTGGAACTCTTGGTTTAATAGCTTCCTTGTGAGCAGCAATCCTTTATCAAGAAAAATCATAATAGGAAAAACAAGCCCGAGAATATCGTATCAGTTAAGAGATATGTACTCCGTATGCAGGCGCTGCTGGAATGTTGCTACGTAGAAATAGAATGTTCACAAGTTGGAAGCTGAAATCATCTCTTTTGTCGTAAAGTTTTGTTTTCAACCGACCATCATTATCAATTTCTAGATGTAAGCCAAGATATGAGGCAGACTTAACTGTATCTCTTGTATCCTTTATTTCTAGTTCGATGGGATAGATGCGTTTAACATACCCACCAGATTTTGAATTATTTAGTGAGAGAACATCATCTATATAGCGGAAAGTAAAGTTAAGGATATTGCTAACTTTTTATCTTTCTTTCTAAGAAGTTCCTGTATGAGGTAAGCCTGATAATCATAATGAAACAAGTCGGCAAGAAGAGGGGCACAATTGGTTCCGATTGGAATGTATGTTAGTGTTCATCATATGAATAGCTGCACTGTGAGGGTTTTGCGACATATGGTATAGAAAGACATAATTTCACTTTATAATAACAAGAAAACAGACCAAGTAATGTTCCTTTGATACTGGATTTAGTCCGACTGGGTCGATTAGATAAACTTATTGACTTTCGCGTGTGTACACAAATATTTATAAATATCAGCAGGTATTGTGTACAAGTTCCATGAAGTAGTTTTATATTGGGTTTATTTAAAAAAAAAATCTTTGAAACTGAAGCAAATGCAAACAATCAAATTTAAACAAAACATTACACCATTGCATGAAAACTCGTGTAAATACTATCATGATCTTTGAATAAAATATATACAAATTTTATAGTAAAGTTAATTACTGTGTTATCATTGACGATCTTTTATTAATAACATAGTTCCAGAAGTATCAAAATGGAAGCCGTATTACGATACTGCTCGAAATATAATTTTATTAACTATTGGTTATTCACTTTGACCTAAATTGATCATTCAGAATAAATAGATATCAAAACTTTATTTAAACAATTAGGATGGTTAACTTCTCAATCAAGAGTCACATATCACAAAGTAGTATTAATGTATAAGTGTATAAATAGTCTTGCACCTGATTATCTTTGTCAATTATTTAATAATAACCAAAATGTTAATGCAAGATATTCTTTGCGTTATCGGACAATAATTGTCTTTTCATACTATGCCCGAGAACAAATCTTATGAAAAAAAACATTTCAATATTCCGCTACAGTTCTTTGGAACAGTATTCCTGTTCAAATAAAAAAGATAGAAACAATAGAACAGTTCAAACAAAGTTTTTATAATTTCTTGTTTATAAACTAAAAATGTAAAAATTTACCTATTAAATAAAAGTCCATATATTTATCTTGTACATCTGACATTAACAAAATATGTTCATGAACCTATTCTTTATGTTTTTCGCCTTTTGTTTTGCATAAAAAGTATGTATGTAAATGTATATGTTAAATCATTGTATATAAATTAAGTTATTGTATATTTTGAATTATTCAGAGAGCAACAGGGGAGATTAGTATTGTACTAACTGGTTTTACCCTCTTTAAATAAAGTATTTATTTATTTATATTTTTAAGAAGATATGGTATAAGTCAGCCAATGAGACAACTCTCCATCCAAGTGTCATAATTTGTAAATGTAAACCATTCTAGAATAAGTCTTGAATACAGAGTGGTAAATATTATGAACTTATCAATATTTACTAAATAAAATCCAATTTCAGACTTTTTCGGTAATATCAAAACAAGAACAAATAAAATTTTAAAATCTTACCGGAATAAATAAATTTGACTCTCCCAAGTAGTAATGCTGTTTGAACGATCTGAAAATAATAAGAAAAAGCATATTATATGTATTTAAACTACAGTCGGCCGACCAAATGTTAAGGACAAATTATATTTTAAATGAAAAAAGTGAGGACAGTAGGTTCAATCCACTAATTCACTTACTCCAATTTAAAAAAGCAGCCTTATTCTTAACACAAAATGGTAATTTTTCATGTCATTAGATATGCGTGCCAATGAGACAAATCTCCATCCAAGTCTCAATTTGTAAAAGTAAACCATTAATGGTCGAAGTACGGTTTTACACGTGGAGCCTTGGCTCGTATAAAACGGTAAGCTATAAAGGGCTTCGGAAATTACTGGTGCAAAACCATTAAAACGGGAAAACAACGGTATTATCTATATGAAAAGAAAAAAAAACACTAATGAACCACATCAATAAGCGAAAACTACAGTGACTGAACATTCAAATACTGACTTAGGACAAGTGCAAACAAATGCAGCGGGTTTACACGTTTGAATTGGTACCAAACCTTCTCCCTTTTCTGAAACAATTGTATAACTTAGTCACAACATAGAAAGACACACTATAAAATATCATTTGAAATGGCTTAACTAAATCAAAAGACATAAAACACAAGTAAAAATACACTGAACAATAAATTTGAACTATGACACAATGTAAATACAAAAAACAAAAACATAAGGGGTGAATAAATATAGGCAACAGTAGCATACCGCTGTGAGATGATAAACAATTTTAGAACCTTGAACAAAAAAATAGAATAATGTACACAGTTAAATGAAAATGATTTTGTTGGAAGGTATACATAAATGGAGGACAGAAATGTGTTTTACAAAATAAATGATTTTATTGTTTATATGAAAAAGAATTGAAAACTTATATGCATACCAAACACTTATCAAACCTGGTATATATTAAAAATAGAGAGACAAGACAAAAGGCACTGCACATAGTATCAACATGTCAAACTAACAAGAAAGAACGATTTGGGAGTACACGTAGTTACTGACAGCTAGTTAAAGACGAAAACAATTGATATTAAAAAAGCATGCATCAGAGACTAAAATCAACGAAAACTCATCCTAGGGATTCAATATTGTAACGTCCTGGACAGTCAAAGAAGACATGACTTGTGAAATGACAAAAATAAAGTATCGATAGGCAGTAGGATAGTTAGGAGTTAACATCTTTATACCTAGTTATACTCATTGTTTACTTAACCCCAAATCTTGAGCACTAGTACATCAGCTCAACATAAAAAAAAATGTACAAAAAAATAAACGAAAAGAAATTAACAAACAGAGGCAAGCAACAACTTCGCAATTATCGGCCCCTGTCTTGGGACAAGCAACTACAGAATGTGGCAGGACTTTAATAACATGTATGGGAGCGCCCAATCCTGCTCTGACCTTACCGCAATCGAGACAGGTCACGTTATGACACTCCGCGGTGCGCGTTTAACCAATTCGATTTGTATATATAAATATAAAACAAAACAAATAACGGCGCCTATTGGAATTTAAAAAAACTAAACGAAAAATGGAAAAGTTTAATTGCAGGTTAAACAATATATGAACATTGTCGCTAACTTAAATAAATGTTTGTACTAGTGACAAAATAGAAGAAAAGCACGACGAGCCTCGAAAAAAATTAACTTTTCTAACAATGAACATATGTTGTATATATATATATTCATATAGTTGCAAATGATTTTCCAAAGGAGAATTTACTACATTACATAATATTTCGACACATGCTGTGATTATATTTCATATCAAGTGAGAGTTATAAATACATGGCATATTCTCAATAATTCATTTAAGTACATACCATGGTTTAAATAGAATCTTAGCCCAATACTATTGACAATAGAATACAAACCTCCTTATGCCAATTTAGTTCATTAGCCGTGCAACTAAACAAACACAATTAAAACCTCATATGTAGTCCATCTACCGACAAGTAACTAAATTGAAAAAGGAAACATGGCACTTAATATTGAATATGGAGTCAAAATATGTGTGATACTTCATGTATATGTATAGCTATAACTAAGGTATTGAAACAGCTGTTGTTAGATACTGCCGTAAAATAAAAGCAACAGCAAAAGTTAAAGTCAACACTCCTTATAGGTTTCATCAAGAATTACATAAAAGTTATTTCAAATTAGAAATACTTGTCCAGAACGTCACATAAAAAGAAAAAAAACATTTCAATTTCATACATACATTGACGAATATGGGACTTTTATCAGTCGAAATTTCGTAATCTTCGGAGTGAATAGCTCAAGCGGGACATTCATTAGAGACATGCATTCCAAAATATTATCCTGTAGTAAAACAAGAAGACAAAATGTTTTACCACTGTATGTTATTGTTGTTGTTGTTGTTGTTGTTGTCAATAAAGAAGTACGATTCAGTTTGATTTCAGAGATACTATTTTAACCAAAAATGTATTAAAAAAAATACCGAACATAAATATAAATATAAAAAGGGGAAACTCAATAAAAACTTACAAACTTAAACGTTACACTTTATCAACAAACGGAATGAATGGTAAACAACTGTCATATTCTTGACTTGGTACAGACATTTTCTGAAGATGTTGGCGGGTTAAATCTTGTTCTATAGCTAGCTGAAAATCCACTTGTATGACAGTTTTTATAGTTCCTTTATATATATTAAGGATGTTCGCTTGTCATGTTTTGGGATTTTTGTCAGATTTTCGGAATCCTCTGGTTTTATCCATTTGAACGCCTTAAAAAAAATTGCCCTTTGACCCCCACTTTTTATTTTATAAATCTTTTACATGTATAATTATAAGCCATCTGTTAAAGTCTTATGAAATCCTTCTTATTTTTTAATAGTTTTTGAGAATTTAATCCTGTCAATGATAAAGCTATGAATAATCAAGAGAGAAAATTTTCCCGCCAAAATTTCAATGGCTATTATCTCAAAAACAAGCACTTTGACCTATATATTTTTTTGGCTGTTTTTGTTCCTTTTTTAATCTTCTTTTGATATATACTAGTGTTATGAAAAGCTTTTTATTTTGAAACTGAGTAGCGAACTTCCTTAAGAAAACATGGCCGTGAAAATGAAACAGACAGAAAAAAAGACAGCGATATCTGCAGATAATAAGAAGACTAAGCTCATTTAAGAAAAACTAGAAACAATTGGTTTAATACCGACAAAAAAGCGTTCAAGGTTTCCCCTTAAAAAAAATTGTTCAGAAGAAATTAAACAGTAGAATAAAAAATAAAAAAGCAAAAAAGCAAAAACGGCAAACAAATATGATATAGATACAAAAAGATGTGGTATGAGTGCCAATGACACAACTCTCCATCCAAGTCAAAATTAATAAAAGTAAACCATTATAGGTCAAAATACGGTCTTCAACACGGAGCCTTTGCTCACACCGAACAGCAAGCTATAAAGGACCCCAAACATTACAAGTATAACACCATTCAAACGGGAAAAAAACAACGGTCTAATCTATATAATAACCGAGAAACGAGAACCACTCATGAACCACATAAACAAACGACAACCACTTAACATCAGATTCCTGACTTAAAACTGGTGAAAACAACTGCAGCGGGTTTAAACGTTTTAATTGTACCATCCTTCACACATATCTGAAACAGTAGTGTTATTTTCACAACATAGAAAGACACACTATAAAATATCAATGGAAATGGCATAACTCAATCAAAGAACATATTATCACAAGTGAACATACACTGAACGAATAAATTTGATCTATAATACAATGTTGATAAAACAAAATCAATAGAATAAGGGATGAATTATTCAACAGTAGTATACCGCTGTGAAATGTTAAAACAATTTCAGAACCTTGAACAAAACTCCGCCATTTGCAATAATAGCATACACAGGTAAATAAAAATGATTTTGTTGTAAAGTATACACTTTAAATGGAAAATGGAAATATTTTTTTAAAAATAAATAATTTTATTGTTTATAGGACGAAGAATTGAAAACTTATATGCATACCAAACACTTATCAAACCTGGTATATAGGTCAAATTAACAAGAAAGAACGATTTGAGAGTACTCGCAGTTACTGACAGCTAGTTAAAGGCAAAAACAATCGCTATAAAAACATCATGCATGAGAGACTAAAATCAACTAAAACTCATCCCAAGGATTTAGTATTTTAACGGGCTTATTCTCATTTCGCCTTAGCTGTCAAAATAATTATATAAAATTAATCCCAGTTTGCCTTAGTACAAATTTTCAGGTACATAATAATTAACTAAGGCGAAATGGGAGCTTCTGTAAACATTGTAATTAAGTTATGTTTTGTTTGTATTGCAATTATTTATTATTTGTTATTTTGATGTCAAATTCTACCATGAAATATAATTTATGTTTGGTGTCCCACTTTTTAAATAATTCTTTTTATAGCTGCTCTTCATTTTCTGATATTTTTTTACTCATGTAATATTTTGTAAATAAAGTCTTATTAGATATGACACATTGTATATGGATATTTCATATTCCAATGAATAAAGAAAAGACAAATAGCATACTATAATAACAAATATTTCATATCTAAATCAGCACTGAATCAGTCAAAAGCCATTTTTAAATTTGCATACTTATATAGAAAATGTACATGTTATATTTTTAATAATAGCATGAGAAAAAAGCACTTAGTCTAATACATATAACATAAGAATTATTTCCATATAGTTCATATTGTGAAAAACAAGGCACTGATGTACACATTTGAATGTTCAAAGTTCATTTAGTTTCCAAGTTTGAGGATGTAAGATGCTGCATTACCATACTGAGGTTAATATGTTGGTTGGCAATGTTTTCCAGGAGATTGAAGAATCTTATATAATTTGGACCAAGCTTGAAGAAGTCAAGTCATAGTATACCATGTAATTTAGAGGTTGTCGTTTGTTTATGTGTCACATATTTCTATTTCGTTCATTATTTGTACATAAATAAGGCCGTTAGTTTTCTCGTTTGAATTGTTTTACATTGTCATTTCGGGGCCTATTATAACTGACATTGTAGTATGGGCTTTCCTCATTGTTGAAGGCTGTATGTTGACCTATAGTTGTAGATATCTGTGTCATTTTGGTCTCTTGTGGAGAGTTGTCTCATTGGCAATTATACCACATCTTCTTTTTTTGCATTTTTACATGCATCATCTTTATTATATATAATTATAATAACACAATTTAAAAAAGTTATATTACAATTAAGAAGTACAAAATGTACCAAAACAAAACAGTACAACAGACCAAACCAACCAACCACCAACAGCCTACATTTCCTAATGATAATAGACGTACTCAAATTGCCTTATCCGCTGAATAAATATATTATATATTTATGGGCTGAACAATTTTTACATGCGCACAAAACTTCCCATGTACATTTGGTTTTTTTAGTTGTAAATAATGCATGTAAATAAACACAATGAAAGCCTCATATGTAGCCCATCTACCAACAAGATAATTACTAAATTGAACAAGGAAAATGGCACTTAATTTTGAAAACAGAGTTAAAAAAAATGAGTGATACTTCAGGTAGCTTACCCAGGGAGAAACAGCTGTTGTTACATACTGCTGTTAAATAAAAGCAACAGCAAAAGTTAGTCAACAAACTTATAGATTTCATCAAGACTTACCTAATAGTTATTTCAAATTAGAAATACTTGTGAGAGTCCAGAAGATCACATAAAAAGAAAGAACCTTTTCAAGTTCATATTAAAATGACGAATAGGGGACTTTTTGCTGTCGCAATCACTTAAACTTCGGAGTGAATATCTCAAGCTTAGAGACATGCATTCCAGAATAATAGTAATACACGGTTGTAAAACAAGAAGACAAAATGTTTTACCGCTGCATATCATTGTTAAGAAAGCAGTACGATCCAGTTTGAGTTCAGAGATTGACGTATTTTAACAAAAAAAGTATTAAAAAAATGTATAAATTAAAAAAAAGGGGAAAGTCTATAAAAACTTACAAATGTAAACGTAAAACCTTATAAACAAACGGAATGAAGGGAAAACAACTGTCATATTCTACTTGTTACAGACATTTTCTGGAGATATTAGCGGGTTAAATCTTGTTTAATAGCTAGGTAAGTCTTCCACTTGTATGACAATTTTTTTTTATAGCTCATTTATATTAAACAGAAATGGGCGAGGAAACCAAACAGACAGAAAAACGACAGCGATAACTGCAGTTAATAAGAATTCGCTCATTTAAGAAAAATTGGTAAGCGATAGAAAAGCGTTCAATGTGTCTCCTAAAAAAAACTCTTTCAGAAGAAATTAGATAGGGAAAAAAAGAAGCTAAAACGGCAAAAAGATATATATATATATATATATATATATATATAAATTACCAAGCGCGATAAAAGAAATATCAGCTAAAACAAGCATGAACTATTCAACGAAACGAGCTTAATTTTCATTTTAACATTTCTCATTTTCGACACAAAATTCAAATCATCAAATGAGTTTTAAAACAAAAGATATATAAGAATGTTATATAAATGAGGCTGCTACGGAGATCTTAAAAAGTGGTTAAGCCAAATATTATAATAGAGTTTTAAATATGAATTCTATAAAGTCCAGAGTTTTTACAGAAATACAATATAAAATATACAGCATAAATGTATAAGAAAAATTATGCATCTACAATTTTTAATTTATATATAGAGTGATTTTTTTTTCTTTATAAGAAAGTAATATTCGCATAACTAAATAGATCTTTTTAAAGCCTTCATTTGCATTGACATAAAATATCTGAAACACACCAAACATCTCTATGAAACCTTCAGTGTCTATTTTTAAAACTCCTGGCTGTCTGAAATGTTAGATGGTAAATGATTGCAAATATATAACAGAAAATACTGACCAAAACAAGATAACAGCGTGCATTCATAACTGCGGTAAGAATCCTTACTTTGTCGAGGTTCTCTATTAAATAAAGTAACTAACTTAAGTTTTGCTTTTTTAAATTGTTTATGTACGCAATCGATTTAAAATGTTTGAAAAAGACAATGATCTAACAATGTTTATGAATTATGTCAATATTCCATATGAACAATATATTGACATTTCATTTAGCAGCTCCTAATCAATATATCATAACAATTAACATTATTATTTCATGTTCAAAAACTTTTAGATCTTTTTTACGTTTTTTGTTATATGAATTCGAAGAATTGGGTCTAGATCCAAGGTAACAGTTTTAAGTCTCCATTAATGAGAGTAGGCTTTGCAACAAAGATAATATAGTTTACATTGGTACTAGGGCGTACTAATACATTTAACACATTTTTTTCTAATTTTCTGTCATGCATTTAAACTGGTTCTGACCCGTTTCAGATATGTTTTACTAAATCACATGTTGATTATCTCTTCTGTAATTTCCCGCAATATCCATTCCCTAAGCATTTGACATTAAATCATAGGTAAAAATGATACTGTTAACCGCGTTGACCTCAAGATGTGTCCACTCTGGGTTGTTTTTTTTTTTTAATTTTGAAATTTGAAAACTTAGCAATCTCGAGTTGATTGATATCGTAGAGGAGATTTGGTATGATTGACCAACCCAGAAAATAAGCCAATTACTGTTTTTCAGGGGTATCATTTGCGCCAATCTTTTTGTTTCAAATATATCAATTGCGCCAATGTTATGAGCTCATTTGCACCAATCTACCTGTACACATTTCTATCATACAAATTAATGATAAATATATATTTGATGATAGTGCTTTGGTCCCTCACTTCGTATGTGCTGAAATCCTATCTACCGCAAGACGTACCAATTATGGAGCAGACGTAGATACCTAGTGCGTGTAATGTTACAAATTCCAGCCTTTAATATAATATTTATTGTACAGAGTTTCATTTTTAAGTGTTCTTTTAGAAATGATTCTAACTCGGCCAGTGTAAGCAACCGGTCCCGAGCCCGGATAAAGGATAAAGGAGGAGGCAAGACATTTTTTCATTTAATTGGCGCAATCATACATTTCAATTTTGGCGCAAATGATACTATGTAATTTTAAAACAGGTGGAGCAAACGTAGCATTGGATAAAAATAAAGTTGTGGCGCTAAAGGATGCATTTTTGCGCAAACGGATTGCTTACTAAAATAAAATGAAAACCTCTTTTATGATACAACCATGAAATAGCGTGTTATTTGATTTCTTAATGCATTTTTGCGACGTTATAACGGGAAGCGCATGCAGTCACGACTGTTGAATTTCATTGAGAAATGGGAAAACAAAACAAAAATGTTGACATGACTTGTCATTGCATAGCTGTTGCAGAAACGTGTTATTTTAAGAATTGAATACTACTTTTTTATGATGTTATACAGTTGTAAAAGCGTTGATCGGGAGTACATGTTTTGTGTGAAGAGCCTTTAAAAAGGTTTTTGCTCAACCTTTTTACATCCCAGTAGAAAAAATACGAAAAGAAGCATCCAATTATTAATCAATAATTTTTACTATTCCTCATTACTAATTATGATAATGTAGGACTAAATAAAACTCCTCATCAAAGTTACAAGACTTATAATTTTGAACACCGAACATGCGTTTTGTCTACATAAGACTCATCAGTGACGTTCGATTCAAAAATTCAAAACAGTAGAAAATCCAAATCAAATACATTAATATAACAACAAAAGTTGTGCCAAATAAGTCGGACGTACATTTCTCAGTAATAGTGTTGTAGACTTGCCTCTCAATTTTATTGAGGTGCCTTGGTTTAAGAATAAAGCATTACGCTATTGTGGAGAATTTTTTTTTTCTAACGAATACAAATTTTAAGAAAGAGCATTGTTTTACTTTGATTTTTAACCACTGTAGTATGTAATGTGGGATCTGACGCATTAAAACCGGATCATTTTGGTCCGTAAAGGTTTCTTTTATAGGTGAAAGAAAATGTTAGGGATTCCGGATAGACATTTTAAAAAACATTTTGCTACAAGCAAAGGCATACAGTTGGTACAATTGACAATAGTGCTATTGTTTTTGCCTAACACAAATACAAAACCAAACGAACAAGATATTAAAATTTTCAAACATGTTCAAAATTTCATAAAAGGTCAGATTTCTTATGCCTTGATAGAGCGTTATTATTACTGGCACGGAACGTCATCGTCGACATCAATATACAACAAGTCATCGTCACAGAATTATACGACTTTTCAAACCTTCTTTTTCTCTTTTTACTTTCTCTCCTCTTTTTTTTATCTATGAAAGCTAGTATTATATTCTATAAACTGTTTGCTTTATATGCATGTCCATTATATTATACTATTATTGTAACTTTATATTTTATTATGGAGAAGACTTCATAAGTATGATTTACTTGTGTTTAATCCATTTTGCTTTAATTCAGCAAATAAAATATGTTTAAACTAAACAAACACAAACGCAAGTAATTTTATTAACTAATCACAGTGCCCGTACTAGAGCAGAATAATTACACTGAATTAATTATCACTACAAGACAAAACATACAATACTTAATATGATTTGAATGATTGAGTTGATTAAAACATTAAACAAAAATACACTTATTCAGGGGAAAAAATACAAAAAAAATACAAAACAGGAGAATAAAACCTAAATTACATACACACTGAAATAGAAGTCAAAATGTCCAAGAGAAAATTGACATGAAATTTAAAACAAATTGGAATTGTGTCGGTCATTTGCATGTGCATTCTACAGATATACAAGGCATAAAAGACGAGGTAAATAACTCTCACATCACAGTTCAAGATGGCCCCAAGTATATATGTAGTCTTGTATGCATAATTTCAGACCGACTTGAAAACTAAAGAATACAAATATTTGGTGTTTTCCTATCAATTAGGTGGTGTTTGTTATACTCTTAATGTGTCAAAAGGTCATTTCAATACAAATATATCATTTTTAAATTCAAATATAAACAACAGTACATTGTTAATATAGTTCAAACTGTTTGTCGAACTGGTAGGCTAAATTATTTTTAGAAAATATATTTAAATAAACTACTATAGTACTTCAAACTTATGACTTTGAAGACATCGAATGATATTTTAGTTTAGTGGTGGACACTAACTGTGACTATGTACAAAAAGATTTTGTAAACATACAAGACCGTGCAACACATTTTCCCCCATCGACAGGAACATGGGACGAGTCTACACTAATATAGAACAAGCAGACGATTGTGTGAAGATGAGGGATGCTTCGTGAATTTCAATTAGACCATTTAATTTTTATTTTCCGTTTATTTGCTTTCTCGTTTACATATATATCCGACAAATTGTATTTTAATTATCAAAATTGTGCAAGATTCTTCTAAGTATTATAGCTTGTGTATGAGGAGTAAAAATGATTTCGATTGTACCATAAATGCAAATATTCCAGAATAGTATACAAAAGCGAGGTAAGAGAAACAGTCTTCAATAAACTCATAGATACTGGGATTCAAATTTTGAGCGTCGCATGCGCGTCTGTCTACAAATATAACTCATCAGTGAATCTCGAAGCAAAACAGTTGAAAAGACAAAATGAAGTACGAAATTGAAGATCGACCCTTGAAGACCTAAAATTCCAAAAAGTATAAAATAATAAAGCTAATATAATCTATTCCTTGGGTAGAAAATCCTTAGTAGTTAGGAGACATTTAATTTATAATTATGATGTTATCAGTGACAATTCATACTGGGCTGGTGATTTCAACGAGAAGGAAACCTCCCCTTGCAGATGCGTCGACCCAGCGGTTGTAGATGAACTTACGATGGATACGTACCAGAATGAGAATTTGGAACGCCAGATGTAAGTTCTGTCTACAAAAGACTCATCAGATACGGCACGATATAAAGAGGCAAATAAAAAAGCGAGATAACTGGCACAGTAATGACACACGGTAAACTACAAGATGGCAAAAAATAAAAACAGAAGAAAATCGGGACAAACAAACAATAAAATTGAGAATGGAAATGGGGAATGTGTCAAGTAGACATCAAGTCATTATAATCGGCTAGTTAAACAAGGCAAATAACACAGATGTAGGACTAAAAAACTCATCATCAAAGGTACAAGATGTAACCAAAACAGCCATTACAAAGAGAGAACAATACAACAGCGAGGCACACTAAAAAGTCTTAATAAAACGACAATTAAACAAGGCAAACAACACAGAAAATTTTAAGGGAAGTAAGGTAACCAACAAAGCCTTTATATAAACGATGCATAACTCGAAGGCAAGTAAAACAGAGAACAATACTACGAAGTAACTAAAACAGTCATAACAAAACAGAAGCCGAAAAAGCAAATGAAACTTAAAACGAGAGACCATTTTTGAAGCTAGACAACCAAATTAGTCACTGCAAATGACAAATTCACAAATTTAAAATGCAAATGAAAAACAGCAGAAAAAAAACATAACAGTTCACAGCACCGAAAAATTCACACCAAGACAAACACATTTATAAAATAGAAAACACTATCGAAGCTAGGCAACCAAAATAGTTCTTACAAAAGATAAATTCACACGTGGCATATGAATAAAAAAATATTCAGAGAAATATTTGAACTTCCGAAACCAATTGTGACTGACAGATGTCATACAACAAGGCAAACAGATGTGAAATGATCAAATGGTGATATAAAAAGAAGATATATAAAAAAAGAAAGAAGATGCATACAAGATCGTGGAAACTTACAAACACGAAGTTCAAGTGTGACGATACATGGCCGCGAATTTGGGGTCACTTGATTTAAATATGACTCAAATAGTTATCAAAGGTACCAATATTATAATTTAGTACGCCAGACGCGCGTTTCGTCTACATAAGACTCATCAGTGACGCTCATATCAAAATATTTATTAAGCCAAACAAGTAAAAAGTTGAAGAGCATTGAGGATCCAAAATTCCAAAAAGTTGTGCCAAATACGGCTAAGGTAATCTATGCCTGGGATAAGAAAATCCTTAGTTTTCGAAAAATTCAAAGTTTTGTTAACAGGAAATTTGTAAAAATGACCACATTATTGATATTCATGTCAACACCGAAGTGTTGACTACTGGGCTGGTGATACCCTCGGGGATGAAACGTCCACCAGCAGTGGCATCGACCCAGTGGTGTAAATAGTTATCAAAGGTACCAGGATTATAATTTAGTACGCCAGACTCTCGTTTCGTCTACATAAGACTCATCAGTGACGCTCATATCAAAATATTTATTAAGCCAAACAAGTAAAAAGTTGAAGAGCATTGAGGATCCAAAATTCCAAAAAGTTGTGCCAAATACGGCTAAGGTAATCTATGCCTGGGATAAGAAAATCCTTAGTTTTCGAAAAATTCAAAGTTTTGTTAACAGGAAATTTGTAAAAATGACCACATTATTGATATTCATGTCAACACCGAAGTGTTGACTACTGGGCTGGTGATACCCTCGGGGATGAAACGTCCACCAGCAGTGGCATCGACCCAGTGGTGTAAATAGTTATCAAAGGTACCAGGATTACAATTTAGTACGCCAGACGCGCGTTTCGTCTACATAAGACTCATCAGTGACGCTCATATCAAAATATTTATTAAGCCAAACAAGTAAAAAGTTGAAGAGCATTGAGGATCCAAAATTCCAAAAAGTTGTGCCAAATACGGCTAAGGTAATCTATGCCTGGGATAAGAAAATCCTTAGTTTTCGAAAAATTCAAAGTTTTGTTAACAGGAAATTTGTAAAAATGACCACATTATTGATATTCATGTCAACACCGAAGTGTTAACTACTGGGCTGGTGATACCCTCGGGGACGAAACGTCCACCAGCAGTGGCATCGACCCAATGGTGTAAATAGTTATCAAAGGTACCAGGATCAAAGAGACTTCTGTCATGTCGAGAGTTCAATCCAGCTGCAAATTTATGTACAATTCATGATTATTTTTTGCAGATTAATTTATTTTGACACAATGGTGATTCGATAAATTGATTAATAAAGCGTTACATGGTTTTCAGATATAGTCTGAATGTTTGGCACAGAAATCTATATTGAAAATGAAAATATAAAAGCAAATAGTTTGTATTCAAGAATTGAACAAAAAGAGAGAATTATATAACACCAAAGTCTGCACGCACCCACAAGTCCTATTTGAAAAACAATTGATCGTGTTAAAGTAATATAAGGAGACTAGGGGTAAATATTTTAGATTCGAGAAAGTATAAATGATATCATTTCTATTTTTGTAATTTTGTAAATATGCATGATCGATCTTTACCGTACGTCCCTCGATTGTAAATGGGGAGGAAACCTCATAGTCAATATATCACCATTGAATATCTCGTTTAAAACAACATAATAGCAAGATAACTTTTATGTCAATGTGATTATAGTGTGCTTTTTTTTTTTAATTTGAACACATTTACTGTGACGGGAACATGCAAATGCGATAAAAAGGCTCTAAAATTCAAATTCAAAAATAGACAAACATAGCTGACTATGCGGTATGGGCTTTGCTCATTGTTGAAGGCCGTACGGTGACCTATAGTTGTTAATGTCTGTGTCATTTTGGTCTTTTGTGGATAGTTGTCTCATTGGAAATCATACCACATCTTCTTTTTTATATAGTCTGTTCTGTGTAGCAAATAAATGTTCTTTTCAAACTACGCTACTGTGTGCCTATTAAAAGACCCTCAAATATATTTTAAAACTAAATTACCACAGCTTTCAGGAAAGATTTTCAGTAAAATTTTACATTGTGTATACTAAACTTTATATAATCATTCATTGACAATCATACCACATCTTCTTTTTTTATATTTATATAAAAATGGCTCTACTAGTCAATTAAGGCAATAGTAGTATACCGCTGTTCAATAGTCATAAATCGATTTAACGGAAACAATTCTGGACCACAAAACTGAGGGAATTCATCACCTATAGGAGAAAAAACGAATTAACAGAAACACTGAAATGCTATAAAAACAAACGTCAACATACATAAAACAGTTTGTTTAATCCTGGTATCTATGATGAGTTTAAATATGTTACAGGCATTTTCTAAATTTAGGCATTTTGTAAAGTGCCTGAAATCAATTTATAGAATGAATTAATTGTTAAAAAAAATTGAAAGCTTTGAACACCGGAGCAGGTTTATTAATGATAATTACTGAATTAATAAAGAAGAGTAAAAATAATCAAGAATAGATTTTACTGACGTATTCCATATTCACACAAGCACTTAGGGTAGACTAACAAATCAGTCAAATTATTGTTACGGACTTTGCCAGAAGATACAGACGATTACATAGTCAATGATACATTAACACTATTAATTGTAAAAATTTTGATTTTGAAAAAAAAAGATTGTATAAAAGACATTTTAGTTAGTATATATGTATTCAGGGATAATGGTTGGTCAAATGTTAAAATCTGAAGAGGGTAATATTGAAGAGCACTTCGATGAAACGTATTCATATAGCAGTCCTAAGTATGAAATTGTTCAAATTATTATGGCATATTGTTATTCTAAATTATTTCCCAAAATTGATCGCCCTGAAGATCATAAAAAACATTTTATTAAAATTAAGTATGTCAATAAAGGCTTTGATTTTGTAAATATTGCCGGTATATTTAACGACCATTCTGTTAAAGAACAAATTCCTGGATATTTTGACAATACTGAGCTACCTCTTATTTGTTATATTTACAAGAAATCTACCCGGAAATTTGTGTTTAATTATAGTCAATTGTGTAAAGATGTTAATATCAGTGAAAATACACCTACTTCATGTAATTGCAGTAAATCCGAATATATTTATGGACCCATTTCCCATGTTATAACAGGAGATCTTAACATCGTTCAAGACCGAGAGTTAAAATCATTCCTCAGTAAAGGACCTAAATATCGTCCCCCGTCAATTATTAATTGGAATGAGTGTCGTAATATCATCAACGACTCACTCCATACTTACTGTATGAAATGGATAAAACGGGAAAAAGCTGACAAAAAATCTTTGGACTCTTTTTTTAATTCAGTAATGAAGATAGTTGATATACGTATTCAACATTTTAAAGAACATTTTACTATAAACAATAACCACAATAAACCTATTTCTCGTATCAAACATAAACTAAAAGAACTAGCCAAGGAATTTGTTTTTGTCCCGGCAGATAAAGCTGCTAATAATATTATTATCGTTTGACGTAAATTTTACATTGAGGTTCTGAAAAAGGAAATCACCAATTCACCAACATTCCAACTGACTCCATTTTCAGAAAACGAAATCTGTAACAAACATAAACTTTTAGCCACCGCTTTACAAGCAGAGCCAAATACAATGAAAGTCCCAACTATGTATTGGCTTCCGAAGCTACACAAAACCCCTTACAAATATAGATTTATTTCGTCTTCAAGCCATTGTTCAACTACTAAATTGTCTATTCTTCTTACCAGCACACTTGGTACAATTAAAAACCTGATAATAAATTGTTCAAATAAGGCCTTCGAAAATAGTGGAATAAATTACTTTTGGAGTGTCAAGAACTCGTTGGAAGTACTTGATAAATTGCATGCTTATATTGGTGATTTTGAATCTGTTCAAAGTTTTGATTTTTCTACCCTGTATACCACATTGCCTCACATTCTCATTAAGAAAAAATTCACACACCTAATTAAATGGGCATTCAAAAAATCAGAATGTGAATATATATGTTCAAACTCTTTTAGGTCATTTTTTAGTAGCAATAAACAAAAAAACTATGTTAATTGGACATGCTTTGATACTATATATGCCCTTGAATTTTTACTAGATAACATTTTTGTTCGCTTTGGGGATTCCGTATATCGTCAGATTATCGGAATTCCAATGGGGACTAACTGTGCACCACTTATTGCGGACCTGTGTTTGTATTGTTATGAGTTACAATTTATGACAAAAATAAGCAAAGACCCATCGAAACAACATCTGATAAACAAATTTAATAATACTTTTAGATATTTGGATGATATTTTGGCTCTCAATAATGACGACTTCAGTATGTATATTAATGAAATTTATCCTGTTGAACTTACTTTAAATAAAGCTAATACTAACAATGACCACTGCCCTTTTCTCGATCTTGATATCTATATCACTAATGGAAAGCTGAATACTAAAATTTATGATAAAAGGGATGATTTTTCATTTCCTATCGTTAATTATCCGTTTTTAGATGGTGACGTTCCCTTGTCACCATCCTACGGTGTTTATATATCTCAACTTGTACGATTCGCTCGTGTATGTAACAATGTTTTAGATTTTAACGAGAGAAATTTATGTATTACTGAAAAATTATTACACCAGGGTTTTCGATATCACAAACTAGTCAAAACATTTACTAAATTTTATCATCGGTATAAAGACATCATTCGTAAATATAGCTCAACATGCAGACTTCTAATACGTTCAGGTATTTCACATCCAATTTTTTATGGTAATATTCTTTATAAAGCACAAAGGTGTCAGTATTCACCTCAGAAACTTACAAAACCTTTGAATAGACTTATTAAGAAGGGATATAATTACGATACTGTTGTCAAGTCATTAAAGATTGCATATTTTGGCGTTAATATTGAGTCACTGATAAGGTCTTTGCATCGGAACTAAACACATTTTTTTTTTTTTTAAACAGTTGTTGGCATGACACGGGTTATGTTCTTCTCATATATGTTATGATGGTATGATACTAAACCCCTAACGGGAAGGATTGTGCCTGATGTTCATATGATGAAATCATAATCTTTCAGTCAGTTTAATTGAAGTCTGGAGCTGGCATGTCAGTTAACTGCTAGTAGTCTGTTGTTATTTATGTATTTTTGTCATTTTGTTTATTTTCTTTGGTTACATCTTCTGACATCAGACTCGGATTTCTCTTGAACTGAATTTTAATGTGCGTATTGTTATGCGTTTACTTTACTACATTGGTTAGAGGTATAGGGGGAGGGTTGAGATCTCACAAACATGTTTAACCCAGCCGCATTTTTGCGCCTGTCCCAAGTCAGGAGCCTCTGGCCTTTGTTAGTCTTGTATTATTTTAATTTTAGTTTCTTGTGTACAATTTGGAAATTAGTATGGCGTTCATTATCACTGGACTAGTATATATTTGTTTAGGGGCCAGCTGAAGGACGCCTCCGGGTGCGGGAATTTCTCGCTACATTGAAGACCTGTTGGTGACCCTCTGCTGTTGTTTTTTATTTGGTCGGGTTGTTGTCTCTTTGACACATTCCCCATTTCCATTCTCAATTTTATTGACATGCAAATAAGTGAATGAAACCAATCTATAACTTCAACACAAAAAACTAGACAGTACGGTACAGTGGCTTTACTATGGAAACAACATCTAGACTATATTGTAGAAAAAGTTGATGATGAATCAGAGTGAAGGATATATGCATCAAACTAAATGTAAAGCCAATCTCTTGTAATGCCATACAGAGGGTCAAACAGGCTTATGCTCTTTGAAAGAATGTCTACACAAGCTTCACGAAGTAATATCAAAATACTCTGATACATGTACCTCTGTCAAGTGTGGCGAATGGAATTCTGATCTGATGAAAACAATAAGTGAATCAGCATGGGATGGAATAAATACAAATAATCATAGAAACAAACGTTATGCGACTGTCATACAAATGAGCTAGCTATAAAACCAGGTTCAATTCACCCTTTTCTACATAACATAAGAAAATGCCTGTACTAAGTCAGGAAGATGACAATTGTTATCCATTAGTTTGACGTATTTGAGCTTTTGATTTTGACATTTGATAAAGGCATATCTGTTTGAATTTTCTTTGGAGTTCAGTATTTTTGTGATTATTCTTTTTAAAGCAACAACATAAATGTTAATTCTTTCAAAATGCTATTAAACATCAACAATTGATTATAGCGTTGTACATGACCGCCTGGCTAACAAAGTCTACATCCGGCTACAAGACTTGTATGTTATCAAACAACATATCTGTTTATTAACCCATGTTAATGGAAATGAAAATTGAGATTGTAATAAAAAGAAAAGGCTGGATCAAAATTTGCACTTAATTCAAATTAGACGGGGTAAAATATTCACAACAATATCAGGAATGTTTAACCAAAAGCATGGCAATCAAATTGACTTCTTAAACGACTCAACTACAATAGCCAACCAAACTAATGGACGACTTATCGGCGGCTCAAAAAAGCATACTAGTAATGCCACCAATCATAATATCAACTCAACGAAACAAACATATTTCGGCACATTTTTGCGCCTGTCAGGAGCCTCTGGCCTTTGTTCGTCTTGTATGGGTTTTTTTTTTTTAAATTTTTGTTCATTTATATGTTTTGGAGTTTAGAATTCGAATGAAGTCCATTTTCACTTAACTAGTACACATTTATTTTTAGGGACCAGCTGAGGTCCACCTCCAGGGGCAAGATTTTCTTGCTGCATTGAAGACACATTGGTTACCCTTCGATTGTTATCTGCTCTTTGTTTCGGTTCTTGTCTCTTTGACATATTCCCCATTTTCAAAATTATCGATATTCAAAAGTATGTTGCAAGTTTTTATCATCTTGATAAAAGAGGGACGAAAGATACCAGAGGGACAGTCAAACTCATAAATCGAAAATAAACTGACATTGTCATGGCTAAAAATGAAAAAGACAAACAGACAAACAATAGTACACATGACACAACATAGAAAACTAAAGAATAAGCAACACGAACCCCACCAAAAACTAGGGGTGATCTCAGGTGCTCCAGAAGGATAAGCAGATCTTGAAGTACATTGACACAGAGATATCTCACCTATATGCAATTTTGATAGTAAAATGCAAAAGATGAAATATAAGTAGCAACCTGCAAAATCATTCAAAGTGATTATGACAGTAAATCAACTATTCTAGTCTTTGAAACCATGATATGTTTATTAGTTGTAAAATTGAGAATGAAAATGGAGGATGTGTCAAAGAGACAACAACCCGATTAAAGTGAAGAAAACAGTTAAAGGCTGTGTCTTCAATACAGCGAAAAAAACCATGTACCTGGAGAATTGCTTCAGCTGGCCCCTTTATGCTTTATGCTAGCTTACAGTTGAGGCTAATACTGTTTGTGTTTTTGGTTAATTGGTTTTTGTGCTTCTGACCAATCTAAAAAGTCAAGACCATTCCAACTTATTTTTAATTGTGTGTTTATACTGTGCTGTTGTACAACTTCCCAGGTAGTTTTTAGTTTTGAATATTGTCACATTTTGTCATACCAGGAGGACCCTTTACGCCTTACTATACATATACTTTAAGTTGCTTTCTTTCACATCTTTGGCAATCAAACATGTGAACAATATCTCCAAACATTTTTATCTAAATCATTCCCTATTGAAACAAGAATGTGTACCAAGTTGCCCCACTTACACTATCATTTTTTATGTTCAGTCGACCATGAAATTTGGAGTCAAAACTCTAATTTGGCATTAAAATTAAGACTATTATCAAAGGAAACATGTGTACTAAGTTTAAAGTTGATTGGACTTCAAACTTCATCAAAAACTACCTTGACCAAAAACTTTAACCTGAAGTGGGACAGACAGACGGATGAACAAATGAATAGACATACAGACGGAAAAACATAATGCCCTTAAGTGGGGTACAAAAGCAAATTTTCCTTCATTCAAAGTGGAAAAAATGTTTTTTTATATGAATAGATTTTCAACTATAAGTTAAGTTCATTTGATATTCTCTAATTTTAGTTGCAAAATAAAATTCAATAACTATAATTTGTTTTTATTATTTTAATTCAATCACAGCATATCTGGTATTTGTATATCAGTAAATCCATAAAATGCTATATCGCCGTGATCCACCACTGCCCATTGTAAAGGTATACCATCTGTGTAGTAGTGGTGGAGGTTTGTTATTGTCTGTAAATCTGGCAATGGTTCACAATGTCTGAAAATATAACAACAAATCCAATTTATTAATGGCCTTCTAAATATAACAATATATCTGTCAATAACCTCATCAATGTAACAATTAGCATATCATTGTCAGGCTTCATAATTATAACAGACCTACTGAGGATATCAAAAACAAAACTATTCTAGAAATTATCTTATTAATATATATTAGTCTGTGAAAGAACCTTAAACATTGCCTTTAATATTGAAGACCAGGACTTGATTTTATCTTTACCTTAGAACACATAGCCTATGATGTGGAAGGCCAGGGCGTGATTTTATCTTTACCTTAGAACACATAGCCTATGATGTGGAAGGCCAGGGCTTGATTTAATCTTTACCTTAGAACACATAGCCTATGATGTGGAAGGCCAGGACTTGATTAAATCTTTACCTTAGAACACATAGCCTATGATGTGTAAGGCCAGAACTTGGTTTAATCTTTACCTTAGAACACACAGCCTATGATGTGTAAGGCCAGAACTTGATTTAATCTTTACCTTAGAACACACAGCCTATGATGAGGAAGGCCAGGACTTGACTTCTTGAATTTAGAATCAGGGAGGTAGACATCATATATTACTTTGTGTTGCAAATCTTTCAAACTTGATGACCTAAAACTAAATTGTATAATTAAAAATTAATCTAATTTGTGAGTTCTATTAAAGCATTGGAACTTTAAGCAATAGCAAGCCTCCAGACACACTAATAACAAATTGCTGAACAAGTTTTAAGTAAATGCTTCTGATCTTGAAATAATATTAAATCTTAACATTTGAATCTTTTATACATAATAAAATTATATATAAAATAATTAAAAATAATAATTAAAAGTTTTGATTTAACATTTATCCTCTTAACTGTAGTCAATAACTTACATCTGTGACATAAATGATGAGTTCTTGACAACTTGTAACTTCTCAATGACTGAATCTGAAAAATGAGCCAATCAACTACTACATTTTTACATAGTTTTAAAAATATAGAAGTAAATTTTTGAATCTACAAAATATATAGCAGATAATGTTGTTATCTTTAACTTACTGAACACATATTGTAATTATTTCAAGTTTTTAATTCATTGTAAGACGTACTATCAAACATTTTATTACAAAGAAAACATTTTATGAATACCAACCTAAACTAGAATAACATGGTTTCACTAATGGAGTTACCTCCCCTTTCCACAAATGTGACACAGGTGTAGCTTCCTCCCGATTTTCTAATAAATTTGATTTTTCTTTGTATTCTTTCCAGTTTTTAGCGTTGACTGGTTTCTTCTTCCATTGTGAGGGATCAATAGAATATTCTAAGTTAAAATTTTCTTCGTCTTTCTTATGTTTATTTGAAGTCAAATTAAGATTATATTTTTCTGAATCGAAAATACAACTATCTGGTAACTGAACGCCTTGAGGAAATAACTGTGGGTTTTTGTTGTATTTTGTAAAATGTAGAACCTTGTCTTTTCCTATATCTGGAAATATAATCTCAGAAAAACTCCAATCTGGAGGTTGATTTGTAGATATATTTTTCATAGAACTCTGAAATGGCTGTGAAAAACTGACACTTAAGTCTGAATCTAAACATTTCTGTCTTGATTTCATTTTGTATGAGAAATAGATTACAGGGGAATCCCCACCAGCCTCACTTAATCTTGTATTATTATCATGTGACACCCTGTCAGAAGTTAACTTGGTATATTGTGCTTCTTTGTTTGTTTTAATTTCTTGTTCATTCTTAATTTGTTTGGTTTGAGCTGTACAATCATTATTTATCTCCATGTCATCGTGATGATCTCCTGCTATTCTGTTTAGTCCACCGTCAACTGGACTGGTTTCCTGAACTGATTTTATAAAACTGGTTTGTTCCATTGATTCATCTATACTGGTTTCCTCAACTATTTCCATATCACAAGTTTCCTCAGATGCCCCCTCAGATGGTTTCAATTCTTGAGCTGAATTACTTTGTTTCATTTTCTTTATTTCATTACTTTCATTTTCTTTTCTACTTTTTCTTTTTTTATCTTTCCTTTTATCTGATTTCAAATGCTGATCAAGTTTAATTTTCTTTTCATACTCAGTGACATTCAACCTAATGGAAGGGAGAAAAAGAAATAAATGTATAAATCTTTGTAGGTTTTTTTATTGAGGTCTTAAGCAAGAAAGCAAATTCTATGGTTTGCATTAGAGTAACTTTTTTTTCTCAAACTACTTTTAGAATTTTTAGAATTTTTTCTAATCTTCATATTAATTTTAACAAGAGGCTGTCACAACAACAGCAAACCGGATTTATTAATATTTATTTGTGTCCTGGCATTATATCACAAGAACCATTACTAATGAATGGTGAAAGTGAAAATCGTCAATATCAAATTTGACCTCAATTTTGTCATCAGTATCAACATATTAAAATTTGAAAAGCTTAGATTGAATGGTTCATGAGTAAATGCAACAACGTGAATGGAAACGCCATTTTACAATCTTTCAAGAACCATAACTCCTGAACGGTAAAAGTCAAAATCGTCATTATTGAACTTGACCTCTATTTTGTCATCAGTAACAACATATAAAAATTTTAAAAGCTTTGGTTGAATAGTTTATGAGAAAATGCACGGACACGACTGGAAACACCATTTTTCAATCTTTCAAAAACCATAACTCCTGAACGGGTCAAAATCGTCATTATTGAACTTGACCTCTATTTTGTCATCAGTAACAACATATTAAAATTAGGGAAGCTTTGGTAGAACAGTTCATGCGTAAATGCACGGACACGACTGGAAACTCCATTTTTCAATCTTTCAAGAATCATAACTCCTGAACGGTAAAAGTCAAAATCGTCATTATTGAACTTGACCTCCATTTTGTCATCAGTAACAACATATTAAAATTTGGGAAGCTTTGGTAGAACAGTTCATGCATAAATGCACGGACACGACTGGAAACTCCATTTTTCAAGAACCATAACTCCTGAACGGTAAGAGTCAAAATCGCCATTATTGAACTTGACCTTCATTTAGTTGTCAGTAACAACATATTAAAATTTTAAAAGCTTTAGTGGAATGGTTCATGAGTTAATGCACGGACAACATTTGACCGCCCGCCCGCCGTACATCCCCAATTCAATAACTGACATTTTTGTCACAAAAATCCGGTTAAAAATGATCTAATTCTAGGTCCCTAAGGCTGGAATCTTTTGAAAAAAATATGCCTCAGTTAAAGACACAACTAAAGATAATGGTTACCTTCCATTACTTCTGAAACTTGTGGAGGGGAAAACATATTGCATTCAACCGGGGCCAAATGTTTCAAATTATTGTTTTATAATTACTTTATAGTCGCACGTTGCCAAAAACAACACTTAGTCTGACATTCAAATTTATCCTTTATGTCTTAATTAGCATAGCATAAAAAAGCAAAAAGTCAGTAGAAAGGATAATGACAGATTTATACACGCATACATTTTTTGTCATATAACAACATTTTACCTTCCCTGATGTCTGACAAGTACATATCCTAATCTTCTAAGATGTGTATAGACTTGGTACTGTTCTAATGTAACCTCAGTACTAAAGAAACATTGGTATGCTTGCTGTATACTCAGTGGTAATCCTTTATACATTACTTCCATGGTATTCTGAAAGAATGGATAACAACATACATGTATAAGACATAATAGTGTCCTATGAAAAAGTGTCCACTTGGGAAATTTTTCATTGAAATTTGGTATTTAATAATGTCCATTGCCATCGAATAGTCTCCCTCAAAAGGACAGATTTTTACTGCTAACAATATGGAATAGTATCCACTCACAGGACAAATTTTCATAGTAGTTGCTATTAAATTGTGTCCTCCAAGGGAAGTAATGCAAAGGTCATTACAAAGTTTTATTGTACTTGAATTTTAATTAAAATATGGAGGATTGATGAGAAATTGATCAATATACAAATGTAAACAAATAAAAAATGGATGGAAGTAAATATAGAGAAATTTAAATTCTAAGAAATTCCCAGCAAATGGTAATGACAGACAATGAAAGAATAACAATAAGAAGGAAGTGTAAAATCAAATATGAAGAACTTTATAATATTTATTATGTCAGATTAGAAGCAATAGAAAATAAATTAAAGAACCTTAGTGAGCACGCTCACATACCCCACGTCCCCACATTGTCATTGGAGAAATTAAATAAGTACAAATGTATAAGAAAAAAAAATTGTATAAGAAAAAATATTGAATAATAATTTCCTGTCAATATACATAGTATGTCCTTATTATCTACAAAATTTCATGAAATTCTGTTGTGTGTTTTCAGAGGAGTTGAGATGACAAACTGTTGCAGAAGTACATTGAAGCAAATAAGTTCAAAGGGGCATAACTCCTAGAAAAAAATTGAACCGTAATTTCCTGTTGATATGCACATTTACATACAATCTAATTAAAAACCGATCTCTCATCGCTCCTATTTCTGATATGTCGCGTGGGAGATCTAACGAAACCGGCTTTGAGGTCACATGTGAGTGAACTAAAAGTCATGAATTTATAAAGAAATGCAAATGAGTTGACGACCTATTAATAAGCCAATCAAAAAAGTTTATGAATTATTATGACTGACGATTTCGTCGTAAATAAAATGAGTTACATCCCTTTGCCTTACGTTAAACTTCCAAGATCGTGGAAGACTCAATTTCATTGGTCTAAAAAGACACACCTACGAGGTCACTCACATGTGACCTCAAAGCGGGTTTCGTTAGATCTCCCACGCGACATCAGAAACAGGAGCAATGAGAGATCGGTTTTTAATTAGATTGATCTACATAGTATGTCCTTATTATCTACAAAGTTTCATGAAATTCTGTTGTGTGGTTTGAGAGGAGTTGCGATGACAAACTGTTGCAGTAGTACATTAAAGTAAATAAGTTCAAAGGGGCTTAACTCCTAGAAAAAAAATTGAATTGCAATTTCCCGTCGATATGCACAACTACATAGTATGTCCTTATTATCTGAAAAGGTTTCGTGAAATTCTGTTGTGTGGTTTGAGAGGAGTTGTGATGACAAACTGTTGCAGTAATACATTAAAGTAAACAAGTTCAAAGGGGCGTAACTCCTAGAAAAAAAATTGAATCGCAATTTCCCGTCAATATGCACAACTACATAGTATGTCCTTATTATCTGAAAAGGTTTCATGAAATTCTGTTCTGTGGTTTGAGAGGAGTTGCGATGACAAACTGTTGCAGTAGTACATTAAAGTAAATAAGTTCAAAGGGGCGTAACTCCTAGAAAAAAAATTGAATCGCAATTTCCCGTCGATATGCACAACTGCATAGTATATCCTTATTATCTGAAAAGGTTTCGTGAAATTCTGTTGTGTGGTTTGAGAGGAGTTGCGATGACAAACTGTTGCAGTAGTACATTAAAGTAAAGAAGTTCAAAGGGGCGTAACTCCTAGAAAAAAAATTGAATCGCAATTTCCCGTCGATATGCACAACTACATAGTATGTCCTTATTATCTGAAAAGGTTTCGTGAAATTCTGTTGTGTGGTTTGAGAGGAGTTGCGATGACAAGAAACAGGACTGACGGACTGACGGAAGGACGGACGGGTCAAAAACATTATACCCTCCGCAACTTCGTTGCGTGGGATATAATAATGTCCATTGCCATGAAATATTTATTGTCTCGTAAGTGGACAGCATTTTACAGCAACAGTTATGAAATATGGTCCATCTGCAGAACTAATTTTCGTAGTGAATGTTATTTAATTGTGTCCTCAAAGGAAAATAAAATGGAACAGCATCTAACATTTATATAATTATATTTTAATTATATTTAAAAATATAGATATGAAGATAAGAATGGTATGAGTGCCAATGAGACAATTTTTATGTCAAAGTAACAATTAATTCAAGTTCGTAATTAAAGTTAAAATGTGTCCAGTAATAACAAGGCAATGGATATCATTTAATACTGTAATCATATCAAAAAATGCCCTGGCGGACACAATGTCCTGTGAAAAAATGTCCACCTAGACAATATTATGGTAGTGAATAATGTCCATGTTCATGGACACTTTTTCATACCTGAGGACATGTTTTCATAGGAAATTGTGTCCAGGACACATTTAAATAAGTAAATATTGTCAAAATGTGTCCAGTGGACATTTTTTCAAGGAGGACATTATTAAATCCTACACATGTACAGGACATTTTCAATTCTGACCACTGTATCTGAGAGAGAGGTTAATTCCATATTGATAACATTTTAGTAGGTTTTTCTATATGAATGGAATTTTGAATAAATAAACATATTCACCTCCAGAAAAAGTCTATTCACCATGCAAAATGTCCCATCCTTTTACATACATCATTTTGGTAAAAAGACTTTTGTACAATTGCCTTTTGAAAATAATTGCCATTACATACATTTCTCTCGGGATATGGAATAAAGCGATTATTGTCTTTTGTTTTGGTAAATAGGTGGTTTAATTGACTTTTGAAAAACTGATATTCACTACAACTGTTGGCCTCAGTGAATATCAGTTTTTTCAAGAGTCAATAACACCACATATTTACCTCATGAAAAGACAGTAAATGTATAATATATTCCAAAATTATCAACTTACTGTTTCCATTAGAAATAGTGCTTCCTCTGGGTAAAGCCATTTTCTGCTTTTGTCTACAAAACCCATGTACACCCAGAATTTACCCTGAAAATAAAAATGTGAATCAGTTTTCAAATTGTCATGAAATTGATTATTTTAAAATTGGTTGAATTGATTATTTACAAGGTTATAGTTTTCGTCAGAATGTTTATGAAGTCTTTACGATGAAACATTGGATGAGTACTGATTGAAATAACTTTGTCTGTGAACTCAAAATATTTATTTGTTGTAATTGGCTTTGTCCTAGCTTTCAGTAACTGCAAGTATTATTAGGAAGATACTTTAGGGGTTTATTTTATCTTTTTATTTCAGTTGCTTTTTGGGTCTTCTTGCTGATCAATTGAGAAAAGTTGACATTATTATGGCTCTTTGGAAATAAGTTTTTATCAGTTATATATTTTCATATAACCTTATCCAACATGATATCTTTGGTATTTAAGTGTTGTTAAGGTTGCTGCTTCATTTAACATGTTATAACCTTCACTGTTTAAGTATAACCTTCACCTTTAGTATGAATCTTACCAATTCTTTGTGAAGTTGAACCAACTTTTTTTCAGGATCCCAATCTCCAGTAACTAAGTTGCCACTGTAAAATGTCAAATCAATATATACTGCAGTACATTTAGTATTTGCTAATTCTGATATTGTTTTGTTTATTTTATCCTATTTTTTAAATAGCTACATGAATTTATTATTATTTCCATACTGTAGGCCTATACTGTAAATTCAGAAATTATTGCGTCCATTTAACATAGTGATTAAGTGATTTAAGACTAAAATGCAATTTGAATTTTTGCGATATTGAGAAAAATTCTGTTAAATTCTTATAAAAATATTCAAAATGCGAGTTTAAATTATTGTCATTATAACCCTGTTGCATTTTTCGCAATAATACAAAAATCGCAATAATTTCTCAATTGACAGTTTGTCAAAACAGAGTAGAAGAATTCAAAAGTTTCCAGGTTACTCTTGTATTGGTATCATATACTTTTTGTAATCATATAATGCTTTTTTCTGTTACAAATGACAATGTATTGTTCTGTGTGTATACATGTCATGCTGTCCAAAAATTATCTCCTCACATCTAGTGCTTTACAATACAATGCAATAGTTGTCATGTTACAATTCATGCTATTTCATGACTCATGAAATAGCATGAATTGTAACATGACAACTATTGCATTGTATGAATCATGACTGATGAATCTACAATATAAAATAATAAGATGTGATATTATTACCAAAGAGACATCTCTCTGCCAGAGAACAAATGACAAAGAAGGTTAGCAACTTTCTGGAAAACTGTGTTATAGTGAACTCCCAGATATGAAAAAAATTATTTAACACATAGAAAATCAAACTGCTATGTTTTTACTCTTTTTTTTATTTTTTCCAAACAAAATTACTATCAATTCACTTACAAGTTTTCATTTCATACACTGATTTAACTTTTATATCACTATACATCTTCATACAGAATGCATTCAGTGGTATCCTGGATTTTCATTATATTTTCATATAACATTAACACATAAAAAGTAACATTTATCTGTTTCTGATCTTACTATCTTTCTACTCGTTGTTCAGAAAGCAGTTCTAGTCTCTCTTCATAAAACTTCTCTAATTTTTTCGTCTGAAGCCAACTTCCATCAGGTTCAAAATCCTTACAGCCACCAACAGTTAGTAAGAATTTGTCTGTCTGTTTTCTGTATTTAAATAATTCAGGTGCACTAAAAAATATAATTCATTGGTCAAACATATGTAAACTTTTTAAGTTATTATTTTTCAACTTCTATATTAACAAGGACATGAAGGACCATAACCAGCTGATAAATCTGCACAAAATCATCAGATTGAAACAAAATTTGAACTTGATCTGTAACATTTCATGATAAAACTATACAACAATTTTAAAATCAATATCTGCAAGCATGACAAAAATAGGTAAAGAAAACTGATTATTTGATTGATTTTTTTAAAGTCCAAGGACCACAACTCTGCACAAAATCATCAGACCAAAACAAAATTCGAACTTGATCTGTAACTTGTCATGATAAATTTATACACCAATTATAAAATCATTATCTTCAAGCAAGCATTACAAAAAAAAGTATAAGAAAACAGATTTGCTAGACAGACAGACAGACATACAATGTCTGAAGGATACTTGCAAAGGGGGAGGTGATACATAATATACGTTTTTTATACAATGTATGTCAAATAAAACAGAAACCAAACGGCATCTAGCATTTGTCTCTACAGGTCAACAAAAATAATTAATTAATTAATTAAAAGCACTCAAAACATTCCCATCTGGGTACATTCACATTAATATCATATATATATGTGTTCATGCAGCTACCACTTTCAACAATCACCGCCCGAGTCATGAATGCTCCAATTAAGGCTCCACTTACAAAATAGACAAAAGACATTGTGTTTAAAGAGCACCTGTTTATAGGATTTTAACTTTCACAAAACTGCATGTATCCTGCTATGTTGGTATTTAGTCGTTCACCTGTGGACATTTTTTTCTTATTTTTTCTGTAGACTTGGCTTTGTTTTTTTATTAACCTGTACTGTCAAGCTAGGTTACTCATAATTGTTTCTTGGTCACTCAATGTACGATGTTGTTCCATACTAAAGCTGCTGACACTGTTTGTTTACATTCAAATTCCAATGGCGTCAAAACCACGTGATGCATTGAAACGTTCTACCCAATCAAATTGCTCTATTGTCGATTAAGGGATTTTTTTCAGTCTAAGGCAATTATATTATTTGTTTGTGTGATATTGCTTTGAAACAGTTTGCAATAATGTTTATTCAACAGGAAACCTCAATTTTAGCCATGACATTCGACATTCGTTTTTGATTAACCTAGCTACTCTATATTCCTGAAAAAAATTATGGCATGAACATCGTTTTATCATATAGTTTTCCTTCCATTTTGGATTGGGTTTTTTTTCGGGAAAATCGCGCAAGACGTAAGGTGCTTGTCATTTTGAAATTCGTAAAATACGATTTGCTGCATGACCTTTTATGTCTGCCACTAAGATTGAAGACGCTGAGTCAGAGTGGAATGTACACAAAGCAATGGAGGTTGGAAGTGGGATTTTGTGAAGTTTTGAAACATTTAAGGCATTCAGAAGTCAGGTTTGAAATATGGTCATTAGAAAAAGGGTGTTTTTGTACAATACTTTTGAATAACAATGAAAACTTATCTTTAGAAATGTTTTTTTATTTAGAAAAGTAGAAAAAATGTATTCTGCACTTATTTTGAATGCTGGTATTAGCGTTGTGACGTCAATGCAGAGTTTTCCCATGTGATTAGTACAAACACAAATATCGAATGAACCAACAAGATGACTGATTTTAGACTACGGTAGAATATGTATTTCAATTTTCTTAGCCTTTGGACTTCTTGCTCAACAACAGTGGCAGAATAATCAGACAGGAAGATCTTCTTTGGCTCAATTGGTTAGAGCGCTGCCTTTAGATCCCAAGATTGAGTGTTCGAATCCCGCTGGTACCATCCATGGATTTTCACAACTGTAGTTGATTGCGGTCGCTTAATTGAAAGAAGAAGCTAGATGAACACCAATTAATTTCATTGAAAGTTTTAGGATAAGATTTTAGATGATGACACCAATGGCAATGAAAACATATTGCATATGATATGATGCATATCATTTTTCAACTACTTGAACAAGCTAAAAGCACCTGACAGTGACGATTAAGTTGTCAAACATCTAATTCTATAGTCTTTTTAATTTCTATGCAGATGCATACCTGATGATAACTTCACAGTTGTAAAGATTTGATTTTCTACGTTCAGTGTTTTGTTCCATCCTTGCATTGTTTGTCATCTGCTACATGTGTGCAGGCTTTCCATCTGTATGATGTAAAGTCCAGAGAGATTCTGAACAAAAATTATTCAACATCATTTGAGTGTTTTAGGAAGCGCAAATTTCAATTTTGAAAAATTAGTCGGTGTGAAAAGGACTCTTTACTCATGCGCATTGGGTATCATGGAGGAATGTAAACTAATCCAAACAACTTGTTTCTATCCCTAAGAAAAAAAGAGTCTTTTCCCCATCAAGCATAATGGATCGTATGTAAAACTAGCATGGATGACTTCACTTGTAATAATTACATCGAAATCATCGAAAAGCCAAATTAAAACCCTTGAAATCATCAGTTCTTCCACTTGAACAGTTGAAACTTGAATCACAAGTCAAAGTTGAACAGGATTTTTGTCTAAAACCTGAAAACAGATCCATCAACCAACATTCTTCATTTGCTTGATTGACTGGACACAATGAATAAAAATATCGCTATTTGGAAATCTGTGCTGCTTAACCTGAGAATCGGGTCGTTTTCACAAAAAAAAACTTACGACTAAGATTGATCGTAAGTCGTGGACAATTCAGTATACTTAAGATCAATCTTAGTCCTAAGTGTTTTGTGAAATCGACTCCTGCTCCTCTTAAACTGTTGAGGTCATACAATTAACGCTTTTCCAATGTGGCGTCAGTTATTCTCAAAATTTTAACGTGAATCTCTATGATGTCCAGTAATGGCAGACAATTAGTGATAAGGTTGTTCTCACATCGTTCGACTAATTTTCCAGCTCCGTTGTCCTGTTACCATTGATGTCATACACTTGCCCTGCAATGTCTCTATTCAGATTCAGAAGGTCACACAATGTTTTGTCCACCCTCACTGGACATCATGACATTCCTGTGAAATTTTGAAGTTAAAAGAAAATTTCTGATGCCACCATTTAGGAAATATGATTGTTGAATAACATCTTCAGTTTAAGTGTCATAAATTCTCAGGGTCTTGAAAATGTCAAATTATATATAGATAGCGATAAGGTACTGAAAAGTGGCAGTCTGAGCTAAAACTTTTTATCAGTATTCATCGTCTTACCCCCAAGTTCAAAACTGATTGATTTATCATATGTACAGTACCATTCAAACGGATCGATTCAATATCGTTTTTTTCCGATTTTCAAGTTTTTGTCAGCCACACCAAGTACCGCGGATTTCACTCCCAAATTCCTTCAAAGATTCTCTCCCAACACCACGTGGCTGTTAGTTGGTTTATTGCCCATCAGATGTACTAAAAATTAACGATGCGTGACAACATAATCAGATTAGCCAAATAATTTACCTATGTACATGTGATCGATCTTGATTGCACAGGTGTGCTTTAAAATCACAGAATAAAAATTTGAACAAATGTTTTCCTTTCTTTGACAGATAAAGAAAAATAAATGTTGTTTTTATGGTAACACGATCGTCCAATCTAAACCACAGAATTGATTCATCAGATCAACAAGTAAACTCAATTTATTGAGCAATGTAAAATATTATGTGTCACCACCTCGGTACATTTATACAGACTTGAATAATTTAAATTACGAAAAGAAACTGTAACGTGACAACTCTGTTGAACAAAGGAAATAACTTCAAGTGATATTGCTAGTGTTCTTCATTTTTGTAATTTACAAATTTTTTATTTTTTATAAAACTTGAATGCAATTGAAAGAATTAACAACAACATTTTGCTTTTAAATCTTTTATTCATTCCAGCAATTAGATAATCGTAAAAAGAAAATGCCATAGATTTACATAATTATTATGGGGCCATTATTATGCCTAATGAATGGTGAATAAATTTTCCTTTTTACTTGCATATACAAAACTTATTGAAACATAATTTTCAAATAAAGACTAACTTTGAGGTAGAATATTGGGGTTTTTCACATATTCCGCTATATTTTATAAACCTTTTTTTTTTAAAGCAAGTACATTTAGGTAAAGATATTTTTAGATTAGCAAGCAGTGATCGGGAAAGTCGTGCGCCCTGCGCATATTGACCAGAAATGGCGCATAGAGCGACAAATGTAAGCGCCCACGTGGCGCACGATATTTTTCGCATCGTTTCGAAACATTTAGATATCGTCAAATGGATTTCCGATCGTTTGCGTGCCGCCATGTGTGTGTACACAACTGTATAATGTTCCTCCAATCATAGGAGCACCTATATACATTTTTGGGACGTCTCGGTTGTTTTCCTATGGTAATAGAACCATGAAGTTTAACGTCTCTGGTGTTTTCCCATGGTAATAATAGAACCATGCGGTTTAACTGATAACCCAAAAAAACGTAATTAACCATCATTCATGATATAATTTTTTATAAAGAACTTTAAATTTGTGAAATTTGGCTATTACAGACGAGATTTAACTCTAATGATAATCTTTTAATTTAGTTTAGCTTGCTATTATTTCGATTGAAAACCCCCGAAGCCTTTTTATGGATATAGTTTTTGTCTCCATAAAAGGCGCTTAACTGTCCTTGCCGTTTTTTGGTCTTTGGCTCGTTTTGACATTTTGTAAACCTGACTTCAGCGAATTATTGTTTTGTTCTATCAATTAATGGTACTCTCTACTGTTATTCTTGTCATCGTGATAAAGTAATAATAATAATACAAGAAGTGCAGAGGAAGTGCCTGAAATGTCTTCTAATACGGAACGTCTGGAATAAGTATGGTATCGACGAAGACCCAAATTTATTGTTAAAAAAACCCAACATAAACATGAACAAGTCAAGGCAACAGTACCAGTTTAAACATTGTAAATAAAGGTTATCTTTAATATTGTCCGTTTTGCAAGAAGTTATTGTATATTCATTGAAATTACAGAATCACAGGAACAATATCCATGATATTATTTAAAATCATAAAGGTAAGTAACAACACCTCTTTGGCAAAAAATAATGATACTTTTTATTTTTTTACAGAGGTCAATTCAAATGGCCCACTCATTTGACAACATGGCCCATTATTTTTTAAAATGGCCCATTGAATTTATTTTTGAGGGGCCCTGGGCCCATAGTGCAAAAAACCTTCCAGATCACTGGCAAGCAAGAAATACGAAAATATTTTAACTTATTATTACCACAAATTAAACTTAACTAGTATTAAAAGACATTTAAAATTATACACCTGTTTGACACTCAAACTGGTACAGTAGACCGGAAATATGATTCTTTATTACATCAACCTTTACCTGTCAGGTAATCCAATTACCCTATCAGTCGTGTGCTGGTGAGATCAAAGTAGGATAA
Organism: Mytilus edulis; assembly: GCF_963676685.1. Taxonomy (NCBI): domain Eukaryota; kingdom Metazoa; phylum Mollusca; class Bivalvia; order Mytilida; family Mytilidae; genus Mytilus; species Mytilus edulis. The sequence goes on along the minus strand of NC_092352.1, from coordinate 6,456,521 downwards.
TGGCAATTAATTCCTCGGCGTAGGGAGTGAGCTGGCTGTCACAATAAACATTTACGCGATTTTGGGAGAGATTACTCCTAAATTCCTCCCAACATTTTGGGAGGAATATCGAAGTTTTCAGAGTGACTCTGACATTTTCCTTGGTGTAGGGTGTGGGAGAGTTGGTCCTCTTGAATGGAACTGTACATGTACATTGTAGAGTCAGATTGTTGTAGAACCCAATTGTTTATCTATCAGATTGTATAGTGTCAATCAAGCTACAATAATATTTTGGAAGTGTGACTTAAATGTATTTGCTAATCAATATTAATTATACATCAATTTAAAAGATCAATTCACTTTTATGATGGAAAATTGTCTGTATAAAGGAAAGCAGTAGTCAAAATAACCATCTAAACCACAAACCTTTTTAAATGTAAGTTATGCTTACCCTGTTTACATCTGCATCTTTGCAAACTTATAGAATGATAACACATAGACCAGCAAATATATGATATAAATCAACTGTTTAAGTTTCAGTTAAAGACTTGTAATCTTTTTTGAGAGTTAAAAAATTCCTTTTGTCCAATGTAGGTTATTCTAAGAAAAAGTCACCAGATGATTCAGCCAAGAGAAATCTAAAGGCAGAAGCAATGCAAGAAGTCCTTCCTGGTTATGAAGAATATTTAGTTCTGCTTCAGGAAAGAAACAGGTACATTAATTATCAGTACCTTGATCATTTATACTTTGTAAATAAAGAAGAAAATACATGGTTTTATTTCCATTTGTAACGGGAGTGGAGTTTCCACTGGCTTCGTTTTCCCGTTGTCTACCCAATTTCTGGGATAATGGACAAACTACGTAAAACACGTAAACTTAAACAAGATTTTCATTAAAGACATAGATATACACATAGATATACAAACATAAGTTTACATAATAAAATATATGATGGTGGCAGAGTCTACTTGTTGTATAAACATAGGTTCCATATTTACAAGCCAAAGAGCGTATGCTTATTTGAAATCCTAAGTGTAGACTGCCCTGAACCCGGTGAATGACGTACTACTTATAGTTCCTAGGAACAACGAGCCCAGCCGGGCTGGATGTCAGGAACGTCCAAGGACAGGAAGTCCCAACAAGAATAATTACATGGCTGGTCTCATGAGAAAAAGTTAGGGACCTATAAGTTATACTAACATTAACCATTTTCCCAAAATGAATAGTAAAATTAACAAGTGAACAAATTGACCACTATTACACATTATTTTTGTATAAAAAAAAACCAACCTTTATCGGATAGGCTATTCATTTAAAGCTTGCTTTAAAGAGAAAACAAGGTTTCGTTTACAACTTGAAATGATAGAGTTACTGAACTTGAATGTCAAATGAAGTTTGATTATTTAGTTGTCATGAAATTAATAATATGAGATAGGATAAATGAGACAGCAATCCTACAACATGAAAAGACAGTTTAATTTGAAAAATGAAAATATGTTGAAGGCCATACTGTGACCTATAGTTGTTAATGTCTGTGTCATTTTGGTCTCTTGTGGACAGTTGTCTCATTGGCAATCATACCACATCTTCTTTTTTATATATGGAAACAACTTATTTTTTTGTTTAATAAAAAAATGTTTGCAATAGATTATTAATTATGTATCTCATTAAGCACAGTGAATAAATGATCAATGAGACAGCCACTCAATATGATCTGTTTTTTAGATTGCTAAAGAGACTGAGAAAGAAATCTAAGAAGCAGATTGACATTGAAAGAAAGGAACAGGGATTTTCTATCTATGTAAATGGAGCCAACACAGAGATGCTGGCTAAAAAACAGAAATCACAAGCACATCAAGAAACTCCTCAAGATGACAGACCTACATCGGGTAGACTAAAAACTGCAGGAGGTATGCAACTCAATCATGTGTAAACATACATTGTAGGTCTTTCAATACCAATCACTAACATTAAATTTTAGCGTTACAAATTTGTATTAAAAGTAGCAAGAGAACTGCATCATCAGCAGCATGACTGTGATATAATAATTTACAAATTACTTTGTTTTTCTGTAAATGCTATAACACAGAAACATTTTCAAAATATAAAATACTACTACATCATCTAAAATTTTGTTTTGTGTGGCTTTAGTTTCAGTAAATGGCATAGACTTTATTTCATAAAATGTTAAATTGCATGTTCGAAATAGTGAGATGAACATTTTGTCACTGTAAAAACCAGATAGATGGTACACAAGTTATAAATTTTCAATAGATATTTGTAAACCCAAGTTTGTCTTATTCTATTGATACTGAGACATTTTCTGATTTTCTTATTCATACATTTAACTCTTTTTTCTATTTTTTTTTATTTGTTGTGCTAAAAAAAATGATATCTAAGCCATAGGTAAATAACATTTATGATGTTTTTAAGATGTAAGTAACAAAAGGGTTTTGAATCTAGAAGACCTAAATGCAATATCACAGTTAGAAAGACAAAAAATGGCTGAAAGAAACCGAGCTAAAACTGCTCCGGCTAGAGAGAGAAGACGAAACTGGCAGGCAGCATCTGTAGAAATAAAGACAGAAAGAGGAGAAAATAGAAGAATTAAAGCACCAGGTATAAACAAAAAACTCATGATGTTTTTTTTAGTAGGAAATAATGCATCTTCAATTTTGTACTATATAAAAAGAAGATGTGATATATGAAAAGAAGTGTGATGGCCAATGACACAACTCTTCAAAAGAGACCAAATGACACAGGAATTAACAACTATAGGTCACCATACAAAATACTACCAAATTTAACAGGGACTATCAAAGATTTTTCTGCAATATAAAATTGACTAAATGTTTTAAAATGAGCAGTGATAAGGTTCATAAAAAGTCTTTGTTTTGGTAATAATTTTTGAATCATGCAAAGAAATTGTAAGTAAGGGAGATAACTGACTGCTGTATTTAAAATGTTTTATTTTATAGAAATGATAACTGGTAATTATGAGGATGATTTTGAAGATTCAGATGATGAGGATGATGAGGATTCTGATGATGAACAGCAGGTGAAGTATTTATACTATTTATGCTATGGTAATGGTGATGTATTTGATCTCTCTGAAAACAGTTTTATAGGTCAAAATAATCTGTTCTGTGGTATAATTTAGTTAGTGGTCTTCATAGATAAGTTTGATATTCAATGGGGTGACAACTTAATTAATTCAAATATTTTTAATGAATATCAGAATAATGGATGTTTTCGGATAAAATCAACTGGTCTTGGCTGAATGCAATTTTCATGTTAACATCCAGAAAATTAAATATACAAGCCTTAAATCTTGAATTTTGATTGCTCTTGATCAAAATATAAACTTTGAACTCCAGATTACTACAAAGTATTGCACATGTTTATATCTTCTAAAATTAATTAATATATTTTCCGCTGTCTTCATTCAAATAATGGCTCCCATTCTCTTCAACAGTAGTATTTCATTGAATTTTCAATTACATAAAATTTACATTTTTTGCTATTTTATTTTTCAGATGAGAGCTAGTATGTCCCAGTATTTATCAGATGATGATTCTGACAGCGACATTGAGATAGATGCTTCTAAACATAACAGATTTAATAAATTTAAGTCACCTCCAAAGAAAAATACTGCTGTTGAAGGTGTAAAAAGGAAAGGCAAAGCACCGGAGGAAAGAATAAATGAGAAATTAGAACTTAGTATTTCTGATGTCAAGGTACTATAGTAATCAAATATACAAATAAATCCTCTATATTTATTACAACAAAACAGATTGTTAAACAAGACACTGAAATTTGATTAAAAGGGATGCCAGTTTGGTAGCAAAAACCAAATAAAGGGAGAGCTGAATCTCATATAGTCTATGTGATATTTCTATGTTGATTTGTGTCTTAAGAGCTACACATCTAACAGTTACAAAATCTATTTAAGTATTGAATAATTTTGTTTTTGTTTAGACAAATTGAATTAATTTATCAGTTGAATGAGATGATAGACCATTATGTTGCTTCTGTTTGTGATAGTAATCAAATGGCTGATTTTGTTCATGAAAATGGACGCATGATCTTTTTAAAATTTCTCCTACTATAAGAGTATTTTATTTTGTGAAATTATTTCTTTGTACTGAAAAATAAAAACTGTTGAAAAATTGACAATTTATTTCATTGTAAATTTTTTCAGAAATTGCGACAAAGCTTATGTATGAATGCCAGTATCAGAGAAAGTCTTGCCAGGGAAGTCAGCTCTGTAAGTTACAACGTTTAAACTTTTCTTAACCTATATATTAAACATTTTTTAGACTTATGAAACTAAAGCCAGTATATGAAAAAAATCTAAGTTTTTGAAACATGTTAAGTATAGCAATGTGTTTCAATCATGGTCAATTTTTTATGCCCTACCTGCAATAGTAGAGGGGCATTATATTTACCGGTCTGTGCATCTGTGTGTTCATCTGTCTGTTCATTCGTTTCTTCGTCCTTCTCTCCTGCTTCAGGTTAATGTTTTTAGTAAAGGTAGTTTTGGATGAAGTCAATGTCCAATCAACGTGAAAATTAGTACACATGTTCCCATATGATATTTCTAATTTTAATGTCATATTTGAGTTTTAACACCAATTTCAAGGATAACTAAACATAGAAAATGACAGTTTGAATGGAGCATCTGGCCATCTGTGTACTATGGACACATTCTTGTTTAGATTTTAAGTAATAAGAAACCCCCTCAGATACATAATTTTGTAGTTCTTATCCATTGTATTGTTAATGATGAGATCAAAATATTGTCTTTATGTTTTGTTAATTTACTATTACCACAGTTACATACTTTACATTTGAAGGATTTTGAAGAAGCAGAAATTGTAGAAGAAATAGACTATTCCAGTCAGGTTATTAGTGTGTTTGGTCCATGCTATTCGTTCAAAGCATGCGTTAATGCGTTTTACATGTTTTATTTGAATTATGTAAGGTATTAAGAGGTCACTTTTAAAATAGAAGAATGATCTATAAGTACAATAAAGGTTTATTATGAAAATGAAATTTGATACAACAGTGCCAGGAGTTTTGAAAGTGTCTTTCTTCAGTACCTAGCATGTGTTAATTAAGAAATAATTCATGGAAGCCATAGATTATTGGAAATTTACACATGGCCTGGGCCGTGATATTTGAATTTTATCCTGAGCGTTAGCGAGGGATAAAATTAACGAATATCACGGCCCAGGCCATGTGTAAATTTCCAATAATCTATGGCTTCCATGAATTATTTCGATTCTAATAGGACAATTATGATCATTTAAAAAACTGAAGTGAGGGTGGGTAAAGCTGTGTGTGCGGCTGTTCTTTTTTACTCCCTGTTAGATAAAGCTCAAACATTCTAATAAATCCGTAGCTTGCATGGATTATTTCGTGAACAACCGCTAAAATAAAAATCTGTTTCTTTCTCAAAACCAACAATTGTCATTTTGATTTACATGTTTTTCTCGTAAGCTACCGTCAAATCCAAAATTGACAATTCGTAACTAAGGAGCCGCCATGTTGACTTGCTGAAATCAGTAAATATGCGAATAATGCAATAGAATAGAAAATCAAACAAAACCTACCTTAATAATCAATTTTAATACAATAGTAAACAACATTTCAATGGTTCAGGTAACAGAAAACTTTCAACTGTAGCGTTTTCATTTGTATGACGTCATGTTTTGAAATGACTTAAATGCGCCAAAAACATTAATAGACTTTCGTGGAATTTTATTTTATTTTTATTTTGTTGGTTTCTCCGAGTTCTTGTGCGTTACTTCTTTTTATTATGCATCCGAATAAGAATAAAAGTGATTTTGTCTTTTTTTAATTGCAATTTTTAAAACAATAAAATCGCCAAAGGGTTTACAAATAGGTTTCAATACATGTGGATTTACGTGGGAAGTATATTGTAACAGCCATTTTTATGTACACCACGGAGTCTGCACTAAGTATAGATATATCGAGAATTTTATCACAGTGTTGTTTACAAAGCGAAAGAAGCCCGTCATATTAGAATAGTGTATTCCTCAGCCATTTATGCTTTATATAAATACATAAAGACAAGATCTGAATCTAAAATATATAACCAAAATGCATGAATCTGTGAATATGTGTGAATTTGAAATAAGTACTTAATAAAGTCAGAATGTGAATTGGAATATATCATGTTAAAGACTTTTCCTATTAATATTGTGTAATGTTCATGTACTTTTTATATTAATTATCATTTTTAAGAGCATGACTTGAGATAAGTTTTTTGGATTGCTTAATGGAGGCATGAATAGAAGTAGCATAACTTATCAATAATACTTTTAATGAATCTGTTTAGGGCCATTTAATATGTTTTACATTAGAGTTTAACCATGAAAATCACATGATATATTATGTTATGTTTGTGGATCCTATACTTAGACGAAATCTACTTTTGAAACTACTGATAGAAGGCTGAAACTGTATGAAACTATCTGTTCTACCTCAATAGAGAAAGGGAGATTACTCTATTCAAAATGTGTTTTTTTTTGCTCTGCACATTACATATATACAAAGTTGATAATGCAAAATAAAAACAGTCTTGACCCCCTACATGCTCTTAAGCACTTTTATTATGTGTAATATGTTTGTAATACTGTAAATCCAGAAATTATGCATCCCATTTTTATTGCAATTTTGTCATTTTAGACAAAAATGTGATTGTAAAAAAAATCATAAAATCGCTAAAATAGAAATAAAAAACCCCTTTATAATATTACTTTTAAATGTATCAAAACCCTGAACAGAGACATTAACCATATCACTTCTACATAGGATGTACTGAATAACAGAAAGAAGTATAATCTGACTGTTCATACTTTATCCTTGAAGAAAATGACATTATGTAATAATTATTGCAGGATGAAGAATTATCTGACAGAGACTCTCCAATTCCTGAAGAAGATGAAGATATAATAGAGGACCTTGTCCCAGCTACAGATAGTGTGGAGGAGAAGAAAGCACCTGTCTTCAAACCCACAGATACTATTGTTCTCGAGTTAGATTTGCCTCAACAAAAAAGTTAGTATCTTTAAACTTGTTTTTGTCATTTGGTTTTTTTTGTAAATTGTTTTGTTATGAATTAGATAGTTAGTTTTATCAATTGAATTGTTTCGTATTTTTCATGTAGGGGGAGTTTTATATCCTACTATACAGTATGGGGTTTTCTCATCGTTGAAGGCTGTATGGTTGCCTATATTTGCTTACATCTATATCATTTGAACTGTGGTGGAAAGATGTCTCATTGGCAATCATTCCACATCTTGTTAATATTATTCTAACACTAGCTGTACCTTAAGGGCATACGATCCCATAATGGAATTTAAATGAAAATTTGCATAAAGACTATTTTTACCTGATTCAATCAAAATTGTAAATAAAAATATACCTTCATGTGCTACTTTGTGTTTTAAATAAGGTCAAAATTTCAGATATTTGCACAAAATTCGGATTAGTGGACATATTTTTCGGGAAATTTCCTTTCCTAAGAAATACATAACTTTTTTGTTTTAAAAGATAAACAAAAGCTGTTTTTTGTTAATTATTTGTTATTTCTATTGTATATAAATATCCTACAAATTTATGCATTTTTCTTTTAGAAATAACTCATATTTATCAAATGTTCATTTATTTAGAAATAAGCGTCAAAAAAATGCATTGTTGACTTTTTTTCATATTCAAATGGTACAAATACTCTTCATACTTAATAAAACCAAATATTATTTTAAAAAGGAGGGGTCCATGCAAGCACTTGTTTTCAAGTTAAATCAGTCAAAAATATATCTTTTCCCTATTTGTCAGTTTGATTTCTGACAACAAAAATTACGTTAGCAACGTCATTACCTCCCCTGTAACTGTATCATTTGCCATTTACATAGAAGTTAGTAAAAAATCTATTTACAAGTATAATAGTTCCAAAGTTAGGTGCATCAACAAAAACAGGTGAAAGATAAGGGAATTAGGGTAGTTGGTCATGAGACAACATCAAACAGAAAAAATCATAAAATCGCTAAAAATGTGGCAAAAATCATTAAAAAACTGTTCAAACATTGAATAATTAGAGTTAATGTCTAAAATTTATGAATTGCTGACATTTCTGATATCTCTTACATATTTGCACAAAGTCTATGTGTAACTCTCAAAACATTGTTTAATCTGCGGACCCTGAATATTTTTCAGAGAAGTTACAACATAACTTATCAGCAGCTAGGAAGAAAGATATTGATGATGACACAAATGGTTACAGACCTCATCGTAAAGATCCAATACCTTCTAGCCCTAGAGGTCAAAAGTCAAAGGTTGATAGCGTATTACAAGCCAGTAAGTAGTTTTCATGATATTACATGATAAGATAAGATATATTTTTTTACCAATTAAGGGCTTAGAAGGGGCATATAGAGAATACAAGTTTAAGGAAAAAGAACTTTGGTTAGCATAGATAGTTACATAGAATTTACATACACAATTACAATACAATTAGACTGTAAAAAGAACAGTATATGATATATTTATATGAGAAATTAATACATCTAACTCATATTGACTTGAATAAATTTTCCAACAGCATTGAGAAACTGATTGTCTTCACAGCTTAATAGATACTGGTACATGAATTTTTACTGGTTGTTAATTGAAGTAAAGTAAGGTATTTTATGGCAAACAAATTCAAAGAGAGCATCTCTATCAGAGTTAAATTTTTCACATATAGTTAAAAAAATGAAAGGTGCTATTCTTGTTAGTTTACGACATACAAGTCTTTAAGGTATACAAATTACGGTTAAGACATTCACCAACCAACATGGCTCATTTACTAAGAATATTACATACAAAAAATTGACCATAGTTATATATGGTTTATAATTAACATACACTTGGATGAAGTAAATGTATAAATGATTCACTTTTTCTATAGATGTGCCCTCCAGGTCCAAACAAGAGCGTCCTCTCTCAGCCAACAGACGTAATCAACCTGAGAAAGTTGATACTAACGAGGAGGCTTCAGCCGTCATGGCAGCTTTAAAAGCAGAGAATGAAAAGACATCCAAACTGATTAGAAATACTCCTTCTACACCTGAAAGATCTGTAAGTAGTACTATTGAAATCATTTATTTTCATTGATTTAGCAAAAAATGTATTTTCCAGGATAAGCAAATTGATGTTTTTGCCAACCCTAAAATATTTGCATTATGTAAAATGTTTTATTTTGTGGGTAACTTTTCCCATAAAAAATCTAATGCAATCGGTATCCAACAAATGATGATTAATCCACAGTAAATGAGAAGGAAAAAGTATCAAATTAATTAGAAAAACTCCCCCTACACCAGATAAAGTTGTAACTAAAAATGAGAAAATTTCAAAATAGGTTAGAACAGAGTATGTACTCTCCATACTTTATAACGTGCAGTTGTAATGTATAGATTATTTTAGATCTGACAGCTAGTAACATCTTGTTTGAGGAAACTGATAATTTTTCATTATTCCTACTGATCATTGATATTTTGTGTACATCTAATTACAAGTGGAGCTATACTTTGCATATCCAACTTACCATTTGTATTAAAATATTCTTTATGTACTCAGAAACCAAGACCTTCTAGTTTAAACCCTCAGAGGAAGTCTGTGGAAGCAAGACCAATGAGAACACCTACCAAAGACAAATCAGATGTTAGAGGTTCACAGAATGTAAACAGATCTAAAGACGGCCCTTCTGTGAAGAAGTCTCAACAAGTTAGAGAGTCTAATCAAGGGAGAGAATCAGTTAATGTTCCACAATCACCAAGACAGGAAACAAGTGATAGTTTCCTGAAGAATGATAAACTGACTGAAATAATGAAAAAAGTTCTACTCATGCAACCAAAGTATGTATTTTATTCAGTTAATTTAGTTGTTAGAATTCCTAAATGATCAGTTTCAGTTTTAAATAAAATTAAAATATTTTTATATATATAGTAATACCTGGGTATAAATATCTATACTATAAATTTAAGAAACCTTTGAATGAATAGAATAGAATCATTTTTGAGCTACCAGTCACTATGAAAGTGATATTTTATTTCCGTCATTCTGTCAACAGTGCATCATGTGTACAAATTTTCCTACACTTATTAATTGGACTGAAACCAAATTTATTTTAACGTCAAATTATGTACATATTACATTTGCATAGAATTGAAAATAAATTTTCAGAATAATTAAATTACACACAATCTTGATAATTGGGATTTAATTTGATGCAAATTATTCAATGCTACTGAAATGGAATTATAAAACGTTTTAGAATCATAAATATATAGGTGCTAATCACATTTTCATGAAAATAAGAAAATAATGGAGTTTAAAAACTGAAATATTTACATCAACATTCAAAAGTTTGTACTTCTGCAACTAAGTTTGGAAGTTTGGTTAACTTGTTTTAAATAACTTGTTCCCCTAGGAGTTACTCAGTTCCTTACTGTTATATATTTGGTTAACTTGTTTTAAATAACTTGTTCACCTAAGAGTTACTCAGTTCCTTACTGTTATATATTTCAGACAGCAGAAGAAATTAATGACAGTTTTAACAAAGATAGAAGGTTCAGTAGAAAATGAACCCAAACAGAAACCAAACACCCCAGTAAAAGCTACAGAACCTGTGAACAACATGGTCAACAGACAATCAAAGGTTGGTATTTCCTGACAGTTACCTGTTAGATGTTTTCTTCCTTCATTCTGATTTTTATTGGATAGATGAATCTAAAACCTTTTATTCTTAAATCATTACTGTTTGGTAAAGATAGCAAGTTCAGTGGGAAATAATGTAGGATGTTTACTTTAGTTTGATGTATAGCTATAACATGTATAATAAGATAGCAAGTTCAGTGGGAAATAATGTCGGATGTTAACTTTAATTTGATGTAAAGCAATAATAAGATAACAAGTTCAGTGGGAAATAATGTAGGATGTTAACTTTAATTGGAAGTAAAGCAATAATAAGATAGCAAGTTCAGTGGGAAATAATGTCGGATGTTAACTTTAATTGGAAGTAAAGCAATAATAAGATAGCAAGTTCAGTGGGAAATAATGTCGGATTTTAACTTTAATGTGATGTATAGCTATAATAAGATAGCAAGTTCAGGGGGAAATAATGTCGGATTTTAACTTTAATTGGATGTATAGCTATAATAAGATAACAAGTTCAGTGGGAAATAATGTCGGATGTTAACTTTAATTGGATGTATAGCTATAATAAGATAGCAAGTTCAGTGGGAAATAAGGTCGGATGTTAACTTTAATTGGATGTATAGCTATAATAAGATAGCAAGTTCAGTGGGAAATAATGTCGGATGTTAACTTTAATTGGAAGTAAAGCAATAATAAGATAACAAGTTCAGTGGGAAATAATGTCGGATGTTAACTTTAATTGGATGTATAGCTATAATAAGATAACAAGTTCAGTGGGAAATAATGTCGGATGTTAACTTTAATTGGATGTATAGCTATAATAAGATAACAAGTTCAGTGGGAAATAATGTCGGATGTTAACTTTAATTGGAAGTAAAGCAATAATAAGATAACAAGTTCAGTGGGAAATAATGTCGGATGTTAACTTTAATTGGATGTATAGCTATAATAAGATAACAAGTTCAGTGGGAAATAATGTCGGATGTTAACTTTAATTGGAAGTAAAGCAATAATAAGATAACAAGTTCAGTGGGAAATAATGTCGGATGTTAACTTTAATTGGATGTATAGCTATAATAAGATAACAAGTTCAGTGGAAAATAATGTTGGATGTTAACTTTAATTGGATGTATAGCTATAATAAGATAGCAAGTTCAGTGGGAAATAATGTAGGATGTTAACTTTAATTGGATGTATAGCAATAGTATTTATTTTGAAACTTTGATTGTGAGATTACTGTCATATTGGCATTTAATTCAAATATCTGTCTTTCAGAATGTCAGATCTAGAAAAAGTCATTCTCCTGACGAAATGACAGAGGTAAACATAGAACTGGTATCCACATGGGGACATAAGGAACAGATAGGACTAACAGAGTTACAGTTCTTTGATAAAAACAGGAAACTGATACCCATAAGTACCAGCAATGTTACAGTTCATGGAGCTAGGGACAACAGCAATCTGGTTGATGTGTTATTTAATGGGAAAGGAAAGGTATGCAATTTGTTTTATCAAATCAATTTCTGCATATTTTATTAGTTATTATCAGTTTTAGTATAACTAATATTCATGACAAAAACTGTAGACAAGAACTTAATTATTTTATAACACTATGATAGGGATTACATTTTACTCGTTTTTGAAGGGAATCTGCTCTTCTTTTTTTTTTTATTAATTATCATTTATCAATAGCTCATACATTATAATTTACCTGTAATCCTATTTATTTCACAAACCATGATTCATCAACATTACATAAAGTACTTTGTGATTTACAGACAAACAAGGACAGAAACATGTGGTGTTGTAGATATAAGAAAGGAGTACCTGTTGAAATGTGTATTCTGTTACCTGTATCATCACCGGAACTTTTGTCTAGGATCAAAATATGGAACTACAACAAGAGTATGCAAGTAAGTAAAAAATGTATTCAATTACTATAAAATATCTTCATTGCTCATATGTCTTGGCATCAAAATGGGTTGAAAAAAATTATTTCTGTTTGTTTATACATCTTCCAATAATGTTTCAATATCACAAAAACTTAATTGGATAGTAATTTCTCATTCAATGGTCAAATGATGAGCATATTCTGGACAAGAAAAAGTTAAACAAAACTTCTGCAAAAAGACAAGTTTATTTTTATGTTAGCTAAAAACAAAGTGAAACTTTATTTTTGTGCTTGAAATAGACTATTGTCTAGCTAATGGTACAAAAACTAACCTTGATTGGTCTGAATAGACTGCCAATTACTATTATTATTACTTTCAAACTATATCTTTCATATTTTAAAAATTTCAAAAAGATTTGTATTTTTCTGAAGAAGAAAAATCACATTCCAGTAATAATGATAAAAAATAATGTTTAGAAAAAAATATATGTCAAAGTGTGAAATGATTTTTGGAATCAAAAGAAATGTCAAGTTCTGTAGATCACAATTTGAACAAGAAGGTGAAAAAATTATTAATTTGGAGAAGTAAAAAGATTAACAATTGTTCTATTTATTTTGTAGGATTTAGAGATAGGTGTAAAGCATGCCAGGATATTTATTGTTCTATTTATTTTGTAGGATTTAGAGATAGGTGTAAAGCATGCCAGGATATTTATTGTTCTATTTATTTTGTAGGATTTAGAGATAGGTGTAAAGCATGCCAGGATATTTATTGTTCTATTTATTTTGTAGGATTTAGAGATAGGTGTAAAGCATGCCAGGATATTTATTGTTCTATTTATTTTGTAGGATTTAGAGATAGGTGTAAAGCATGCCAGGATATTTATTGTTCTATTTATTTTGTAGGATTTAGAGATAGGTGTAAAGCATACCACGATATTTATTGTTCTATTTATTTTGTAGGATTTAGAGATAGGTATAAAGCATGCCAGGATATTTATTGTTCTATTTATTTTGTAGGATTTAGAGATAGGTGTAAAGCATGCCAGGATATTTATTGTTCTATTTATTTTGTAGGATTTAGAGATAGGTGTAAAGCATGCCAGGATATTTATTGTTCTATTTATTTTGTAGGATTTAGAGATAGGTGTAAAGCATGCCAGGATATTTATTGTTCTATTTATTTTGTAGGATTTAGAGATAGGTGTAAAGCAAGCCAGGATATTTATTGTTCTATTTATTTTGTAGGATTTAGAGATAGGTGTAAAGCATGCCAGGATATTTATTGTTCTATTTATTTTGTAGGATTTAGAGATAGGTGTAAAGCATGCCAGGATATTTATTGTTCTATTTATTTTGTAGGATTTAGAGATAGGTGTAAAGCATGCCAGGATATTTATTGTTCTATTTATTTTGTAGGATTTAGAGATAGGTGTAAAGCATGCCAGGATATTTATTGTTCTATTTATTTTGTAGGATTTAGAGATAGGTGTAAAGCATGCCAGGATATTTATTGGTGGAGAACTAGTGTTCCATGGAGTTATTGAGAAAGGTTGTGGTAATCAGGTCTTTGATTATGGTTTTATTATCAACTTAAATGAAATGGATGATCAGCCATCACCTAGAAGTCCTAAACCCTCCTCACCAGCTCATGTATCTCCAACACCACCATCCAGACCTACCGATGTCTATTCAGAACCAAAAGTACAGCATAGACCTCTTCCCAAACCACCATCTCCTGCCAGACAATCTAGAACTGAGAAGTTGGTTAAAGCCTCCACTGAAATGTCTAAGCAGAAAGTTTCTAAGTCACCTTCACCTGTTGGACAGTCAAGAAATGAAGATGTTATAATGACTAAACCTAAACCTGTTAAAAGAAACATTTCTAATTCTCCTTCTCCAGCCAGGCCTGTCAGTGGATCGTCTAATTCCTCTAATGAATCAAATCAGAAACCGTCCAGACCTCTTCCACAAGTACGCAGTGAGACACGGACTATGAACCACTCTGATAGAAGTCTGCAGAAGCCTGTTGTATCTGATAGACAAGGCAGTGATACTGAGGACTATCATAAAGGTCAGTACAATTTTATCTGTATACTGGTATTTTCTATATATATAATCATAAGTAACTTTACATACCACTGAAAATATTACTAGATAATCATGTAAACAACAACTTTATCAGTAGTATCTTAACCCGACTTTCTTAAAAGAGAAGGTATGGTAAGGGCTAATTTTGGCCTAAAATTTTTAGTACATCTAATGAAAGAATTTTGACATTTTGAAAACAATTAAGTGTCTACTTCATTCAACACAATAAGTATATGGTCAAGATCTGAACTGATTTGGTCATTAAAGACGCTCAAATTCCAGCTTCAATATGAAAAATGAATCAAATATGCCATAAAACCAAACTTTTGAGATGGTCTTGGAGTAATGATTGAATATTTCCAATCCAATCAAAACCCTATAGTACTGACTTGGTATCTATACACTCCAAGGTTTATCACCTTTGAAATAGACAAAAGGAAGTGCATTGATCATAACACTCATAACATTCTCTACATGAAAATTTCCAGAAATTTATAAATGAAATATATGACATGATATTCATTACTTGGCACAAAAATTTCAAAAATAGCTTGTGCAAGATGCAGGAATCTAATATCGTTTCTAAAATTATCAATGATGTCATTAAAAGAAAGCTTTAAAATTAAGAGTTATCGGCCTTTGTTTGGGATTGTACAGTGTAGTTGAATCAACTAAAACCAATGCTTTAAACAATGCAATGTTTAATTTTACTTCCCACTGATAAATTTAAGTAATCTTGACCCTTCAGTGCTTAAAAACACTGATTGTCTATAACGTAAGTGGTCACATTTGTTTTCAGTGTCAACCTTTATATGTGTTTTGTTTAATCACCAAAAACAACATGTATCTTAATATTAAAAATGAACACAAGTGCTGCACTTCTATTTAAGACAAAAACCAACTTAAAATTAGCACAAATGCTTAACTGTGAAGAATTCAGTAATTCATGTGCTAGTACTTGATAAATGTGCATTATATTGTCTAAAACAGGTGATATTTAGAAAACTAAAGTATTCTAATTTACCAGAAATAGCTAAATATTTACATTTTAAATAAATTGTAAAAATTCTATATTTTTGGGCCAAAAATATTTGAAAAAGGGGTCTTACCGGGCCTACTCCGGATCCTATACCATGGGAAATTAGGAATGTAAACAGTTACTTTTATTAGATTTTTTTTTTTCAAATTGAAATTTCAAAATAAAGACATCATAAACAGTCAGAGAAAAACATGACCTTACTAAAGACATCATAAACAGTCAGAGAAAAACATGACCTTACTAAAGACATCATAAACAGTCAGAGAAAAACATGACCTTACTAAAGACATCATAAACAGTCAGAGAAAAACATGACCTTGTGTAATGCCAAGATACAAGTATCGACAGATTGTATATCCATGAATGTATATATGTATATACTAGTGACTTTTCATAGATTTGTTTGAAAGAAAAAGAAGGGACACAGGTTACCAAAATGAAAAAAAGCAGGCACTGCACTCTCTGGTAATGGACCAGTGTGATAGACCATTGATAACTTTGTTAAATGTTAAATTTATTCACAATTTTTGTCCCCACACCTTTTTTTATTTATATGCAATTATTTATAATGCTGAGGTGAGTTCTAAAATAATACAACAATTGGAAAATATTTCCCATAAATAACCTTGGGTAGACGTTATTGGCCTAAATTCATTTACAAAATGTGAGGTCAATCAAATTCTTATTCAAATCAAGAGAAGGCAATTCAAAATAGAAAAAGGTAAACAAACCTGCTTTGTTCAAACGATTCATTGAAAAGAGTTACTGACACAGATATATATACGTGTTTCGTAAAGAAGAGCAAAGTCGGTTTCTTAGTTTTAAGAATTATAAAGTATATACACTTGACGCTTTTTGTTTTAGTCATCACTTCCATACTCTAAATCAGAATATTCAGTTCCTCAGTACAAGTATTTGTATACCGTAATATGCCAATGTTAAAATATTTCATTTCGATATTTTAATTCCAAAAAATGAAAGATAATGGTTTATTTTCATGATATTATATAATTTAATGAGAGTAAGTATTGTGTATACTTCTATCCAGTTTATTTGAGTCTACATTGTACTCGTGGACTTTGACTAAGCTCATGAGCTCATGCAACTGCTCCCACTTGTTAAGTTTTCTATACTTTGTAAGTTTCTAAAACATTGTTTTAAAAAGCAGTGGGTCAAAATTTATTAGTGTATCAAAGTATTATTATGTGTACATATGATATTTGTCTGTAAGGATATATCTTGCCTTGGTCTCATTTACATGGTTCATTGGTCAACTCCTAAGTATATATTTAAAGATAAGGTAATTCCTGTTGAGCCTGATATTTAAGTTGATGAACTAGGCCATAGTGATCCAACATTCCTACCTTGAAAGAAAGACAGAAGATATCTTTATGATAAAAAAATCAATCAGTAATCAGTAAATGGGGCTAGATATTTTAGCAAGTGCTCTCTTGTTTTTTTAAAAGCAGAAATTGAGAACTATAGAAAAGAAGTTACAAAAATGTATATGAATTTTAGGGGATGACTGTTTTCATTAGGTGCTTTGGTCTGGTGTTTAAACTGCCAATGCAGCATTTTTACAGGCCATGCAATCTTCTTAATATCTCCTGTTTTTACATGCCAAATATTAAAATGATGAATGGAAGAAATTTGCCAATAATCTAATTAATTGTTAAATTTGGGTTGAAAATTTATGATTAATAAATGTGCATCGATAAAGACAAATTTAAAGTTGTCAACGGTTCTCGTCTAGTCTATATTTTTAAAAATTTATGTCTCATGGTTGATTGGTTAATGACTTATATGTGTTATCTGATATCATGATATAAATTAATATTATTTGAAAGGTAATATAGGTGTCACTCTTCAAATGACTGGAGATTAGAAAGTTTAGATATTTCCATTTAAAAAGAAAGTTGTTTTAATCATGACGTCTCCTTATTTAAAAATAAACAACTTTATATGCAGTGTGTCAATGCTTTAACAAAGATTTTAACCAATACATGTACATTTTCCCTATATCACTTCTATGTTAAATATTAACATGTGTGCTGTAAGATAGACAGTCTACAGTTAACCCTTTAAATTGTTACGCATGATTTGACTGTAGTGAAAACAGTGACATTAAATTTACTTAATGGATGTTTGTGTACATTTACTGTGCAGTGTAAGTGTATTGATTGATTGAGAACTTATTTACCTGATGGAAATTGAGGATTACATCTTGTGAAAAACTATTTATAGTTTACTATACAAATTAGTCGGAGGATGAAGAATAGATATTCAAAGGAACAACAAATTGGGAAAATGACATGTGATGGCTGTGTGTTTCATTAAAGCTTGGATACAGAGTATTCAATATTTCAACAGTGGTTTTGTTATGGTGAAATGTTAGTATGTCTCTAGGACCAGGTTGGTGGTTCTCAAAACCTCCAACACCAAGGGGAACTCCAAATCGCCTAACACCAAGGGGAACTCCAACTCCCCGAACACCAAGGGCAACTCCAACTTTCCAAACTCAGAGAGGCACCTCAACATTCAAAATACCAAGGGGCACTCTTTCAACTCAAACACTGAGGGGAAATATTGTAACTCAAAACAATACTGGTAGCAAATATGCAGTGTCACAACAGAGAGGACTTGACCATCTACCAGGATTGGTTGAGAAACCAACACAACGACAAATACCTTTACCACAACAGTCAGTGGTGTCACCAAGGAAACGTAAAACTTGGCAAACTAGTCAAGCTGAGTCGTCTTACCCAAGATTAAATAGACAAGATGGTGTCTCCAAACTTCATAGATATTCTGATTCTAAGATCAATTATCTCGGTAATCAAGAAAGAAGGACATTAACTCCTGGTGATCTTTCTCAAAGGTCACCTCAACCTGTTTCCTTATTGTCAAATCAAAATGTGTCATTAAGTTATTCTAGGAGAAAACAATGGGATCACAATAAAAACGTAAAGTTAAAATTAGCATCAGAATATGACCAGAGAGACTTAACAGCATCTGAGGCATCACATGTGGATAAATTTATAGTGGCATCTGTACATTTCAGTGGCCATCCACCACCACAGCCAAAGTATTATAATCCACAACCTTTCAGTGGACATTCACAGCCACAGCCAAAGTATTTTCAGCCACAATCTTTCACTGAACATCCACCGCCAAATCCAAAGTATTCTCAGCCACATTCTTTCTTTCCTCAAGTATTTGCCAACAAAAATCTGAAAAATTATCCACATGGTGTAAGGTATCCAGGTAATTCAGACAACAGACATGACAATCGTGAGGATTCTAACTATACTAATCCAGTATATCCACAGCATTTACATATGGATCAGTTCTCACATGGTCAGGAAAAGGTGGAATTTCTACCACAGATACAAACAAACTATAACAGGTCTAGTGATGTGATACTGAACGTGTCTCCCAGGAGAAGGAATTGGTCATCTCCTATAACATATTATGATAATCCAACCGTGTTCTGGGTTAATATGGGCAGTGAATCAGGTATTGATTTAAATACTCAATTTTCAGAATTGTCAGGGTTTTTTTTTCAACAAATTATAGCTATCAAAACATGTATACTATATAAATATGCTTACAGAAATTAGAAATATTGTGAGATAAAAAAAAACATGTAAAATATATAATATAAACTATATAGCCTGACTGCATTCAAATGTGTTTGGGGCCTTTTATAGCTTAGCAGACTATACAGTATGGGTTTTGCTCATTGTTTAAAACAGTACAGTGACCTAAAGTTGTTAATTTTTTTGTCATTTGTTCTCTTGTGAAGAGTTGTCTCATCTGCAACCGTAACAACATCTTCCTATTTATATTTGATTAAAAAGATTCCAATGTATAAAACGTTTTAGACAAATTTTGACTTTATGCAATGCAAATAAAAAGAAGAAAAAAAGTAACTGTAAAAATTATGACTTACAAGTTCTATATTATGTAAATGAGAGCTTTATAAGTTATTCTTAAGTTTACTGTAGGATTCAGTCTTTGTACCAAATGATTTTTTCTTTACCATGTTCTTATGTAAGCATGTATTTCACCCACAAAATGAAAAAAAAAATGTTTTTAATTAAACATGTTTTAGTGAAAATACTAGACTTCTTTAATATCAAGTAAAACAAACTATTGATGAAATAAATAAAAACATGTGCAGCTCATGATATACAATAATGGGTCAATGAAAGAAAAATATAAACTTTTTTGTATGAGGCTGAGAAACTGGTTCTACCAAGCCCTTCCCCAGTATTGCGCCGAGTACTAAAAAAGTTTATATTTTTATGACATTGACCTAATATTGATTTTATACTGCAACTTAAACTAATACTTTGATAACTTTTTTTAAAAACACAAATGTCAAACTTATTTTGATTGTGGAGAAAGTGTTCCGTGATGAAATTGACATTACCGGTATACAAATTATAGCTATGTTACTATGTTTAGGAAATAAACACAACTAGTAGCAGTATAAAACATGTTACTTAAGAATTGAATGCTGCTTTTTGTAAATTTATTGGGGTGTAAAAGCGTTGACCGAAGTACATTTTGTATGAAGCGCAAAAGCGCTTCATACTTAAAATGTGCGCACGGTCAACGCTTTTACAACCCTATAAAGTTACAAAAAGAAGCATTCAATACTTATAATTACATTTTTTTTAGCTAGAATCATGAAAACACGATTTTTATCAAGTTTTCATTTAATTTACCTGTGCACTTTATTGTGGGACCTCGTGTCATCATGAATGATAAATGTTATAGTCTAATACAATTGTTTCAGGAATAGCACGTGTTGTGCAGTTAGCCAATCAGAATAACGTATTATAGTGAAACATACATCAAATGTAATTTTATGTATATAACACATAAGTCATGTATGTATTCACATATATTTCTCCACAAATTTCTACCAACATATGGCAGAATTTCCTTTATATGTGCATTAGATACAAAAATGTAGGTATTCATCAACTTTTATAGAACGTAAATCTAATTTAAATGAATAAGATTGACCCAAAATGGTAAAGTGGTAATGCATATATAAAGAGTATTTTTATGTGGCATATCAAAACCTTTTAAGGTCTCTGTAAAAATGTCTTTTTTGTTAGATGATTAATTTTTTGGAAAGAGGACCTGTTTATAAACGAGTACATATCTTCTCTTGATACTATTTAAATTTTATGCATCATATGAAAATAAAGTTATAGGCATAGAAAAAGTTTGATTTTAATTTCTCTTATCAAAAATGAGAATAGACTTTAAAAAGATTATAAGATTGTTCTCTTATAACCATTTTGTTAGTACCTTGCTGGATTTAATGATTAGAATGGAGTTATTATACCATAAAGTACAATGAATGTAACAAAGTGACATACGGAACAATAGACGTTCACCTTTATGTCTGATACAGATCGTACCTACATATAGGTCTCATATACACTTAAAATACATTGTATAATTCTATAGTTATGTATAAATCTATAGTTATGTTTGGTGCTAAACAAAAATGCTAATACCGACTCTTTCAATGAAGGCTTTAACAAAATGTTTTACATGCAATATGTTTCATATAAAACATAAATAGTTTGTGCTTTGATAAAATTTACACTGAATGTTTACCAAGGCTTTTAAAAGCCTTGATAGCATTATCATGCATTACCCATTGATTGAGTTAGTCAATAAGAAATCTATATAGATTTTACAGGGATACTTTTATGTATGGCCTTAGTTCAGTTTTAATATCTATGGATGGATGGAGTATTTGGTAGTGTGACTTTTGTTAAAGTTTTTAAGTTGATCTAAACTTATCTGGACTTGAAGAATTAATACAATAAAAAGATAGTATTTAATTGGATTTATATGTGATAATCTCAATACTAATGTGAAAGTAATGGTATAAATATGTACAAGAAGAAGATATTATTGAAGGCCACACATATCACTAATTATGAGGGTAAGATTAAGATTCAATGGGTTCTTCTAAAAATACATTTTATTCACCAAAACAATGTTTAAAAAAAAAAGATGTACTGTCAGTTCATTTATGTTCTCAGGTAATAGTTTTCTTTGATTGAGGAAAAGTTGTATTTTCAAGGATATTTGATTTCATGGTTTTGCTAAAGCCTGCATGTGTTCCCCAAAGAATAATTGTTATTTGTTGAACAGTTAGATTGTTAGTTTCCATGTACCCATGAACAATGTTATCCAATGAATAATTCTGAATCCAAAGTCCTTATAGTCATTTACATCCCTAGTCTTTTACTGAATTGTTAAAGGTGATTCTCTCTGGGCACTTCCTCCACCAATAAAAACAGACTGCCACAAACTAGCACATAATAATATTTAGAAGTACTTTAGTGAGGTATTATCCAAAATGTAAACTTGTTTCAATGTTCAATTGACACTTTCCTATGTTTTAAAAGTCATATTAAACAACTAGGGCTTGAAGCCAGCCATCCAAATAATTTAACCATTACATTGATTAAGCTAGGTAAATATGGGAATGCTTGTAAAGTTTACTGGTAAGGGAAGGTATTAAAATTGTTTGTGTCTCTACAGCTGTGTCATTTATATTTTTAACAGAGAATACTAACCTATATATAAGAAATGTTTCATTTCTGTTCTTGTATATCAATAAGGACATTAATGGCTTATACTATATAAAATACCTTTATTGATATCAATGAACCCTTTAACATCTAGACTGACTTTAGACCTAAGATCCCTTAAATTAATGAATAATTGATACCAATGACCCCTTTAACATCTAGTTTGACTTTTGTTAGAAAATTACTTAATTAAGGAATTATTGATCTAGGTCATTTCTACAAAGTAATTCAACATGTTAATAATAGATAAGTAAAGATATTATTGGTTGTGTTAGACATAAGATCAATATATCCTTAGCAATGTGGAAAGATGTTCTTAATAAAGAACTAATAGCATTTTTACATGGCTTAGCTTTTTGAAAAGAAGAAAAAATTAATTGGTTCGTAACCATTTCAAATTCAATCCTGGTCAAATACATAGTTCTACTTATCCCTTTTTTGCCAATATATACAAAACCCCTTTGAGAAATAAACCTTATTCACCACTACTTGAAGGTATAAATCATGCACAAGAATAAAGCTATGTATTGGAAGTCATGATCAAAACGTTAGTTGTATTAAGGCACCTCTGCAGGGCCCATAGTTATGGTAGATTTGTTATTGTCAGTTTACTAGAAAGTGTAATATAGACTATATCAGCTTGTGGACTTCCACATTATTATTATGAATAGGCGTTGATATTTTATTTTGACTTTTCAGATGAAAACAAGTTACCAGGGAGACATAAAGGGTCCAGGACTCCTAGAAAGTCCAAACGTATGGCGGCCAAGCTAGATGGACATTCCTCAACAGAAACGGACTCGAGACAATTCTCAGATAGGTTAGTATAGTTTGGTGATTGAATGATAAAACCTAAATAAACCTGTTAATCTGATATCAGCACCATCTATAATACTACAAGAGTGCACACGCTGAAATGTCTCGCGTTCTATACTAATCATTGATATTATGTTGATAGTCCTAAGTATAAAGCTAAGCTTTAATACAACTGTCACATAAACTTAACATTAACCAAGATAACTAAACAAAGACCAATGAACCTTGAAAATGAGGTCAAGGTCAGATGAACCATGCCAGGCAGACATGTACAGCTAACAATGCTTCTATACAACATATATAGTTGACTTATTACTTATAGTTTAAGAAAAATAGACCAAAACACAAAAACTTAACACTGTGCAATGAACCGTGAAAATGAGGTCACGGTCAAATAAAACTTGCGAGACTGACATAAAGATCATAAAATATTTCCATACACCAAATATAGATGACCTATGGCATATAGTATTAGATAAAAAGACCAAAACTCAAAAACTTAACTTTGACCACTGAACCATGAAAATGAGGTCAAGGTCACATGACATCTGCCCGCTAGATAGGTACACCTCACAATCATTCCATACAACAAATATAGTAGACCTATTGCATATAGTATGAGAAAAACAAACCAAAACACAAAAATTTAACTATAACCACTGAACTATGAAAATGAGGTCAAGGTCAGATGACACCTGCCAGTTGGACATGTACACCTTACAGTCCTTCCATACACCGAATATACTAGCCCTATTGCTTGTAGTATCTGAGATATGGACTTGACCACCAAAACTTAACCTTGTTCACTGATCCATGAAATGAGGTCGAGGTCAAGTGAAAACTGTCTGACAGACATGAGGACCTTTCAAGGTACGCACATATCAAATATAGTTATCCTATTACTTATAATAAGAGAGAATTCAACATTACAAAAAATCTGAACTTTTTTTTCAAGTGGTCACTGAACCATGAAAATGAGGTCAAGGACATTGGACATGTGACTGACGGAAACTTCGTAACATGAGGCATCTATATACAAAGTATGAAGCATCCAGGTCTTCCACCTTCTAAAATATAAAGCTTTTAAGAAGTTAGCTAACACCGCCGCCGCCGCCGCCGCCGGATCACTATCCCTATATCGAGCTTTCTGCAACAAAAGTTACAGGCTCGACAAAAATTATGAGGTCCAATTTGTCAGCCGTCATCTAGTAAAAACGACAAACCAAAGAATTCAACTCTATATAAAACTAATATAGGACAATGGTGTAGATTAAAAATTACACCACTCCAGACCCTTTTGTTTTCCACATAATTAATATTGCCAATAATTAACAAGTTCCGGGTCGAATCCGATACCGATACCAATAGTATATTCACCTGTTAGCTATTACCTTATCTGTACGTTCCGCATTTGACAGGCGCAGCACCAAATGGTGTATTTAGGATTTTGCTATATACACGGGTCATAATCAAAGGGCTGACACTACTAAATTTTATCATTGTCAAATTGTTACCTATTGTAGTTTTATTCAGCAATCAGCAAGACTTTCTAAGATAACTAATATAGGACAATGCTGTTGATTAAAAAATACTCCAATCCTGGATAGCCTGGACCTTTTGTTTTCCAAATAATTAATATTACCAATAATTGATAAGTTCCAGGTCGACGGGTTCAAACAGAAAGATTTGAAAGCAAAAAAAACTGTGTATCTTATAATCGCGATATCACGGGTGTGTACTTGTCTATCTAATGATTATAACTTGATGGTCTTGTTCAAATAGGCCTGTAATGATGACCTGCTCAGGACCACATATGACTAATGATGATAATTAGCTGATCATATCTTAATAGCCATGGAAATTCTCTGTAGGGCACTAAATATCTTGAAAAAATAGGAAATAAATCATAATTTTTAAGATTGATTTTGGACAATAGACTTTAGTAGAAACATTTCATTAGATATTTATAGTGAAAATTATTAATGCATGTATTCCAAAGAGAAATTGAGTGTTTGAACTCCTTGTACCCTGACTTTTGTACATAAGAAGAATCAATTAACGGTATTATTCCTAAAAGTACTATTAAAGGCATCTGTCTAGTCATTTAATTGGAAATCATACCAATAGTTGAATGATGATGATAAAAAAATAATTCTGTAAATGTATGTGATGGCATTTATTATGTTTAGTATAAATCATAGAAATCCAATTAGTTAATATCAACAGGTGCTTGTTACAGATATACATAGATTGTTATGGTCAAACTCCATGTTAATAACCTAGCTAAATAATTGATGATTTCAATTCTAGGATTTAATGTTAATTGATCTTTTGTTGACAATATTTCTGACAAATAATTTAGATCTTAAAGCATGTGGTTTCTAGAGACATAAGTTTGCAGTCTTGTATTAAACACCACAGATTTACATTAGAATTTGTTATTTGATGTCTTCTGAGCCTTGAAAAATATTTGTCATATTTTTATATGGGAAGTTCAGTGTCACCATTAAACAAATACTCAATGGGTGATGAGGAATTTAACAGTGAATATTATCCTAATTGTCGATATGTTTGTCACAGTGCTGATGGGCGGAGATCTCCACTTGTTCAGAAGGAAGAGATGGTTAGCAGCCAGTCAGCATTGCCATCAGAACCAGAGCCTACAACACAATATAGTGCCCCACCTCAGTCTATCAGGGACCCTCCATCAGATCCTGTAGACCCTCTGTCTCAACATAGTACTCTATCTCAAAGTGAAGATGACATTCCAATGATACAGAAACTTCAACAACTCAATCACAAGTAAGTGCAATGAAAAATACCCCAATGTTTACATATGCCTTTTACAAAACCTTACAGTGGTCTATAGAACTTTCATTAATGAATCCTAGATTTACCTTTTTATAAATTTGAATTTTGCAAAATTTTCAAATTTTAGATTCTTAAAGATTGGATAATTTGATAATATGATAAAGACTTACTTAAAGATTTTTCTTGTGAAGTATTGCTATCTTTCAAGTAGTTTTGTAATGTGTTAGCTGGGTTCAAACAAATTTGGTTAAAACATGTTGCCCTATTTACAGAATATGCATAAATTGTCTTGATTTATGCATGTATTTTTGATAATGTTTCATACTGGTTCAGACCCCCAGTATTTAAATTCATCTTCTACTAAAGACAGTTGAAATCTGTTTATCTGAAAGAAAGTCTATGAGCAATAACGTTTTGGTGATTCCATGGAGGAATGGATGGATAGTTTCTGTCAGACTTCAATACTTATCACTGGTCAGCTTGTTTCCATGATTCCATGGAGGAATGGATGGATAGTTTCTGTCAGACTTCAATACTTATCACTGGTCAGCTTGTTTACATGATTCCATGGAGGAATGGATGGATAGTTTCTGTCAGACTTCAATACTTATCACTGGTCAGCTTGTTTACATGATTCCATGGAGGAATGGATGGATAGTTTCTGTCAGACTTCAATACTTATCACTGGTCAGCTTGTTTCCATGATTCCATGGAGGAATGGATGGATAGTTTCTGTCAGACTTCAATACTTATCACTGGTCAGCTTGTTTCCATGATGGTAGTACATTCTATTGTAAGAAAATTAGAAATATGTGCCTCAAAGAGTTAATTGTCTTCACAGCTTATTCTTTATTATATAGACAGCAACCAGATTCAAATAAAAAGAAAGGACCACCGTCTTGGTTAAAGAATGAAGATTTAGCTGGTAAGTAACTACTCTAAACAAACACAGAAAACATGATTTATCTAAATAAATGAAAATAAAGTAATTTAAGATTATTATAGGATAGAGACACATGAAACAGCCTAAACAAAAATACGGAAAAGAATAAATAAGAGGCGTGGAGATTTAATGTTAATGTCAAGTCAATTAAAAGTTAGAATATTTGCCACTAGCAAAATTATGTCAACATAAAAGGAAAGAATTTACTGTTTAGAATGACTTGTTGCACAAAATTTCTATAGAATAGAATTGAGAATTGAAATGAAGAATGTGTCAAAGAGATAACAACCCAACCAGAGTGCAGAAAACAGAAAATTCTCACTTTACAATTTCCAATTCATTATGAAAAGTTGTTTATCTTTAAAAAAAAAATTGCCAATCCAACCATATATGATATAGTATTGGTTTCTAGCTGGTAAATGACAAACAAGCACCTGTTTAAAGTAATAACAGTATGACTATGCATTGTCCTGTGCTTGTTTATATGAGGTTACATGGTGGAAGATAGTAACAGAGACCTTTCTAATGATCACCATATAATTTATTTGATTGTCCAACAGGTCCATTTGAGGGACCTCCGTCCAGTAGACAGGAACAGAGAACCCCTGTCAGTCAAGCACCTGTTAAGAATGATGACCACATGTATCAGACTAAACAAGATGATATTGACATGCTCATAGACGAGGAATTAGCCATGTGGCCAAAAACTGGGTAAGTCATTCAAGGACTCAAAACCATTCAAATCATGTGACGATCAGAACACAAACATTGTTTAAGATTTGGTAAATCATTGGAAATTATCAGACTTGATGTTAATGTCTTAGAATAACCATACAGTCACTTTATTAGTGAAGCCTTTAGCTATAAATAAGTCTCAAAGAAGTTGAAGATAAGATATTGTTTTCTTTTTATTTGATTTCTTTTATTGTTAATCTGGATTTGTCATTCTTAATTATTATAGAGTAGTAAGGAAACTATTTTCACTAGTATTTTAGATAAGCAAAAATATCTGTAGTTAAATGTACTTTTTTGCTTAAAACTTGAAATATATGAGAAGTAATTAACTTTTATCTAAAATATATTTATAATTTTCATTGCTAACAATTATTTATTTCTGGCTTTGTCATCTATGTATTCAATCTATTTTATTTTTTACAGAAAATCAGAATTGAAGACTGTGTTTGATGCTGAGAAAGCCAAGCCAGGTAGAAGCCACATTATTAATTCAAATTTTATTAGAAATTAGTGTTCATATGTACAGTTAGGGGACTTACTTAAACAAGTGATTTTCTAAATCACTGATTCAAGTAACATTATTTCCATAAAGGTTGGAAGTTAGAGTTGTCTTTCTTTAATAATCACCTATTTAAGTAGTACAAATTAATCACTAGAAGAAGTGATTTAATAATAGTGTAGCTTTAAATATAGAATACTAATGATCCAGGGACTAATTATGTTTCTAAACTTATCAGAACCAACATCTGTGTTGTCTAGGATGACCAGGTCATTTCAGGTGATGACCTTGTACTGAATCTAGGATAATGACATAAAAATCACTTGTTTAAGTATCAGACCTCAATTTCCTTCCCAAAAATCACTTCTTTAAGTATCATTCTTTTAATAACCCCACTAATTTCAACACCCCTGAACAGTGAAATTTTTATCGCGAACAGTAGAATTTTATTACATAATCTGAAAGATGAAACCTTGAACTTCACAGGAAAAATACTCCCACTGCTGTGAAAAATCTTTTAAGAAAGTATCAGTTCATTATGTAAAGCCATTATTATAGCATTTTTTCAACTAAAATAAAATTTTCAGGTAAATGATAGCATCAAAGGCATTAACCTTGCTACATAAAAGAAGCAAAAAGTTCCTATTTTTTAATTTTACTAATTAAAAGATGTTATTTAAACCTATGTGTTTAAAATTTTGAAAAAAACTACAAAATCCCAATTTGTGACAAAACCTCGAATTTGCTACTCAAATAAGTGATTTTCAGTAAGTCCCCTGACTGATGTAGTATATTGCTAACTGAGGGTTTCAAGCACTAGGTAGCCTCCAGATGTATATTATGATTAAAAACTGTTCACTGTGAAAAAGATATCTTCCAATTTTATTGCAGTTACAGTCACTATGAGTTTTTGTTGTAGTTTGGCTTCATTACATTATTTATGCAAAAAATACATAAAAGATATTTTTTGTTTTTCAGAACCTAGTAAGGATGATGGTAAAGCAACACCAATGCAGAAAATTAAGGAAAACCGATCAAAATGGCGGGAAAATCAGAAAAAGAATCTTGAGGAATCCTGGGGATCACTGACAATGTTTGATAGACAACAAAAAGGCAGAATTTCTATGGATTTAGATGGTAATGAAAGAATAATACTATTTTCTTGAAAATTTGAACATCCTGGAATATTATTCTCAACATTAAATTGTGAAAAATGTTTCTAGGATAATAGAAATGTGAGATCTTTATAAAATTTATTTGTAATAAGAGTTAACGACTTTATTTGTTTCAGATGGCATGCTTTACAGCAATAAACAAAGAACACAATTATCTTTATAAATTTGTTTTTCAAATCCATGTAGTACAGGTAACAAACTTATATGAGTTGCATCATTTTTCTCACTTCACTCTTAAACTGTGACTTACTGTGGACTCTATGATTGAATTTTGTGTTACAGATGATTCATTAGATGAATACCTGAATCCACCAAAGAAACAGGTACCAAAAGAGGCCCCTATACAGGAGGAGGAAGATGATGATTTAGTGGATGCTATATTAAATGAAGTTCCTGGGTAAATATTTTGTAGGAATAGAGTTCTTTATTTAAGGGCTATATCCTATTAAAGAAAGTTTGAACTTTTTCTATTTTTTGAATGAATTTATATTTGTGTCGCAGATTTATCCAGTTTTATTAATTAAATTATGAGTCAGGTATATGATATAAAGTCCTTTAGGGCTTTAGTTCAAACAAGTTTTTAATGTAAATTCATTGCATACATGAACGTCTCATTTTGAAAGATTTTATTTGACCAATATTGTTACTTCAGTTTAAAGTTAATTACCATTAGAAAAAAGAATGGTGATACAGTTTACTATTCATCTCTTTTTTTCTAATGAAAAAGCAAAACTCTGCTGACATTAAGATGTTAATAGTCAAATATTAAAAATATGAAGAATTGCATGTAATAGATTTGAAATTCTTGTCTTAGTTTTGTTTTGACTGAAAGATCTTGGTCAAACTGCAGTAATAGATACTGATTTCATTAAATTTCCAGGGATGAAGATTTCATTATACCAGAATTGCCATATGGTAAAAGCTTGGTTATAGATATCATATCCACCTGGGGTGACAGACATTACGTTGGTCTGACAGGGATCCAGTTGTTTACATCTACAGGGGATGCAGTTACAATATCAAAGGTAATAATATAGTATTGATTCATCTTGTATTGCTAACATTTATGTTAGTGGGACACAAATTATTCGGATACAGGTTCAATAGGCATGCATCACTTAAAATAAGAAATAAAACAAAAAAAAATTATGCTGCGCCTAAGAGCATTATGTTTTTTAGTCTGTGTGTCCATTCATCTGTCTGTCCCGCTTCAGTTTAAAGTTTTTGGTCAAGGTAGTTTTTGATAAAGATGAAGTCCAATCAATTTGAAACTAAGTACACATGTTTCCTATAATGTGATCTTTTTAATTTTAACCCCAATTTCACGGTCCACTGAACATAGAAAAAGATAGTGCAATTGGGGCATTCATGTACTATGGACACATTTGTTTGGTCATAAAACTCATGTTATGGTCACTTACCTCAAATCCTGGATCCATTCCTGTATATAACTATCAAACATGAAATTAATATATTTATAATTACCTTATTTTGTAGATATCAGCAGAACCCTCAGACATTAACATCTTGGATGAGTACAACAAAGATCCACGTGTCATTTCTAATGTGTTAGACGGAGTCAACAGAACCAGAGATGATGTTCATATGTGGTTAGCTCCCTTTACAGAAGGAAAACATAATTATATTAACCTGACTTTTGATAAACCTTGTAAAATAGCTTTAATGAGGATATGGGTAAGAAGCCTATTTTAATATACATATTATATATATAAAAAATTGGTAGTACCTTTAGACAGGAATAAATATTTGATTGACATTTTGATGCAATTGAAAAAGAAAGGATCATTAAAAGTCATAAGTATTTTGCTGCTTTCAAAAGTTTTAATTTGGAGCAATTTCATCAAATATGTAAAAAAAACAAAAAAAAAGACAGAGGAATAATCAATACTATTTTATTAAAATTACAAAAACTTACAGGGCTCACAGGTCTAAATGGTAGGATTTTAAATGTGATAGTCATTTAGATTTAATCATACAATGCTGATACTGTGTGAAGGTAAATAAACTATTTACAGATTGTCATATATTCATATAAATCAAATGAGAACTTAAGAGATGTCAAATCAGGGTTGTGATGATAGGTTTGTGAAACAAGTCTTTTGAAATCTATACCACACATTACTAAAAAACTAAATATGTAAGTGCTAAATACCTGTCTACAATTAGTTAAATTTATTTGTTTAGATTCTTATATTCTTTAAAAGTTAATTGATAAATATTTTTTTTATAGAATTATAATAAATCCAGAATACATTCTTATCGTGGTGCCAAAGATGTTATTATTACGTTAGATAAAAACGAGATATTTAAAGGAGAGATAGAAAGAGCATGTGGAGGAATAGAAGGAGGGACAGAAGCATTTGGTGATGTGAGTAAATAGGAATTAGGTAGACAAGTAGTGGTTTGGAAACAACAGACCTTAATGTTTGTGTTAATGAGTGTTATCTGTCTCAGTATAAAATTTGGGCACCAATGTCACATTTTTCAAGATAAAGACTGATTTGAATAGAATGTATGTATCATACAAGAATCTTATTTTTATCTAAGGAATGTAAAAGGTATCAGTGTCACATTGAAAACCTGGAGATATGGTTTGAATTTCAATGAGACAGCCATCCACCAGAGAACAATTGATGTGGATGTTAGAATCTATTAGTAGCCATACAGCCTTCACCAGTGAGAAAAATACATTCCATATAATCAGCTATAAAAGACTTCACATTCATATTACATTAAAATGTTCTTGTCCTAAAAATGCATTTAATTTGCCACTGGACTTTAAACAGCCAGCCATCCATCCATAGTTCATTTTATTATTTTCAGACAATACTGTTCACGACAGATGAGAACATATTAGAATGTGTATCACGTAATGATGATGCGTACGAGGGTGAAATGTTTGACAGTGATGAACCAGATGATGTGCCATTCGAGAGACCAAGAACAGCTGATGCTGGAGATGAAGTAAGATGTTCTTTCTGTTCTACTGAGTTTTAACGTAAAAGGAAGATGAAATAAACAGATCTTTTTGTACTTTTATCTTTAAATGGAGATGAAGTAAGCTTATCTTCTTGTACTATTAACTTACAACTTAGGTTATTTATAAAAGATAAACATGCAATTTGCTATGCATGATATGGTTATAGTAGATGGTATATATTCATAATTTCTTTCCTTCAAGACAGTTTTAGTAATGATGTCTTAACTCTTTTTATAGAATAGACCATTCACAAGAGCGGTTGGCAATATAGATGGCAGCACATCACCTTTACCTCCACGACCTGCAACAAGTATGGTCACAGAGGGAGATGTTATTGTGTTCAAAGGGAAACGTGAGTATTAAATTATATAAATTTATTTTCATGAATATTTTATTTTTGTGATTTTGCCTAAGTCTGCATACAAAACCTATAGAAAATATGTACATCATTAAACATTTAAATTTGTGGTACACCTTAACCATCAAGTCCACAAAATTAGTACCCTTAGAATAATCGACAGTATTTAAATACACTGCCACATTTGCATGATATGTCTCTCAAAAATTTCACATAGGAAGTTATGAATTGTTTTTTTGTTTTTCAGAATTGTTGCTTTGTTTCACTGCCACATGGGGAGATATGCATTATTTTTTTGTTTTTCAGAATTGTTGCTTTGTTTCACTGCCACATGGGGAGATATGCATTATTTGTTTGTTTTTCAGAACTGTTGCTTTGTTTCACTGCCACATGGGGAGATATGCATTATTTTTTTGTTTTTCAGAATTGTTGCTTTGTTTCACTGCCACATGGGGAGATATGCATTATTTGTTTGTTTTTCAGAACTGTTGCTTTGTTTCACTGCCACATGGGGAGATATGCATTATTTAGGACTGACTGGGTTAGAGGTTGTTGGTAGAGATGGAGAAGCATTACCTGTGAACATTAACATGATGAATGGTAGTCCTAGAGATCTACACTCACTACCTGGACATGAAAATGATGACAGGACTCTTGATAAGTAAGTACATCAAATTGAGAATGGAAATGGGGAATGTGTCAAAAAGACAACAATCCAACCAAAGGACAGAGAACAGCCTAATGCCACCGTGTTTTAAACACAGCAAGAAAGTCTTGCCATATACAAAAACCATATATTTTAATGATGGATTTCAAATTCAACTACAATTTATTAGTGAAATAAATGTTCAATTTTTTTAGCCAGTAATTGGTCTTTCCACACCTTATTTTTATTTCTAAAAAAAAACATGAAATTAATTCTAGTTTTGTTACAGATTAATGAATTTGTCTTTTTGTGTTGAATAGAAAATAGTTCAGTTCTATTAAGATTTCGTCCTAAAACCAAAATAGAAATTACCAATATTTATTTACTGTTTTCAGAGTGATAGACAATAACAATTTGACAACATCAGATGAACACATGTGGATGATACCATTCACAGAGGGACAAAATCACACGTTATCTATTGAATTCAGTCAGACACAAATGATATCAGGACTGAGGGTGTGGAACTACAACAAAAGTAGGGAGGATACATATAGAGGGGTATGTATGGCTACTACACCAAGTGTGAATGTACAACATAAGTACACAGGGTGTTTACAGAGACTGTAAAATGAGGTATTTTCAATAATTTGATTCTTTTAAATACCAGTAATTTTGAAAAAAGGGCTCTATACCTAAACTAATATATAACTTGTTTTATCATACTTTAATACTAATAGTCATCATCTTTTCAACTGGGCTGTATTAAGACTGACATTACAACAGCCTTAAAACCATACAGTCAGCAGCAAAGGCAAAACTCATGTAAGGCTGTATTTGAATGTTCAAACTTTTACAGAAAATAAATTTATTCCTGAATGGCTGCTAAAATTCATGTGTTTAGAAATGTTTGTAGATGTGTATTAGAAAATCATTCTTTATTTTCTAGGCCAGAATTGTTCATGTTACCATAGATGACAAACAAGTTTCTCCGCCAGAAGGATACCTGATAAGAAAGGGTCCTGGTGTCTGCCATTTTGACTTTGCTCAAGAAATAAGTTTTGCTCCACAAACCAAACAACCACAACCAACAGTTTCAAAGTCTGAATCTAAGCATCTCAGGTAAATATTAAACCATTATAAACATAAAATTATAAATGTAATAAGAACAAATATTCATTAATTACTTAACTGCTGTCAAAGGCAAAAGTAGGTTTAGAAACCTCTAGACAGAGTCTGTCATTCTATCAGCCATAAAGACCTTGAGTAGAAAAATTTGTCAAAGTTTTCTAGGTGTCTATGAAAGGAAATGATTTATATTTGTTCTGGTTCTTGATCATGTTGAGTTGTAATGTGCAATCAATGTAAAGGTTTGCCCTACAGCTACTTCCTGTTTGTCAAATTTAAATTTTGATTCATTATGCCCAGTAACCAGGTCCATTGTATTAATCTATTACATTAGACGATGATCTGCAGACTGAAAGTGAAGTGTGTTTATAATGTTATTTAAGATTTTATATTTTTGGGGGAAACAGAAAGCACTTTAATAATGAATTATGCATAAAATTGTAATGATTTTATGAAGAATATAGAGTACTATATGATTTATTTACAGTGACGATGAGTACGTATTTGTGTGTCTATTTTCTTTCTGACATTCCTGTTTTAACACAAACCTGTCCAACCATCATTAAATCATTCCATAAGTTTTAATTCTTGACTAACAAATTTGAACAATGAGTTTGAAGAATTGATTCATTAAGTAATCCATTGTTCACATTTTCTTTTACATGCACATTACTCTTAGTTTGTACTTAGATATTACTATATATATGTACAAGATATACAAGTTATAGTGACACGTTTGAATACACAAGTTACATATGTCAAAATACAAATTAAAAAACTGGTGTGGTTGTCTGAAAGCCATGATTTACTTAATGAAATAACCAAAAGGACAATTTGTCACTAAAGGAGAGTCTTTTTCTACCTTTTTTTTAGGGGGGGGGGAGAATAGGGATACTTGTTACCATTATCACATATTTTGCAATTCATATTGAACTTGGCTTATTTTTATTTCAAATGTTCATTTTCATTGTAAATAGCAAATGTCAATGTTGAATTTAAACCTTATTTAGAGTAGCTTTGGTTTACAAAACAAAGATATAACTTAAGCTTTACTGACCACCTTGTATTTTACAGGAAATCAACCATCTCTACAGATGAAGCTAGTCAGGAATATGAGAATGTTCAGATGCCCTCAGGATGTATCCTTATTTTAAATGAGAACTGACTAAATTTTAGCAACAAAAATGTTTTTATTATTTATTCACCATTTATTGTTTCCCATCGTTTTTTTACCTAAATTTCCCCTAATAAATAGTCATTATTTAAAAAAAAATATAAGTCTGCTTTGACCAAAGCATGCAAAATTGAAACATCTATTTTTATTTAGATTCTGAATTTCTGATTATGGTTATTATATTTCCTTAACTGAGAATTAGTTATATACCAGTTACAAATGATAACAACATGGGGTGACCCATACTATGTTGGATTGAATGGTCTGGAATTCTATGATGCTCAACACAACAGGATAGAATTGACAGAAAACAGTAAGTCTATTCTAGATAACTAGTTTTTTGGAGCATACTTAAGGGGTATACTTTAGGGTCCAGATGTTATACTTCAGCTTAAGGGGTATACTTTAGGGACCAGATGTTATGCTTCAGCTTAAGGGGTATACTTTAGGGACCAGATGTTATGCTTCAGCTTAAGGGGTATACTTTAGGGACCAGATGTTATGCTTCAGCTTAAGGGGTATACTTTAGGGACCAGATGTTATGCTTCAGCTTAAGGGGTATACTTTAGGGACCAGATGTTATGCTTCAGCTTTGGATAAAAGAAACCCTCAATCTGATACATCAATGATCAGTTTTCGGCTTACAGACTTAAAACAATATCAGATGCTTGATATAATAAAACTTGAATGGCTTGTTCATTAGGCTAAATGGCCAAACAAAAATTCACATGTAATTCAGGACTAGCATTTTACATTATGTATAATTAGAAAACCTGATAATCTATACTTATTAATGCACTGATAAAGTAAAATTAGCACATTCAAATAAATATAGGAAGATGTGGTATAAGTGCAAATGAGACAACTCTCCATCCAAAGAACAATTTATAAAAGTAAACCATTATAGGTCAAGGTACGGCCTTCAATACGGAACCTTGGCTCACACCGAACAGCAAGCTATAAAGGGCCCCAAAAATAAGTAATGTAAAACCATTCAAGCGGGAAAGCCAACGGTCTAATCTATATAAAAACAAGAAACGAGAAACAAGTATGAACTACATAAACAAACGACAACTACTGTACATTAGATTCCTATTTAGTGTGAATTAAGCTGATTTATTAACGTTTTCCAGACATGTTGATTATTTCTATTTAACCACTGTGTGGTATGTTTGATCTCAGTTCTTTATTGGTCAACATTTTATTATGTAGTCAAATTTTCCTGCTTTCCTCAGAATTTCTTATTGTGACAGCATGAAAAAAATGACCATGCCTGATGACGTCACAAAGAAAGAACGCATTTTTTTGCCGATCATTTAAAAAGAAGGAATAAGTTTGCCTTCATCTATAATACTAAAATTACGAGGTCCAATTTGTCAGCCGTCATCACGTAAAAACGACGAATCACAGAATTCAACTTTATATATAACTAATATAGTACAAAGGTGTAGATTAAAAATTACACCACTCCAGGCCCTTTTGTTTTCCACGTAATTAATATTGCCAATAATTAAGAAGTTCGGGGTCGAGTCCGCTACCGATACCAATAGTATATTCACCTGTTACCTATTACCTTATCTGTACGTTCCGCATCTGACAGGCGCACCACCAAACGTTGTATTCAGGACTAATATGCTATATACACGGGTCATAACCACAGGGTTGACACTATTAAATTGTCAAATTTTTACCTATTGTAGTATTTTAATCAATAAGACTTTCTAAGATAACAATACGAATACTAAAAATCTGGACTAAAAACAAGGCGTATAGGTACAGTTTTCAATTTGTTAGTGGGCATGACGTAAAACAGCATAGCAAAGAATTCAACTTTATTTATAACTTATATAGGACAATGCTGTTGATTAAAAAATACTCCATTCCAGGACCTTTTGTTTTCAAAATAATTAATATTACCAATAACTGATAAGTTCCAGTTCAACGGGTTCAAACAGAAAGACTTAATTGAAAGCAGAGAAAAACTGTGTATCTTATAATCGACATGACTTTATCAGATGACAATACTAATACTAAAATAAGGCTTGCGCATAGTTGTATACTTTAATTCAGTCACGGACCCGTGATATCACGAGTGTGTTCTAGTATTGTTTAAAAATCATTATAGAAACAGATTCCTCCACCAAATCTAATGTAATACAATATTTATCCCCTGAACATTAAATTTTACATATTTAAAACACTCAGAGAGCTTCAGTTTTTAATTTTGAAAATTTAACTGTCTCAAGTTGATAAAAATCGTATCACACTAAATGCAGTGGTAGAATCAATATGTAACGTATCTTGTAGATATATCAGCTTATCCAGACAGTGTTAATGTGTTAGATGGAACATCAAATGATGTCCGAACTCCTGACAAACTGATAGATGGTTTTAATGATACGTTAGATGGTACACATATGTGGGTAGCTCCTATATTACCAGGAATAGTAAGTGTGTTTCATATTGATTAATTATTAATGATGCCAGATACTTGTGGAAACAGATAGCATGGACAAAATGTTAGACGGTACATGTGGCTGGTTTTGGTTTTACCCTAAAGATAAAGAGTGCTTTAGTGTTAAAAATAGGAATTCTAAAATCATTGATATAGGATATACGATGAACACATTTAGAATACTCCTAAATATTTATGAAGATGGTGTTGATGTCAAATGAAGTGGTTTTGCACAATAGGTGTTTGTGAATTTGAAAAAGAGGGTTTGATTTACTATTTTTGGATCAAAAACAGAAATTATAGAAAGTGATGGGGCAAATTATATCCAACTGTGTCAGTTATGTTTGTTGCATAAGTTGTAGTCCAAAAATGGTTTTATTTAAACTATAACGTGCTATGAAGTTCCCTTTGTTGTTACCCCTTTTATAAACAGTACACATTCATTAACATAGAAAATACATGGAGGACTTTTACTCTAAAGTAAGTTTCATTGCACCTTATTTGTTTTATTTTCAGGTAAATAGAGTATATGTAATATTTGACCAACCGACTACAGTATCTATGATCAAGTTATGGAACTACAGCAAAACACCCAGTCGAGGTGCCAAAGATTTCGCTGTAAGTTTATATGTAAAAGGAAAGTTAAATTTGGTTGTATTATATATCTGACATCTGTACTTAATTTAAACAAAACAAATTAGAGCATTTCATAAAAAAAAAATCCAATGAAATCTACTTTAGAAATCAATAAAATATTTAACCTTTCAACAGAATATGTTTGTAATAACAGAAAACAAGAGTTTATAAATGTAACATTTAATAAATGATAAGCTCAGTTATTCTTATATTAATGCTGTATTTGAATTGCACAATATCTAGTATATATATAGTAATACTTTATTCTATTTACAGCTTTTGGTAGATGATTTATTAGTATATAATGGTAATTTACAAGCTGTCACCCAAGGAGCAAGGGGGATAATCCCAGGTGTCAGTGCTCCACAGAAATATCATACCATACTTTTTACTGATAATAAAGAAATACTCAGGAAGGAGAAACACACTGTAATAAGGTAACATTTAATAATTATAGATAATTATTTACTAGAGATTTATTTGTATACCCTTGTTGCAATGGAAGAGGGTATACAGTGTTTTTATCCATCACAAAAATGCTGGTCTCACTTATCTCAGGGAAAAGAAATCAAACGTCTTTAAATTTAGCTTCATGTAAGCATGCTATACTGTGTGATGTATTTCCAGATTCATCCTTCATAAACTTCCTGCAGCATTAAATTCATATTTTAAAATTTTCATTAATCTGTCAGAGTTTTAGAAGATAATCCGTACATTTTTTTTTATCTAATGTGCTTGATATTTAACATAATAAAATTGAGAAAGGAAATGGGGAATGTATCAAAGCGACAACAACCCGACCATAGAGCAGACAGCAGCTGAAGGCCACCAATGGGTCTTCAATGTAGTAAGAAACTTCCGAACCCTTTTTTAAATTCAGCCAAGTTAATATTTTAGAGCACCAAAACAAAACCAATGAAATATTGAAAATTAGGTATTTGTTTTACCTTTTTTTTATACCCCATTTATGGGCATTTAGATTTCTGGTCTGTGTGTCCATTCATTTGCTATAAAACCAGGTTCAATCTACCATTTTCTACATTAGAGAATGCCTGTACCAAGTCATGAATATGACAGTTGTTATCCATTCGTTTGATGTGTTTGGACTTTTGATTTTGCCTTTTGATTTTGGATTTTCCTTTTTGAATTTTCCTCGGAGTTCAGTATTTTTGTGTTTTTACTTTTTTTTGTATATTTGTTAAGCCGTCCTTCTGTCCCGTTTCAGGTTAAAGTTTTTGGTCGAGGTAATTTTTGATGAAGTTGAAGTTCAATCAACTTGAAACTTAGTACCCATCTTCCCTATGATATTGTCTTTTTAATTTTAATGCCAAATTAGAGTTTTGACTGTATTTTCACTGTCCACTGAACGTAGAAAATGATAGTGCAGATGGGGCATCCGTGTACTATAAACACATTCTTGGTTTTTTTTATCATTTCCCACCATTAGGCCTTCATGAAGGTGTTTATGTACATTATTTTCTCAAAAATGATGTAAATTATTTTTATATAATCCAATTCTTATTTTAGCAACCAGACTGGTGACCAGGACATTCAGTTGACCAATGATAAGCAAGTTGTCAGCCATTATAATGATCCTAAAAAAGCAGATTCTGGAAAACCTGTTAATCAACGTAAGTCTGTTTTGATCACCATAAATATCATATGGATAAAAAAGAAAATGTGGTATTACTGCCAATGAGCCAACTCTTCACAAGATACCAAATGACATAGAAATAAACAATTATAGGTCACATGTACACCCTTCAACAATGAGCAAAGCCCATACCACATATTCAATTTTAAAAGGCCCCAAAATGACAAATGTGAAACAATTCAAAGGAGAAAATTAACAGCCTAATTTACATACATATCAAGGCAGGAAGTATAGACAAAACATTTGTCAGGTAATAGTTTGCATTGTAACACTGATGATGTACAATATCTCAAAAGGATGATTTGTAAATATAGATATTAATGCAATGAGAACATTGAAAAAAAACTATCCTTGGTAATGATTTCTTTGACTTTGAAGCATTGATAAACAACAGAGATGAGGAAATCAGGGGGTTTCATTTGGCAAAGTTTGTTCACTCTACTCAAACATTAGGATTTTTTTTTTAATTGCTTGTAAAAGTTGATGCAAGAAGTATTTGTATCTTATTGTAAGAAAAATGGTCATTCAATATGTCTGCATTTCAAAACAGTAGTACAATTATTTTTTCCAGAATTACGACCCAAGACCAGTCTTGTAGCTACAAAGAAAAGAAGATAGCCATGCCCACTAGCATTGATGCCAATTTTATGGTGCTATGTATATCTGATGTGAATTAATTGTGATAGCTTTGTAAATCAGTCACATTATTTATTGCTTAAGGTTGTGAAAATTATAGAATGAAATTCAAAACAGTGTGGCTGTGGCCATTGATTGACACATTAAATTCATCCATTGACTGGGACAATTTACGTGAACGTTTGTCTGTAACTACCACTGTTCACGACGTACCTACGATAGACATTTAAACTGTGGGGTCACCAAAGGTTTCTTAACGCCTTTAATTATAAAATAGTTCGAAAAATTAATCAGGAATAACCTTTATGTTTTGATTTATATAATTGATATAAATCAAAACATCGTGTTATTTCTGATTAAGTTTTCGAATTACTTTATTAAGGTGTTGATAACCTTTGGTGACCCCATAGTTTAAGTGTCCTTAAAAAGTACATAGTGAGCAGTGGTCGTTACATACAAACGTTCACCTAAATTGTCCAAGTCAATGGATGAATTTAATGTGTCAATCAATGGCCACAGCCACACTGTTTTGAATTTCATTCTATTCTAAGTAATTTATTTATGATGTTGAATTTTCAAACATTAAAAAATCATGAAAACTTTATTAAAAATACCAATTGGATGTTGTTACTATGACGAATATTTCAAAAGTAATAAAAATCAACAATTAATGGGGAAATAGTTGGTGCCAATTAATGCTGTGAACTGCAATATTCAATGTTAATATTAGTGCTATTGACTCAAAGTAATAATTTAATTAATGATTGCTAACATTCCTATTAATATTAATATTATAAATTGACTTTGCATCAAGAAGGATATGTTCTTTCTTCACTCTTGGTAGTTAATTTTGAAATGTTTAAATTTTAACAGTCTATAGTTTAGAAAAGTCATACTTGTCTTAATGCAATATTTAGAATTGTCCAATAATTTTCACACAATGTAGTCGCTATCCTCAAAGTATATGTTCTTTTTGCACGACATTGTCAGCTTTTAAAATGTAGTTTCAATGGGGAAAAATCTGTTTACCGTAAAGAAAAGAAATTAAATAATTTTACTAAGTGCTGAAATATGAAAGGGACCCAGAAAGGTACTTTAAAAATGGGATGATCACAAAAAGAGGGGATTTTTTTTTATTTCAATAACTTTTTTAAGAGTACAAAAAATATTTGTAGATTACCAAGTAACTTTTATGTTAAAGGTAACTGTTATTTTTTTTAACTAGAAAAATATTAATAATGGAAAAGTAGAATAATTTTGATTTAACGATACAGTGGTATCCATATTTCTAGCTTGATTTTAATGTTATATTTCAAAAAGTATTTTTTCAGAAAATTTGCAGTGCAGTTGTGTTGACATGATTTTAAAGTATCATTTTCTGTGTTCTTTTGAAAATAATAATTTGCTTATTATTCATTGCTATTTTTCTTAATAAAATTGATTTAGATAACACAGTTAACGTGATTAAAATAAAGAGATAGCAGACACATTTACTTAAAATATGATAAGATAGTTACTGATTTTTTTGATTTTTTAATTAAATATTCCCTTATTTAATCGATAATCAAACTTTATTAAGGAATGACTGTAATATTTTTTCTGTCTATGAAGAAATAACATAAAAAATTTGGTGCACACTGAATAACGCACGTAGCGGGTTATTTAACAGTGTGCACCACATTTTTTATGTTATTTCGAATAGACAGAAAAAATATTACAGTCATTTCTTATAGTTTAATTCTAAATTCCATTTTAAACCGCAGAAAACCATGAAAAAACGTTGATGACGTCACGGTCACATGATTAAATTATGTCTATGGGCTCATAACAAAATAATGTCAGCCAATCAGAAGACGCGTTACATCCAAAATTAAATTATTGTAGCATAAATACTATACCAGCCAGATCTGATACTCAAAAAACAAGGGATGGCAATTTAATTGTTCTACAATAAATATGG
Source organism: Mytilus edulis (assembly GCF_963676685.1). Lineage (NCBI taxonomy): Eukaryota > Metazoa > Mollusca > Bivalvia > Mytilida > Mytilidae > Mytilus > Mytilus edulis. The sequence continues at coordinate 6,413,537 of NC_092352.1, read as the reverse complement.
TCACACAACTATATTTTTAATAATTAAAGGTCTTTAGATATATTATTGAAGACCCTTTGTTCACCTAAATATGTCTTTTGGAAATTTTTGGCCTTTTTGGAGTTCTTGCTATTATTTCAGATTTTTCTTTTCATAGCTTTATTTTTTTGTCTGTTTAACCATTTTAATAACTGCTAGAAAGTTTGCATAAATTGTTTAATTAATCATGGTCTACTATTCAATCATCAAATGTCCTGTATGTAGACCATTCAATAAAATGTCTGTTAGTACAAGTAGAAGAAAGACAAAAGGAAATTTGTACTTAATAGTGTTGCCTGGTTTTTTTCATAACAGATAACCACGTGAACATTAGAAAGATAATGCATCTCTATTTATACTATTGTATATTCTCTGGTTGTGACAAAATAAATACGGTTTATACAACCACATCTTAAGCATATTGTGATTTTCTACCAGAAAAGAGCATACACATACAAACATATTATCATTGTGTTGTTGGTTTGCTGTCACATTGACATATACCTCATATATTATTTGTTTGTGTAAGCATGACTATTGGCTCATAATTATTAATAGTATGTTTGTTTATGTGGAATTGAGGATTGAGAAGCATCAACAATATATATATACTCAGTTGATCTGTACAAATGATAAACACAAGGAATCATGATCTTTGGAATACCTGAAGGTTGCAATAATTTAAAAATCTGGTGTTTAGGTGGACAATGGATGAAACTAGCTTCCACGTCCTCATTTTATGGCTAAAAGAGGTGCAACAAAAGGACATGTTTACTTCACCATAACAATTTGTTTAAATACTTTCTTGCAATAAAGAACGAATCACAAAGTTCTAAAGCCAGACTTTTGCTTGTAGAGGATCAATTCAGTTTTAATGACACATTTATTGTACACAACTATGTACAGTATAGATTTTTACCCTTTTTTGTAAAAATATGCCACATAATATGAAATACATATTTTATTGACTTGTACCAGGAATGATTATATTTTCAGCTAGGCTGAAGTTTTTTCATGTTGTCTGTCCATTTTATTCTTGTTATTGAAAATCGTACATATCATTTGTGATATTGTTATTGTACATTGTTATTTATAATTTATATGAAAATAAAATAATAGTTTAACTATGTTAGCTTTTTATATCAATCAAAGACTGATGTGCTAGAATTACTTTATAGAAGTAAACATTCTTTTTTTATCTGAATATAGTAATGTAACAGTTAAAGTTGATACAGAATGATGACTGAGAATTAAGTGATTAGAATAGCTCACTTGACTCTTCCTGTCAGGTGAGCTATCCCAACATCTTCCTTCTCTTGATTATGATTCTTATATAAAAATTTAAAGTATTTTAAAAAACAGATATCTTGTGTTCAACAAAAACACTCATATAATAAGAGTGCATGTATTGAAATGTCTTGACTGCCTTATTGATTTTATACTGAAATATAAAAATAGTATGTGGCATGATTGCCAATGAGACAACTCTTCACCAGAATCCAAATGGCATAGGAGTAAGCAACTGTACAACACCATGCAGTCTTCAACAATAACCAAACCCCATACTGCAATTCAATCTCAACTGTACAACACCATGCAGTCTTCAACAATAACCAAACCCCATACTGCAATTCAATCTCAACTGTACAACACCATGCAGTCTTCAACAATAACCAAACCCCATACTGCAATTCAATCAAGATTATTATCGGTCTGATTTATGTACAGCAACAAACGACAACCAATGAACGATAGGCTCCTGACTTAGTAAAAGCCCATACAGAAGGTGGACCCTGCCAGGTAGTCTTTAAGATCAAGGTTTAATTAGAAGTATCACAAAACAGGTAAACTTAACAATATCAATGATCCATGACAAAGAAGTCATGGTCATATGAACCCTGTCATACAGACATGTACAGCTTACAATCATTTCATACACCAAACATAGTTCAGGAATACAAATCAAACCTTGAAAACTAAATAAAGACATGAAACATCACTCGTAATCAGTTCACAACATATTGTTGACCTATTAGCAAGGCTATTGCTTTAAAGATTCTAAGAAAAAAACTGAACACGGAAAACTTACATTGATCAATCAATTTGAGCCCTTAAATTTAGATATGATATGAGTTAACTGATCAATTCTTTGGATAAACTTATTCTAAAATGTTATGTATTCAACACTGTAATTGAATCTTTGAATATTGTTTTATTGGTATAAATATTGATTTTGTTATCATTAAATTTAAACTATACTAAATATCACACATACATGTATGTACTTCACAGTTCGATAGTCTGTTGATACCATATTTTGGCATTACCAAGATTTTCTTTGACTGTTAATGACGTCTTTACATGCAACCCATTTGATGTTGAATGTGTACTGATTGATATGTTAGTCTCATAAAAAAAGAAGATTTGGTATGATTGCCAATGAGACAACTCTCCACAAGAGACCAAAATGACACAGAAATTAACAACTATAGGTCACAGTAAGGCCTTCAACAATGAGCAAAGCCCATACCTATCATCTTCGCTAGCCAAGGGTTACGATCCACTCCCGTTCTCTTCACCCTTGGCGGATTGAGTTAAAATTTTTGAGACACAAGGTAAGGATTCTTATTGGTTGCAGTCGAAACTCACTGCATCCAATCAAAAAAGTGCCTACAACATGATCACGTTTAAATGTATAAAGAGTTTGTAAACAATTGCCACGTGTTTATTGTGCATCAAGTCTTTACATCCCTAAACATACGACTACATTTAGTGACACCTTGAAAGTTTTTAATCAACTTAAAGAAGTTCCTGTGTATGTTCCATGCACAAATGCGTAAGTGTTGAAGTATATTTTCATTTCCGGCTTTACCAAGTGTGTAGAATCTAGACGCAACCGTGTTTTACCTCCAAATTGAAGAGTTAAAATGATACCATTGGTCAAGAATAATGTATTCGGAATAGGCGTGACTTTAATCTTCTGATAGATGGCGCAACATTGTTATCACAAATGTTGGCTTAATCCGCCAAGGGTGAAGAGAATGGGAGTGGATCGTAACCCTTGGCTAGCGAAGATGATACCTATAGTCAGCTATAAAAGGCCCCAAAATGACAATGTAAAACAATTCAAACAAGAAAACTAACATACATATATATATATTAGATACGGTACATATATTTTTGTATTAGTTGTTATTGGCTTTGAACTAGCTGTCAGTAGCAGGGTACTCTCAGTTCTGTACTTAGTGTATTTTTCGTTTTTCGTTGTTTTCAGGGATGGTTAAATACACTGCCATCAACAGTCTGTGTTTTTTTTGGATGTTTTTCTGCTTTGTATTGCTCTGATGAGTTAAGCCTTTTTTATACTGATTTTTATAGTTTGTTCTGGTGTTTTGTTGTTATACAACTGTTAGAGGTGAGGAAGATGGTTGAGAGCTCACAAACATGTTTAACCCAACCACATTCTTTCTGTGTCTGTCCCAAGTCAGGAGCCTCTAGATAAGTGACTTTCGTTGGTTCATTTGTTTTTTCGTAAATTGTTATGTTATAAATTAGGCTGTTAGTTTTCTCAATTGAATTGTTTCATATTTTTCATGTTAGGGCATTATAAGGTGGGTTTTTTTCTTATTGTTGCTTATAATTGTTTACATCCACTCATATGAACTTTTGTGGATAGTTCTCATTGGCATTCACACCACATCTCCTTATTTATATGTCGATGTCAGATGATACATCCTAGACAGACATGTACACTTTACAACCATTAAATATAGTATTTGAAAAAGACCAAAAACATAAAAAAACAATTATTGACCATCAAACCATAAAAGGTAATGGTTGGTCAGATGAAATCTGCCAATCACATTTACAAAAAGCACCTTACAATTATTCTATACACCTCATAAAATTGACATACTACTTACTGTAACTTAAAACTTGATTACTGATCCATGAAATGAGGTAGAGGTCAGGTGAACTCTGTATTATGAACAAGTACCAAATATAGTTATTGTATTACTCATAAATTCACCGTACAAAAGACACATTCTATGAAGCAATTGCTGAACCATGAAAATGAGGTCAAGAGCAATGGACATAAGACAGATGGAAAATTTGTAACAAAATACATCTGTATACAAGGTCTTCTACATTGTACTTCTGAAATATATAGCATTATACAAATACTCCATTTGGTAGAAACAGGATTGTAATCATTTCATTATTCCCAATGTCATGTATTCTGAGACTTTTGTCACAGGTGATACAAACCACAACAAAATCCAATAGAAACCATTAGATGATAAACATGAGAACTTTTTATTTATCAATACATTCTTATATATCAACATGGATATTGTCTATGATCACTTCATTCACACAGTGTGGTCCATTGGTACACTCTATTCTGGGAATGCCAATTTATCTATTTCATCTTTCCTTTTCTCAATCTGAAAAAATAATGAAGAAGGTTATATTTTTTGCATAACTCTTTTCATGATCATTCATTTTTAAACACCTAAGTCAATATCATATTTTTACATACATTATTAGTTACATAGTGTGCTAGTGACCTAATACGGTATATATGGGGTCAGTTATATCCATATGGGGTAAGAGCAAAGCTCGATTCTGAATATGGAATTTACTGACCCCATATATACCGTATTACGTCACTAGCACACTATGTAACGAATTTATCTTACCGACTAGATTAACATGTAAAATTTATACTTGTGATCTATCAAAATGAGCAAGCCAGTCTTCAATACTGTTAGCATTAAGAAACTAATTCCATTGATCCTACAAGAACAATAGCCGACGATAACAACTTGTTAGTTTTAAATGTGTTTAATGAATTTATTTCAATCTTAGTCATCATTTTCTTCGTCTGTTGAAACCTTTAAGATTTTTTCTCAGTTCCGTTTTGTTTTCATAAAGGGACGTTAACACCACTACTAACCTTGTATGAAATAAGCCCCGCCTCACTACTACCTAATATGGAATATAAAGGAATGTAACTCCACTACTAACCGTGTATTAAATAAGCCACGCCTCCCTACTACCCTAATATCAAATATACACGATCTTCACACGGATGCTTTAACCAATCATATTCCTAGAAATTTATAGGAGGTAAGATAATAAGTAAGATTTGGACCAATACCATAATCTCTTGTCAATCCTGGGTCAACTTAAATGACACAAAGACTCCATCGCTTACTCATGTAACAGTACTATTTCAGAAAGACAGAATGAGAATAAGGTTTAACAATATGCATATTTCATAAACAATACAAATATTAACAAATCAAGCAAATTTATCTAAAATATTTAAACACTTGTTAGGCATTGAACAGTTTATTACATCAGGTAACTTTCAATAACATTTATCATCTGAACCTGATTTTATTCAATGATATGTTGTGAGTTGTTCATATCCATACCCACAAGACAAAAACACTAAAACAAAAGTTTACACCATGACAGACACTTTACTAAATAAACTTACTATATGATTTGGACAAACTGAGTTGTAGACATCCCTGAAATATCTGCAGCCTGGATAACCTTCACCTTTCATCCTCTCACAGATAATAAAGTCTTTAAAGGCCTGGTAACATGTTCTGAAAATTATTGAAATCAAATAGTGTTATTACACCATATACTCATTATAAATTATAGACTACATGTATATGCAAATCTATAATTGATTCAATTTTGACAATTAAAGGGAAATGAACTTGATCCTTTACATCAAAATAATTTTTATAGTTTGTATTTAGTATTAATTCTTACTGTCTAGATTACTGTTTATTTTAGGTTACAGACAAATTTTCAGCATGTGCTTGTTAACATTCAAGTGAATTCATTTGTATGTTGCATTTCGTATGAAAAATATTGTCATTTTTCAGAGATAAAAAAATAATGATAGATTCAGACAAATTTATTTATTGTTCACACAAGTCATTCTTGAATTTTATACACTATGTCAAGTATGTGCCACCAATACGATATCTTTAATGGGAAACTTGTATCAGAAATGTCAGTCTGTAATACAGGGTTATTTATACATTGTGTAATGTGTAGATATCAGTCTTTCATGTGGTATTAAAGTCTGTCTAGTACAGTTATAGATATATGCCTGTGATACAGATTAAACTTCTAATTCATTTGGTCTCTGGTGGAAGGTTGTCTCCTTGGCTATCATACAACTACTTCTTATTTCTAACTATATTATAGATTAACAAGCATGTGTCCTCAGTACACGAATGCCCCACTCGCACTATCATTTTCCATGTTCAGTGGACCGTGAAATTGGGGTAAAAACTCTAATTTGGCATTAAAATTAGAAAGATCATTTCATAGGGGACATGTGTACTAAGTTTGAAGTCGATTGGACTTAAACTTCATCAAAAACTACCTTGACCAAAAACTTTAACCTGAAGCGGGACAGACGGACGGACGAACGGACAGACGGACGAACGAACGGACAGACGGACGGACGAACGGACAGACGGACGGACGGACGCACAGACCAGAAAACATAATGCCCCTCTACTATCGTAGGTGGGGCATAAAAATGTCACTTCAAATGTTGAGATAGTGTTTTAAATTAAACATGTTTGCTGTTAATGTTAAAATCCTTCAGTAACCTGCCAAAAAAAATATATATCAAAGTTTTTTTTGTACATTTGTACTTTCAAATTTCACAATGAACCTGTACATGTATGTGAATTTTGCACAAGTTCACTAAATGTTTAATTGTTGGCCCTCTTTTACTTTACATCAAAACCCATAGAGAGCTACCTGTTCATTAAATGAGATCTTTATTTAGTCAGGTACTACATTGTACTAATCATTTTGCTAATACAGCTTTACTTTCCTTAAGATAAATGTATAAATATCAATTCAGTCAGGTTCTCTTAACCCTTTTAATTTCTCTTTCTAAAGATAAATGTATAAATACCTTTCCTGGTTTATATTCGGGAATCTACCATCAAAGTATGCTACAGGAGCAAGTGGTGGTTTCATATCCTCTATCTGGGCCATCTCTACAACATCAAGGTATTCATTATTTCACTGTCTAAATCATATGGTAGCAATTTATCATACAAACCTACATGTAGCTATGTAAATGTTTTTTTTTTATCCATATACGTGTACATGTAGTAGTAGTATAAAGAGATTATTAATGTACAAACTTATGATATTCATTTTAACTTACAAATGTACAAAGAACAAGTATGATCTAGTGCCATTTGAAGCCAGAAGAAATATATGATTGCTTTTTGGTAGTAATCTTATTTCATTTTTTATACATTCAGTTTAAAAACTTCCAGCTTCTAAATAATCAAAAGTAGCATTATTTATTGATAAGGAATTTGCAGTTTCAAACAGTTTCATTCCACATGTTATTCTTGAGACACTTTCTCAAAAACTGTGACCAAGCAGTTTATACCGAAACCCTTGATCATGTTGATAGAGGATCATTTATGTCATGATTGATTGATTGTTGGTGTTTTAATGTCACTTTAAAGCGCCACTTTTGTACTATTTCATAGCACACAGTTTTTATTATTATTAGTGGAGGAAGCGGGAGTACCAGAGAAACCACCAACCTTTGATAGGAAAACTGTCAATCCTAGTCAATTAAGATTGGAGTCGAGTGCACCTGCATGAGCGGGTTTTGAACTCACAACCTCAGTGTTGACTGGTTAGTGATAACAGTAGTAGAACTACATAGACCACTCACTCAGCTACAATGGCCCCCATTTATCATATGTCATTATGTCTAGTATAAATAAAACAAGTTTGAAAGTATCAGATTTCTGATTACTGTCATATCCTCAAAAAAATTGCTTTTGATTACATTAGGCTGAGCACTTTTCATATACATTGTACTGTCTTTAGGTGTGTATACTATAGTATGCATATTATATATTTGATGGTAGTGACGGCAATGTTTTTTTTTAACTTTCATAGTATAAGGTAACTTTTAATGTGTCAAGTTGAATAAAAAGTACAATGTAACATAATAAACATGATAAAAATACAGATAAAAATAAATTGATGATTTTATACACGTTTTTTCTTTGATCAGACATCATATGCTAAATCATTTTTTCTGCAACAATATTTTCAGTATCCTGTTGTCAACAGAGAATGGAGTTTAATTTGTCTCAAAAAACGAATTACTTTACACTGCAAAAACGAATTACTTTACACTGCATGTGTTTTGCAGAGTTTCAAGTTGGCATTTTTACAGAAAGTGTGAGCCGAAACAAATTTTTTGTTACAAAAGTTCCTGCATGTAAAGCATAAGTATCAAAGGGCCAAAAAAAGAAGGCCGATTAAAGACACACACTTAAATTAAAAAGACAATTGTTGATTTAAAAGGGAATTTGAAAACCAGGTCCATTAACAACACAACTTGGGGACAAAAGGGGGATAAAAATCCCAACCAGTATCTAAATATATTTAAATCAAAAATAAATGATCGGCACCGAATTTCACACTTGTCCAAGATATTACTGACATGAACTTCTGATATATCATATAAGTAATAAAAAAATCGGCATAACAATTAAAAAGTTATTGTTGCTTGACATCAGAATTCATAAACGTATTTACACTTTTGGTATTAAGGAGGTTCGCGGGTATAAAATTTTCAGAAAAAATTAAACATTAATTTTTCATTACAAATTTTATTGATTACCTTATGTAGCTGTTACTTTATCATATGGTACAAAAATCATTCCAAAAAATCAATTCGTGTTGGCCCCAGCGGACTTTTAAATTGTAGATATCATTGAAAAAGCTCCAAATTATCTCCCTTTAGTGCAAAAATGCCATTTTTTGGCATTACAATTGAAATATGTTTTTTAACTCATCGGTGACCTATATTTTTTATTGTTGTTTTCAAATAAGCTGTACATAAACTAAATAATTGTAAAAGTTTAGCGATTTCTGTAATTTAGTTCTTTTTTTATTTCGATATTACCGCTATTTCTCCTATTAGTTCAACAGAAAAAAGGACATTAACAAAAATGTATGCTTCTTTCGAAGGCAGATTGTGAGCGTAAATGAACGGTGACCCCATTTTTTTATTTAATTTTTCTATTAAGTATAAGATAAAGTTCATTTATAGAAAAATATAGAGAAATCCTATATTAAATAAAAAATTTCATTTAGACCCGCGAGCCCCCTTAAGCTGAATCTTGCCTTCGAATAACCTTAGATCTCCTATGAGTAACCAGCTGACGTAAAGCAACAATCAATTTTTAAAAGTGACATCAAATGTTTTGAATTGTGATGTCAAAGTTTAGGGGAACCTGTGTGATTTTACGTAATGGCGGACAAATTTGCAAAAAGTGTAAATACGTCTATTCGGAGGATGGGAGCAGAGAAGGTCATTCGAAGATATATTTCAGCTAAATATCAAAAGTGTAAATACATTTATTGTTCAGGTGAAATACTGAAAACTGGACGGACGCAAAGATGGACGGAAGGACACACAGTGTTTCCATGTCGCCTACAATGAGTGTCGGACAATAAGCGTAGGTCTATTTTTCTGAGGAAGTACATGTATAATACAGTATATTTATCTAATGCCAAAAATAGTAATTAAAATGTGCCAGAAGTAGGCATATTCAAATTTTCTATAGATATTGAATATATAAATCATAAATGTAATCTATTTTAAAAGAGTACCGCATTGAAATGAATGTCCTTGAAGCATGCGACAATTCAACAAAAAGCACGGGTTTATTTAAAAAATCAGGTACACTGCAACAGTTGTATTTCTTAAAACATCAGTAACTATGTGTGTTATATGTATTAAATAAAGTCTACCTGATCTAATATAAAGACAATATTCTTTTGGAAAATTTAACCTTCTCAATCTCTGAAGGCCGCTTAAGTAAATTACAATAAAGTATTTGCATTGACATAAGGGAGTAGATTACAATTTAGCCTAATACTTAAAATACATTAAATTTAACATATCACCATAACGTTCGACAAATAAATTACCCTTAGTTTAATATGCACTTGAACTAGTTAGATGGCATTGTGATTTTATGATTTTCTCAGGGCAAAGACACTTTGACTTTAGAAATCGCCATCTTGAATTATGAAAAACCAATACGTTATCAGTTTTGTTCTTTTCTCTTATACATGATATATTCAAATTTGAGACAGAATGACAAGTTGTGTGCAAGAGACTGTCTATTCTAATGCAGAAAAATAATTGATTTATTGTATAGTATAGATTGTTTTGGGTTTTTTTTACAAATATGACATATATGTTTATGTTTAATTCAATCATAGCCTTATAAGGGGAGCTAACTCAGTAAAGATTTTGTAATGGAATGTCTCAGAAATTTTGATATTTTTGACTTGAAGCAAGAAAACAGGTTCAGAAACAAAATTCATTCTTTTTCTTTTTCTCAAATACCCATCTTCTCATATTTTATTCTAAGATGCTCTATCTGCTAGATTTCTTTTTTATATATGCCTTCACAATAAAGTGTTCATGAGTTACCAATGCAATATTGGATATTATTGCACAACTAATAGCTTGTAAATATCACAGTGACTGAGACTCATCCTTTTTATTTAAAAAAAGCATGGCCAAATCTACCGTTTGGCAATGTGTTAGAAAATTCTATTTGCAGAAATATTTAGTGATGATCCACACAGGCGCTTGTCTTTGAAAAGAAAGCTTTTATAGTTTTATATTAAAGTACAATGTATATAGGTAATTTTTTCAGAGACTAGTGCCTGTGATGGATATACCTTTAATCTAACTAACCTTTTTTCAACAATTTTTTTTTCTTTTTTTTAAATCTATCTTGTTTTTTATGTGTTTTTTTCTACATGAGTTTGCACTGTTTAAATCACTGAAATGAGACATGTTCTACCTGATGAGCTCCTGAAGGTAACTGGTGTTCATTTTTTTTTTCAACAGCAAGTTCTCTTTGGTAAATATATTCATTAGATTTAGAAAGTATAAATAAGGTCTGTCTTAAAAAGACTTCCAAGTAAAATCAGGTCAAGGCTTACCTACACCTTATTGAATAAGAAAACTTTTTACCTCTTAACTGATCAAAGTGTCAGTACATTAAATGTTTCAACATATCAAATATAAATAATTGATTTTTTTTTGCATTTTTACTAACAAATTTGCTTCCAATCAACACGATCAATATCAAGAACATAGAACATATCTTTAAATTACACCAAACATTAAAAACATATAGTAAATTTGATGTTGTCTACTAAAACCAGCAAAAACATTTACACAAATGAAATGTTTCTGAATGAGAATTATTTTTTGACAATTTTGAGCTCAAACTTACTTATCTAATGGAATATGCAAGCCAATACCATTTTAGTAAATATATTCATAGAGCTGTGAATATGATAACATATTGGTTGCATACATATATATGTGGATCTTCAAACTTCTTGTGTTATAATTCCTTGAATAACTGCCTCAATTTGAAACCTATAAAATATTTATTATTTTCCACAAAATGTCATTTGTACAAGTTCATTGGTCTGTTTTTGTAACAACGTCAAATGTAATATTAATAAACTGGGTGATGTTTGATTTTCATGTTGAATAGACACCTGTGTATTAATGTGTACAGTCTGGAGTAATTTCAAATGTTGATCTCTGTATGTCTAAATGTTTTTTTGTTTGTTATGATGGATTGCTGCTTCATTGCCATAGGACATCCACATGAAATTTGCAAACTAAAGTGACAGGACTTTCTTATTCTATTTAAAATTGAGAATGGAAATGGGGAATGTGTCAAAGAGACAACAACCCGACCATAGAGCAGACAACAGCTGAAGGCCATCAATGGGTCTTCAATACAGCGAGAAACTCCCGCACCCGAATGCGTCCTTCAGCTGGCTCCCAAACAAATATGTATACAATGAACTAGTTCAGTGATAATGGACATCATACTAAACTCCAAATTATACACAAGAAACTAAAATTTAAAAAAATACAAGATTAACAAGGGCCAGAGGCTCCTTACTTGGGAAAGGTGCAAAAATGTGGCGGGTTAAACATGTTTTTTGAGATCTCAACACTCACCCTATACCTCTAGCCAATGTAGAAAAAAACAAATGCACAACAGTACACACAGTAAAACTCAGTTTCAGAGAAGTCTGAGTCCGATGTCAGAATAGGAAACAAAAGAAAATAAACAAAAGTGTTGAAGACTTGATATATTTTTGCTTTTCAAGATTTAATGGTCCAGATAATGGATCTTTCACTTCCAGCAAATCATTCACATTTTTTGTTACTTGGTTCATATTCCCTTCACATTTTGTTACTTGGTTCACATTTTATGTTTTTTTGGTATCATGCAGTAGAGACTAGTAAGGCAGCAACCATTTGATTTCGGGGGGGGGGGGGGGGGGGCTATGTTTTTTTTGGGAAAAAAAGTTTGTTTCCAGTTTTTGATTTTGAGAAAAAAAAATTGTTTGTTTCACCCTCAGCTGCCACTATATGTAATGCTAAAATTGAAAGAAAAAAAAATTTATCCAGAAAAAAAAACATAGCCCCCCCCCCAGAAAATCAAATGGTTGCTGCCTTAGTAGAAAAAGGTGAAAGATTCTTCACAAAGAGAATATATCTGTGTCATTTACAAATAAATTCACATCTTCTATCATCATGAATTACTGGAGGTTGTGGTCTAAGCAAGGGCAGAATAGAATCCTTCCAACACAAATAAAAATAAAATGTACATGTAGAAATAACTCATTATTGTCACTTTAATTTGTATTCACATTATATCGTATATACTATCTGAATTAGTTCGCTAAGAATTCTGCTAAAACCAGTGCTAATGGGGCTGTCTTGAACTTGTAGTGAGGTGAGTTATTTTTGCTCCATGTTGAAGGCCTCACTATGACTTTGAGATGAAGAACAGCAATGGAAGCACTGTTCCTTTGCTTTTTGTGTGTTTTCTTGCTATGCAAGTAGTGACTTTGTGTCACAGATGGATACCCCATATCCTATTCTATAACAATCAAATTCCTAGCAGGGAATGCAGACAAAACTTGTGGCTTATAATTGAAATAAAGTCATGTTCAAAATTTATAGATTTTAATCCAAAACATAAAATCTCTACAGAAAAAAATTAAATGTAAAAATTAATTGAAATTATAACAAAAACATAAATATAATAAAAAAAAACAGATATTATTATTACGTTAAGTGTGCAACCATTGTGACCACTAGAAAACAGTCTAGCTTGCATACCAGTGAAATTTTCACTTAAAATAAGACACACTTAACAAAAATTATATCCACTGCAACCTTGAAAAATTTTATATGAAGTTTTTGGTTTTGAGATGAAACAGAACCAAAAAAATTCTTAAAATACTAGAGACAAATATTTGTCTTGAAATTGATTAAAATTATTCAACTTTTTTTTAAAGTGATTCGTGTGAGTAGCTTTTTTGATATAATCATTGATTTCAGAGCAGTTGAAAATTAACTCCTCAAATAAATAAGGTTAACATAATAAAATTCAGTAAACCATAGTATTTTTAAACCACAATCATATAATTTTTATCAGATCTAAAATATTTAATACAGGAAATTGCACTTTTCTATTTCTAATTTCTCTAAGAAAAATACAGCCATTGTAAGTCACATTTTTTTTAAAAGCTGTTAGTTAATCTTCACTACAGATAGGTTATGAATGTTTGGAAAAAAATATAAACAACAAAACATTTGGTTGTTTTCTTTATCAACTTTCCTTTTTTTCCTATGTGTAATTCATTTTCCCCAAAAAATTCAACATCTTAGTTTTTGTATACACCATTGGAATAAATATATAATCTCAGTTTTAATATGAGAAAACAAAATGATATCTGTTCAGTTAATAAAAAAAATCATTATTATCAAAAGATGGAAAAAAGTAAAATCACAAAACTAACAAACTCTGAGGAAAATTAAAAACTAAAAGTCCCTAATCAAATGGCAAAATCAAGTTCAACACATCAAACAAATGGATGACAACTGTCATATTCCTGACTTGGAACAGCCATTTTCTCAAAAGATGGAAGACTGTTAAAGAAAATGATATTAAACTTTCATTCAAGGCTGTCAATAATTGTTCTATAAATGATAGACATTATTATAGAATAACTAATCGAAGAATTCAAATAGAGAAAAATATTCAACAAGTGACCGAACAAAACATTAATTCACTAATGCGTGCAGCGCATGAGTTAATTATCAGTGTTGTTTGGTCACGAGTTGAATATTTTTCGATATTTGAATTCTTTGATTAGTTATTCTTTTTTTTACATTGGCAAATGGCCTTTTTTATGAAATTAAAGTAGAAAATGTAAGGAACTATATCTTTTTCAACGCATTCACAATTTGTTTTAACCCGAGGTTATCCACTTCTTGACAACGCCTATTGTTGTATGACGTCAGAGGAGTGAAATAACCACGTTTTTTTTCACATGTGAAATTATCAGTTTTTATTTCACTGGGAAATCAATTGCAACCAATGTAATAATTTTTAATAATTATAAGCATCAATGAAAATTAACTGAACAAAAAATTTAAATCAACAGGAAATTGTCTTATGCATAATCTTTATTTCCATTAAACATGAAACCATTGTCATTATTATTATAGCTATATCAGTATGCATATAAAAAAATGTTAATATCTTAACAACATAATAAATTAAACTTATAAGTAAAAACAACCCTCTATGAGAGAAAAATTAAACAAAAATTAAAACATATTAGATTTAAATTGCACGCCATTTTAATATAAAAAATATAATTTCTATGAAAACATCTACATTAACAAAATACAAAATACAATAAAAAAAGATGAGTTTAACCCCAGTTGTATATGTATTGCACAATAAAACTAGAGTACATATGTTAAGATATCTTTACCACTTTACTGATTATGACTTAGGTAGCTTTCCTTATGTTTTTTTAATGACCTTGACTGGCTATAAAGCCCTTGCACTGTCAGTATTAAAGGTAGCTAGGGTGTCTTCCTACATCTGGTATTTGAAAAAGCAGATAACAATTAGATTATCCCTTTCCTCCATAATGACGCGATGCCACCCCCTTTACTCCATAATGACGCCTTTTGACGCCTGTGTAGTACCTCAGTTGAAAAAAGAGGGACGAAAGATACCAAAGGGACAGTCAAACTCATAAATCTAAAACAAACTGACAACGCCATGGCTAAAAATGAAAAAGACAAACAGAAAAACAATAGTATACATGACACAACATAGAAAACTAAAGAATAAACAACACGAACCCCACCAAAAACTAGGGGTGATCTCAGGTGCTCCGGAAGGGTAAGCAGATCCTGCTCCACATGTGGCACCCGTCGTGTTGTTTATGTGATTACAAATCCGGTAAATAGTCTAATTCGGTAGGTCCCATTCATGAAAGGGAAGGGGATTGTAGTTACGACGTAAGGAACATATCCGATATCATTTGTGAAACGGTTATTTCATAACGGTCAACCAACTCGTGATGGCGTCCGTAAAATTTACGAAGGGATGATTTCAACTTCACCATTTGGAACTCTTGGTTTAATAGCTTCCTTGTGAGCAGTAACCCTCTATCAAGAAAATCATGATAGGAAATGCAAGCACGGGAATATCGTATCAATTGGGAGATATATACCCCGTAAAATGCTTTGACTACAAAATGTCTGCATCAGACTTAAACAAAATTGTATCCAATATGAAAAGGAGATTCATGAGAATTATCTGACTTGAATTTCATTGATGAAATATTGGTTTTCACAATGCATTAACACTTTAAAACTGATGATTGCGAGATGAAGTATATTAAAAAAAAAATCCATGGAGGAAAGGGTTAAATAGATATAGGAAGATATATATCTTTAATGAAAAGTGAAAATTTCAGGAGTGGTTTGTAATTCATGTGTATTACTATTTGTGTTAATATAGAAATTTATGTGTTTTATCATATTTACGAGTGTAGTTTACAAAACAACAAACTTTTTTGTTCGTTTCAATTTTTTCAATCTTTGCCAAATTAGGGAAGGTACTCGAATATAAGGCAAAGGCAATGTGTTGAAGACTGTACTTTCACATAATAATGGTTTACTTTGAGAAATTGTGACTTGGATGGAGAGTTGTCTTATTGGCATTCATACCAGATCTTCTTATATCTATAAGGGGAGATAACTCAAATAAACTAATTTTTATAATAAATGTGTTGTGAATTTACCTATTTTATTGTGTAGCAAGAAAACAGGTCTGGTGACCCAATTATTTCTTTTTCTTATCAAAAAGCAGATTATAAGAGCAATCTTCTCATATTTTATTTTTAAATTATATGGCGTAGTTTTCTTTTTATCATACAAAATTGGGTTTTCCATGCATAATCTACACAAAATCTGACAATTTTGCACAGCCCCCTAGCCTGAAAAAAACCCAGTGACCCATACTTTTTATTATATTTAAAAAAAAAAAAGCATGATATAAACTACATCTTGAAAAACTATTAAAAAAATCTGTGGATTTTGATTTAGACTCTCGATTTACCTTACGTGTTTAAGATCAGAGTTTTATTACATGTTTCAAATAAATTAAACTGGGATAAAGGAGGGAACATTTATATTGTGAATGGATAATGAGGGTGTTTTGGATGAGGACAGAATGTTGCCTTGCAACAGGCCACATTGAGAACCTTATTAGAAATGTAGCAATGGTACTTTAAGGCACAGAGATTATTTCTCCCTTTCTACACTCTATGTTAATCAAGAAATTATTTATGTAAAATTATAGGATAGTACAAACATTAGACCAATCAATGAGGTGGATGGATTAACAAGAAAGTCTTTCCCAAACAGTTATTATCAAAAACTAAAAATTGTTGAAGGCCGTACGGTGACCTATTTTTGTTAATGTCTGTGTCATTTTGGTCTCTTGTGGACAATTGTCTCATTGGCAATCATACCACATCTTCTTTTTTATAAATCTTCAAGTAATAAGTATACTGATTAAAACAGTATAAGTAATCCACAGCGTACTGGTAAAGTAAGGATATTCTTATTGTGTTCTATGGTCACAAATGCTAAATGAGTCAGAGAGGGCAGGATGATCAAAATCATTACTTGACCCAAGAAATTTAAAAAAAAAATGAATTTGTTGCTTATATTACAAATATGTTGACGTAGTTCATAGTTAAGTTACTATAACATAATTTTTTTATTTTTATTATTTATAAGAAAATTGATGAATATTTCAACTATATCATAAAATTCAAAAAACATAACCAGACTAAGGATGTCTTTGGTATCCCAGCTATTCCTCTATTTAAACGAAAAATCAAAAATCAGTACATGTTGCATTGGTTTTTCCTCGAATAGAGAAAAATGACCAGGAAATAAACTGAATTGCTCCTATTATAACTGAGTAAAAACAGACTAAGGTAAACATGGCTGATCTAAGTTCTTCAGATCCTTCTCCTTTTTGGTCTTTCAATCCACTGTAACCATAGAGATTCAAAATGGCCACCACAAACATTGGTGCCAATGAGATTGCAGGTTTTGTAATTAATGCATTAGTTCCAAATACCATAGATGATATGGGATGTCTGAAATAGAAAAAACAGCACTCCATAACATACTTTTATTTTCATGGACAGAATATAACTCTTGACATTAAAAGAGAAAAATAAAATATCTGCTGTGAATTGATTTATTTTCGTGGGTAACAATTTTCATGGATTCAGGAAAATGTTCATTTTTTCGTGGATATCTGATTTATTGGTTTGTCAAAGTCTGCATACATTCTTATAGAATTTTTTTTATTAGTTGGACATTGAAACTCATGGTTTCCCTGGTAACCTTGAAATCCATGAAAAATGTTATTCATCAAATAATTATGAATCCACTGTATAAGATGAGATTTTTCGGTAATAAAAGAAACAATTCCATTGTGAATTGCACATTGACTTAAAATTGTTCATTCCAGCATACATTAAGATCATGATAGTACGTTTTCTGCCTTGTGTAGACATGACATTCATTGATGAGCCACTTTCTTTGAAAATTGATGTACAAATGTTAAAATTATTTTAAAAAGTTTTTCTGCTGCCAAACAGCATTTTTGTGTAGTAGAAAGGGCCATCTGGCATAGGAAGTAATTATAAAATTAGTAAATTTGAGGACTTTATCATAATTTCACACTAACAAGAAATGGAGCATATTCTCTCTTGAACTAAACAAATCATATATTGTCACTTACTTCCTTTTGTATTTTGCCATGTTGTCATCTGCTATATCTGATAATGGCATATTAAACAGAGAAAATGAAGCAAAAGTCACACAACTGTAAATATAAAAGAAAAATTCTGTTAATGTTTAAATAATTCTCATTGGCACTCATACCACATCATAGCTGCCAACTGTCACTATTTCCGCAGGAATATCCCCATGAAAGCTCCCAAATGGAAACATTGAAAGAGCAATTTTGTCCACCATTTTAAATAAAACAATTAATTTAACAATAGCCATAGGCTTGAAAAAGTATGAAGGAGTAAAAAAACAACATTAAGATACATTTGAAGGCCCCCTTGAAGGTTTTTTAGGACTGTTAGAGCCATCTTGCACGTAAAAACCCCATGGGCATTTTGAAAAGTTGGCAGGTAGCCACATCTTCCTATATCTATTTACACAAAAAGACAAATTATAGACCATGTAGACAGTAAAAGGTTTATGAAAGATCTAAATCCAAATAAATGGGGAATGTGTCCATGGGACACAGATGATGCCCCTGCTTGCATATAAGTTTAAACATTATAATGGGACATAACCCAAGAACTGTAAAAGTGATGCCACCCAAATTTGGACTTGATCTGAGTTTTGTGGTAATTAGTATTGTGTATACAATTCATAAAATTTTGTTGAGACAAACTTAAGTTAGAGAACAGAAATGAAAAATTCAGCAACTTTTCCATTTTTAAAGGGGCATAACTCTTGAACTGTAAAAAAATGACTCCACCGAAATTCAAACTTGATCTGTGTTTTATGGTAATAAGCATATAGTGTATAAGTTTACTAACATTTGGCTGAGGCAAACTAAAGTTAGAGAAAAGAAACAAAAATATTATGCAATGTTTTATTTGTAAAGGGGTATAACTCTAGAATGGTTAATGTCACACCACCAAAATTCATACTTAATCTGTTTTGTGGTGACAAGTATTGTGTATAAGTTTCAAAACATTTGGTTGAGGCAAACTTAAGTTAGAATACAGAAATGAAAAATTTAGCAACTTTTCATTTTTAAAGGGGCATAACTCTAGAACTGTAAAAATGACACCACCTTAATTCAAAATTGATCTGTGTTTTTTTGTAAGTAAGCATTGTGTATAAGTTTCATAACATTGGTTGGGGCAAACTAAAGTAAGAGAACAGAAACCAACTTTTGGACGTATGTACGTACAGACCAACAAGGGTAAAACCTAATGCCCCTCCTCTATAGCAGGGTCATAAAAATGACAAGTTCAACTATCTCCCGGACACCAATTCGGGGATGTACAGGATATACTAACATACATACAAGTAGACAGACAAGGGCAAAACTAAATGCCCCCACCACTACAGTGGGGGCATAAAAATATCTAGCCTTACCAGCACACCATAAAAAAACTTTCAATAATGCCTTCACAATGATATGCCTTCTCCAGGATCTGCCTTTCTTGAACAACGTTAATTGAGCCCTAACACTAGTTTTTGTTCAATTTTTATATTTCTGTGTACTATTTTGTGGACTGTTTTTTTTTCAGGTTTTTTTTTAGGGGCATAGTTGATAAATTTCAGTTCTGTATTGTTGCTTATTTTTTTTAATTTTGATTTTTCTTGTACGCATTTGGTTAGATAAACCTCTATGTATCATATAAATGTACAAGTTATATGAACTTACCTATCTAACAAGACAAAGAGCATCAGCAGCCATGGTTTGTTCCATCCCCAGATATACATTGAAATCCCAGCCACAACTGTGTACATGTAACTACATCTGATTACAGAAAAGTAGGAATATCTCCTAATCAATGGTGCACCAAATATCACCAACACCTGAAATCAACAGAAATACAACATTTTTTCAATTAAGTGAGCAGAGGATCTTCATTTATGCAGTAGTATCTTAAATGACAAATTGCAAGACATGGAATCATAAGGTGGTATAAAGGTCTTTGATGATTTTGAAGAGTTAATTATTGCCAAATTCAGCCCAAGGAAAAATTACAAGTGTTGAGGATTTGTGCTTGGATGCTAGTTTTTTTACATATATGATGAGTTTGCACACATCCAGTGATCTGATTTGAGCTTTGGAGGCCATGCATGGTCTTTTATTTTCTGTACCACAATATTTTGTAACCTTTTTTTACAGCTTTATAGCTTCTAAACCACCAAATTTACCAGGGGTTTCAATGAAACCTCAACAATACTGAAAAACATCAACTGCAGTAATGTTCTATTATAAGATTCAAAAATGTATAACAATATTAATTGTTACACAAAATTTTGCACTTTACTGTAGTTTGTGGTCAATACAATATTGAGGGGGAGGGGCATTGCAATGGGACATCACTTCTCTTGGATAAAGGAGACACATTCATCATCATAATGTAGACTATTTTTATAGCTTAGCAGTTTGAAATTTTTATATTTGAAAAGTTAAAATTTTATTATAAGCTGTTGACACAGGGGTATGTCTTGCCTGTATGTAATTCTGAAACTTAAATACAAATTTTAAATTCAAATAGCAATAGTTTAACTGGTAAATTCGTAAATTTGGCAAAATATTCAGTAAATGAACTATTATTGAACTTACAGGGTCAAATAATTATTTCTATGAATTTAAATATAGTGCCTACCAATGGTTACAACATATCAAGTCTCATCAAAACAAAACAAAATTCATTAAATCTTTTAAGAAAAGTTACAAACATCTTAAAAACCTACCGATGCTGAAATTGTTGTTGCACCATAGAATGTCTTTCTAACACTAAGTGGAATATCACTCTCTGAGATTAACTGATCACAGATGATTGCTGTAAAATTACTGAGAAATGTATTGTGAAATTGGTGAAAAAAGTTAGTGACTACAAATGATATAAAATTTCTGTCTGATAAAATCTGGCATGTCTGTTTACAATAAGATTCATCCATTGTCTTGGCATGTGATATATCAACATCTCCCTCTTTTTTCTCCGATAAATTCATTTCTTTCAAGTCATATTCAGTATGAGCATTTTTTCCTGTGTATCTAAACAACGACCATGAAATCAGGGCTAAAATTGCTGTGGTTATCTGAAAAGCCCAGAAATTGTGAAGACTATTGGAGGTGAATTCTAGAAACAGAACACTCGTTCCTCCAACCAGCCTTGCGACCTCTGCAAATCGTGTTAGTGTTATTCTGTCATTGGTGTCTTTAGAAAGCTCAGAAAATAATGAACAAACTGCTAATCCTACGAAGGTAAACATTGTGTCCCATATAAATAATGCTACAATTAAATGTAGTCCAACAATCCATGTGCCATGTCCCCATGGTATCCATGGTAATATGAATGACAAAGCAAACAAAGGTCCAGAATACATGATACTTTCTCTACGTGTTTTTGTAAATGATAAGTTTGTACTATCCTGAATGTATGCAAATAGTGGATCATTGACGGCATTCCAGATCATAAACAATACTTGAGACAACTGGAACCATTTCTCATCAATATGATAAAAGTTCATAAAAACTTTCACATAGTAGAATGAAAAGGCTCCACTTATAAGACTAAAAGCTGTGATAGATGCACAATATGCCAGAATGGATTGGTTAGTTAATGCCATGGTCTTCAGCTATTTCACAAGAATTCACAATTCATCCACTGTGCAGCAACTGAAATGAAATTATGTTTTTTTATTACAAAAGACAGGAAACTTTTCCACAAAATCATTTTCTTTTGTATGTCAATGTATTTAAACCTTTGCCAATACTTTTGTCCCATTGAATAAATACTATGAATACAATAGCTACTGTTCAATATACACTGATTTAATCATAAAAATTTAAATGATGAGCAAAATATTTAGCATTGCCAATTTGGTCCCAAATGAAATTTGCATAGTTTTTGGTGTGAGTATTCAGTTATTATGAAAGGCATAATAGCAACAATATTGTTACCTTGTAACTAAGTATAATCTTGTAATTTAAGGTAGTTCAAATCACCATTTAAGATCATTGCAACATTATCATTTATTTATCAAATAAGAAAATACATATAGGCACATTTAAAAAATATACATATAAAAACAGATATAAGTATCTGCTAAACAGATCTACTATTACAATAATATATCCCATCTGCAGTGTTAAGACTGTAAAAATAATTGGATGTCAGAAGTTTTTTTTCAAAAAGTTTGTTACAAATAAATCATTGTAAATAACAGTGATCCATCTTTTAGTTGTTTACCGTAGTAGAACATTACTTTTCATTGACAGTAAAAGAGCCAGCAGAAAGAAAAAAAATTATCTGTATGTGTAACCCTTAAATTGTTCACATCTTTTAATTTATACATTTTTATAAGCTCAAACTTTTGACAACAGTATTATTTTACACTGATTGATTGGTGTTTAAAGCCACTTACAACACTTTTGTACTATTTTGTGGTGGTTAGTTTTTATTCGTGGAGGAAGCCTGAAGAGAACCCCAGAACTTTGGTAGGAAAACTGACAAAATTAGACAATTAAGTTTAGAGTCCACGGAACCTGCCAAGCTTGGGGTTGGAACTCACAACCTCAGTGTTGAATGGCTAATGTTATAGTAGTTTGAACTGACAACCTCAGTGTTGAATGGCTAATGTTATAGTAGTTTGAACTGACAACCTCAGTGTTGAATGGCTAATGTTATAGTAGTTTGAACTGACAACCTCAGTGTTGAATGGCTAATGTTATAGTAGTTTGAACTGACAACCTCAGTGTTGAATGGCTAATGTTATAGTAGTTTGAACTGACAACCTTAGTGTTGAATGGCTAATGTTATAGTAGTTTGAACTGACAACCTTAGTGTTGAATGGCTAATGTTATAGTAGTTTGAACTGACAACCTTAGTGTCGAATGGCTAATGTTATAGTAGTTTGAACTGACAACCTCAGTGTCGAATGGCTAATGTTATAGTAGTTTGAACTGACAACCTCAGTGTCGAATGGCTAATGTTATAGTAGTTTGAACTGACAACCTCAGTGTCGAATGGCTAATGTTATAGTAGTTTGAACTGACAACCTCAGTGTCGAATGGCTAATGTTATAGTAGTTTGAACTGACAACCTCAGTGTCGAATGGCTAATGTTATAGTAGTTTGAACTGACAACCTCAGTGTTGAATGGCTAATGTTATAGTAGTTTGAACTCACAACTTCAGTGTTGAATGGCTAATGTTATAGTAGTTTGAACTGACAACCTCAGTGTTGAATGGCTAATGTTATAGTAGTTTGAACTGACAACCTCAGTGTTGAATGGCTAATGTTATAGTAGTTTGAACTGACAACCTCAGTGTTGAATGGCTAATGTTATAGTAGTTTGAACTGACAACCTCAGTGTTGAATGGCTAATGATATAGTAGTTTGAACTGACAACCTCAGTGTTGAATGGCTAATGTTATAGTAGTTTGAACTGACAACCTCAGTGTTGAATGGCTAATGATATAGTAGTTTGAACTGACAACCTCAGTGTTGAATGGCTAATGTTATAGTAGTTTGAACTGACAACCTCAGTGTTGAATGGCTAATGTTATAGTAGTTTGAACTGACAACCTCAGTGTTGAATGGCTAATGTTATAGTAGTTTGAACTCACAACTTCAGTGTTGAATGGCTAATGTTATAGTAGTTTGAACTGACAACCTCAGTGTTGAATGGCTAATGTTATAGTAGTTTGAACTGACAACCTCAGTGTTGAATGGCTAATGTTATAGTAGTTTGAACGCACAACCTCAGTGTTGAATGGCTAATGTTATAGTAGTTTGAACTGACAACCTCAGTGTTGAATGGCTAATGTTATAGTAGTTTGAACTCACAACCTCAGTGTTGAATGGCTAATGTTATAGTAGTTTGAACTCACAACCTCAGTGTTGAATGGCTAATGTTATAGTAGTTTGAACTGACAACCTCAGTGTTGAATGGCTAATGTTATAGTAGTTTGAACTGACAACCTCAGTGTTGAATGGCTAATGTTATAGTAGTTTGAACTGACAACCTCAGTGTTAATTGGCTAATGTTATAGTAGTTTGAACTGACAACCTCAGTGTTAATTGGCTAATGTTATAGTAGTTTGAACTGACAACCTCAGTGTTGAATGGCTAAAGTTATAGTAGTTTGAACTGACAACCTCAGTGTTGAATGGCTAATGTTATAGTAGTTTGAACTGACAACCTCAGTGTTGAATGGCTAATGTTATAGTAGTTTGAACTGACAACCTCAGTGTTGAATGGCTAATGTTATAGTAGTTTGAACTGACAACCTCAGTGTTGAATGGCTAATGTTATAGTAGTTTGAACTGACAACCTCAGTGTTGAATGGCTAATGTTATAGTAGTTTGAACTGACAACCTCAGTGTTGAATGGCTAATGTTATAGTAGTTTGAACTGACAACCTCAGTGTTGAATGGCTAATGTTATAGTAGTTTGAACTGACAACCTCAGTGTTGAATGGCTAATGTTATAGTAGTTTGAACTGACAACCTCAGTGTTGAATGGCTAATGTTATAGTAGTTTGAACTGACAACCTCAGTGTTGAATGGCTAATGTTATAGTAGTTTGAACTGACAACCTCAGTGTTGAATGGCTAATGTTATAGTAGTTTGAACTCACAACCTCAGTGTTGAATGGCTAATGTTATAGTAGTTTGAACTGACAACTTCAGTGTTGAATGGCTAATGTTATAGTAGATTGACTACTTAGACAACTCTCCCACTGTAGCCCCATTTTTCTCTGAAAAAATCAATTTTAAACTTACATTGTATTATGATTATTTTGACATGAGTAGAAGTCAATATTTTAGGTATAGAATCAGTTTATGATTGATAAATAGGCAATCTGTGTTAAAAGTGTGCAGACCTGCCAACCATCTCAATTTATAGGGAATTTCCCATTGAGAGGTGTTTACCTGAATATTGAAATTCTTAATTATATAAACTGAACAACTAAAAACCAGCATTTAAATGAGTTAAAAGGGCATTTAAACATATACAATTAATTTACATACTCATTCAAACAATAGAGTAGTAGATTAAAAACACTTGGGACAATATGTGAAGCATTGGCAATTTGGCATGAAAGGTTGTTCATGTTAAAAACCTGATAAATTAACATGTTAACACATAATGTTATAAAATCATACTTAATGCAATAAATATAGTTTTAACGCATTATAACAAATACAGTATTTAATAAAGGCATTCAAGAAATCGATATTTTAACACATTAAACTTTGCATTAACTAAGTCTATAGAGGTCTAACCTGTATATGAAAGAAAAAACATTCATCACTATAAAATGACTATCTCACTTGCTATACTGTGTCATTATAAAACCCATTTAAATCCAATCAACACTTTAACTTTATGTTACTTTAATACATCAAAACAATGTTTAGTTCATTGAAACATTAATTTATGCGTTTAAACATCTTTTAAAAAGGGACGAAAGATACCAGAGGGACAGTCAAACTCATAAATCGAAAATAAACTGACAACACCATGGCTAAAAATGAAAAGGACAAACTGACAAACAATAGTACACATGACACAACATAGAAACTAAAGAATAAACAACACAAACCCCACCAAAAAGTAGGGGTGATCTCAGGTGCTCAGGAAGGGTAAGCAGATCCTGCTCCACATGTGGCACCTGTGGTGTTGCTTATGAGATAACAAATCCTGTAAATAGTCTAATTCGGTAAATTAAACTGTTGAAACATCTTTTTACACATTATTTTATGTTTAAACATAGTTTATTGCTTTGAAACATAGTTTAATGCATTGAAACTTTGCTAAATGACTATAAAACTGTTCTTAATGAGCTCAAACATTGGTCATGTTAGTAAGGCATTAAAAACATTAGTCATGTTAGTAAGGCATTCAAAACATTGGTCATGTTAGTAAGGCATTAAAAACATTGGTCATGTTAGTAAGGCATTCAAAACATTGGTCATGTTAGTATTAAAGGCATTCAAAACATTGGTCATGTTAGTAAGGCATTAAAAACATTGGTCATGTTAGTAAGGCATTAAAAACATTGGTCATGTTAGTAAGGCATTAAAAACATTGGTCATGTTAGTAAGGCATTAAAAACATTGGTCATGTTAGTAAGGCATTAAAAACATTGGTCATTTTAGTAAAGCATTAAAAACATTGGTCATGTTAGTAAGGCATTAAAACATTGGTCATGTTAGTAAGGCATTAAAAACATTGGTCATGTTAGTAAGGCATTAAAACATTGGTCATGTTAGTAAGGCATTAAAAACATTGGTCATGTTAGTAAGGCATTAAAAACATTGGTCATGTTAGTAAGGCATTCAAAACATTGGTCATGTT
Organism: Mytilus edulis; assembly: GCF_963676685.1. Taxonomy (NCBI): domain Eukaryota; kingdom Metazoa; phylum Mollusca; class Bivalvia; order Mytilida; family Mytilidae; genus Mytilus; species Mytilus edulis. The sequence goes on along the minus strand of NC_092352.1, from coordinate 6,386,881 downwards.
AGTAAGGCATTAAAAACATTGGTCATGTTAGTAAGGCATTAAAAACATTGGTCATGTTAGTAAGGCATTAAAAACATTGGTCATGTTAGTAAGGCATTAAAAACATTAGCCATGTTAGTTAGGCATTAAAAACATTGGTCATGTTAGTAAGGCATTAAAAACATTGTTTATATTTAAAATGTTTAAAGATTTTCCATAATTTTTAACTTAAACACAATACAGTTGCTTTAAATGTTTTATTTGCTTTAAATGCAATGATGTTGCTTTAGTAAGGTTCCTTTTGACTTGCTACAGTTCCTTTTCTGAATTAATTACATATTTGTTTTAGCATTTATAGCCAAATTATTTTCATTAGTAAATAGATTACTGATTTCATATCATCATCTGTAATCAAAATTTTGGAAATTATTATTTTTTCTCCCAAGGTTTTTATAAAGGGGACAATATTAAAGGAAGTGAACTTCATCTTCAACTTTACCTCTGCAAGATTTGCAGAATCTTTCAGTTTCTAAAGTTTTTGATTTACTGTATCTCTCATTTTCAATGGAAATAAAATTGAGAAAGGAAATGGTGAATATGTCAAAGCGACAACCACCCGACCATAGAGCAAACAACAGCCGAAGGCAACCAATGGGTCTTCAATGTAGCGAGAATTCCCGCACCCGTAGGTGTCCTTCAGCTGGCCCCTAAAATATGCATAAAAGTACAGTGATAATGGACGTCATACTAAACTCCGAATTATACACAAGAAACTAAAATTTAAAATCATACAAGACTAACAAAGGCCAGAGGCTCCTGACTTGGGACAGGCGCAAAATTGCGGCGGGGTTAAACATGTTTATGAGATCTCAACCCTCCCCCTATACCTCTAGCCAATGTAGAAAAGTAAAACAATAACAATACGCACATTAAAATTCAGTTCAAGAGAAGTCCGAGTCTGATGTCAAAAGATGTAACAAAAGAAAATAAATAAAATGACAATAATACATAAATAACAACAGACTACTAGCAGTTAACTGACATGCCAGCTCCAGACCTCAATTAAACTGATTGAAAGCTAATGTGCACTTTTTCTAATTATTATGAGAAGTGATCTCTCATATTTTTGTACATTGTATATCAAAGGTCAAATGATGAGCAAATTTTACAATTATGTCATAGTTTACCTGTGTTATCAGACTTAAAAATCTCAAGTTGATTTGATATTTTGCTTTATATTTAACATTTTAAATTCATATGATATAAAATATGGATAAAGCTTGAGTTCTGTATGTAAAGCCTATAAGCTTGTAAGCCTTACCATGGATACCCAAGATATTTATATAGTCTTACTATAAATCCGTGTTTCTTTTTTAATTATTGTTGAACAAGTGCAATGATAACACACCAAAGTGCAATGGTGTAACATGCTAAAGTGCGAAAGTGTAATGGAATAGACAACTTTCGAGTTCGGTGCATTTCCGTCAAAAACTCTGGTTTTAGTGAACGTCATTTGTGCGTTTAGGGGCGTCGTCACTTCCATTCCAATGTTGAGCGAGTGGTTGGAAAACTATAATTCTATATTGTACGAATTATTCGGCAAATTGAATTCTCAAAATTGACAATCAGCATTGCTGTCATTAGGGAATTGTCATAATGTACCTACAGAACAACCATTATTTCTAGTTTATCCTGCACAATGACGATCACTAAGACGCTTGATGAACGTAAATAGTGCAGGGATACAGGCGACCCCCTCTATCTGGTAAATGACGTCATAAAGGCGCGTATAATTGACGATTTTTTGCCGGTGACGGATGAACTCGAAAGTGGTCTATTGGGGGTTTGTTGCTGTGATCTAACAGTTTTTTGTTTATTCTGACACCTTTTTGTCGAGAACACTATGATAATTATAACTGTGCACACAAAAATATGTGATTTTCTACTATCTCACCTTAAATTAACTTGTATTTCAATACAATTGAAATTATAAAAAAAAAGTAATAGTATATTCATTTTGATCTCCTTTTCATTTAAGTCCGTTGTTATTTCAATATCTGAAGGTTTTTTTGGTCTTTGGTTATATTTTGTATTTTTCCTACTTTCAACTTCAAAATTAACATGGAACTGTTTTAATTAGGAGAGTCAACACCAATTTAAATGAACAAAAATTAACAATACTTCAGTATAATTGATTGAATTACGTACGTTTAGTGGTTCATTTTGTATTCTGATGTTCGTGGAATGTTCGGTCTTTCCAACAGTTGTCTTTCCTGAATTCAACAACACAGTGTCGCCCTAATCGCAGGTGTTCATTTCCGCATTTACCTTGATTTTGAAAACAGAAACATAAAGAAGACACATAAAACATAATGTCACGGGAGACATTAATCCTTTTACTGATATATTTTTCTATAAATATTGGTAGGTTGTTTTAAACTTTTCCTACAAGACAGCAACTGTACTTTAAAGTCTTTAAAATCTGCAAGATATAAAGTACTACAGGTGTTGACTCACCAGATTTACTTTTAAAAAATAAAACATCTTAGAAGCTGTAAAAATTCTCAAAAAATGTGAAAAAAAAAAATTGGAAGGTGGGATCACCTGACTTTTTAGATCAAAATACTGCTTAATATTAACAAAACTGGCTTTATTCCAGTATTGTCTTTCAGAATTTTTATTTTTTTTTAGATTTTGTACATAATATAATAATAGTAATATTACGTTAAGATTCACTCTGATCTCCTTCTTCTGCCTGGTACGGGAAAGACTCTGGTGCCTGAGTTTGGAATATCCTGAAACTGAGGCGCATTATAATGTTCATGCAAAGGGAGGTAGAAAATTGTGACATACATAAATAATCTAATGTTGGATGTAACGCATCTTCTGATTGGCTGACGTTATTTTGTTATGAGCCCATTGACATAATTTAGTCATGTGACTGTGACGTCATCAACGTTTTTACATGGTTTCCTGCGGTATAAAATGGAATTTAGAATTAAATTATAAGAAATGACTGTAATAATTTTTCTGTCTATTCGAAATAACATAAAAAAAATGTGGTGCACACTGTTTAATAACCTGCTACGCACGTTATTCAGTGTGCACCAAATTTTTAATGTTATTTCTTCATAGACAGAAAAAATATTACAGTCATTCCTTAAATGAAATAAAATATTTGCCACAGTTGAAGATACAAGATGTCACAACGTATCTCCATACGTTAGAAATAAATAAACAAAATTATGATCCCAAAGTCACAGCATAAAATATTAGCTTTTCGATAAATCTTATATTTATTTAGACTATTAAACGGAATCCATCTCAAATTTGAAATAAAATTTTAAATGATAAAAAAGTATATGGTTCCTATAATCAGTTGATAATACAATGTAGTCTTCATGATTAAAATTACCACTGAAATAGGTCATTAAATATCCTGGGAATTTGGATTTGAATTATCAGTTTTCAACTGGAATTTTTTAACCTTTTGACTGATTTCTTAAATGTCTTCCATTGAAATATATGTACCAGTAAATTTGTAATTTTCTTCCTTAACAGGAAGTTCAACTATACATGTAACTACATATGTATACATGTTATCTGTCAAATTAACTGAACCATTGAATGCATGTTTACCCCAATTACCTTTGTGTATTTCAAAGTTGTTTGAAAAGATGTTTGAGTGACTTCCCCTCTTTTGTCAACTTTCACAATATTCTCCTTAAATTACAATATTATTTTGATAAACAGATTAAATCTAAAGCTAATCTAATGCGTATCAGAATATGAATTTCTATATTTTTTCTACCTTAGGACATGCATGATCTTTATTTAGGATTTTTTTTTGGTGCTAATTGTAAAGTTATATGATTCGCTACTGACCCCCTACCCATCCATAGAGGGTAAGTAAAATTCATAGGGGGTGAGGCTGGAGGTCGAATCCCCTATGGATTTTATTCACCCTCTATGATCTGTAGGGTGTCAGTAGTTAACCGTATACTGAATTTATCGCACGCTGAACTTTATATGCTGCGTTTTGTTGAAAAATAAACAATGACACACAACATCAATAGATGACGTCACCATTAATAGTAGATCTGACGTCATGAACCCCTATGAAATTTACTACCCCCTACAGATCCTTAGGGGGTCACCACATGACAGCTTTAAAACAATCAAAACGTGATAATTTACCTGCAGTGCTATAATGACACATTTTAAACCCATAATTTTCAGGAAAATGCCAAGTCCACTGTTCCAAATCAATAGATATTGCATGAAATTATACACAAAAAAATCAATGTTTGATTTACCAAAATTTTGTCAAACTAGTCAGAGGTACATTTTGCTAGTAGCTAAAAAGGAAACAGATTTAGAAAATAAGAGACATTTAATCAACTTTCATAAAACAGCAACTCAACACTAAACAGTTAAAGCAAAATCCATTATAAAATGGAAGTTTGGAAAAGTTTTATACTTTATAAATTTCTTTTTCAGTTTCAGGATTGAATTGTTATCAGTGTAACTCTACATTAGATTCAAACTGTGCAGAAACATTTGACCACAGGCTGGAAAACAACCCTCTACAACCTAAAGCTTGTACTATCTATCTGGCCCAGTACTGTGTCAAAGTTACAGGAATATGGGGAGGTAAGATCAATATCTACACTTTTTATAATTTATCTAGTTTAGTATTTTGTTAAAGTAAGTTGGTTATGAGGAGGTAAGATCACAATCTACACTGTGTACAATATATGACGTCATATGTCTGTCAAAAAAGCATGTTGGTACATTTGTACAATAACATTGTAAGATTGAATAAGTTTTGCAAATGCTTCTTATCCCTTCTTTCCTTTAACTTGTTTATGACTGATGTTTTTTTAACTTGCAAATAGTGAAATAAAACTGATAAAACTTTTTTTATTTTTCTTTGAAATACAACTGTAAATTAGCATCTTAAACTAACTTACAAATGATTTGTGCAGGGGAGATAACTTATCTAAAAATGTTTTAAATTCAGGGGAGATAATTAAACTGGATTTTACTACAATTGAAAAGAATACCACCATATAAGGTTTCTCATGTTTTTTTTAATTATTTATTTCCTAAAAGTTTTTTCATTTATTACTGTTGATTTGGGGTTTATGATATCTATAATACTAAAATTACGAGGTCCAATTTATCAGCCGGCATCAGGTAAAAACGACATATCAAAGAATTCAACTTTATATATAGCTAATATAGGACAATTGTGTAGATTAAAAATTACACCACTCCAGACCCTTTTGTTTTCCACATAATTAATATTGCCAATAATTAACAAGTTCCGGGTCGAATCCGGTACCGATACCAATAGTATATTCACCTGTTACCTATTACCTTATCTGTACGTTCCGCATCTAACAGGCGCACCACCAAATATATACACGGGTCATAATCACAAAGTCGACACAACTAAATTCAATCATTGTCAAATTGTTCCCTATTGTAGTTTTTTTAATTAGTAAGACTTTCTAAGATAACAATACGAATACTAAAAATTTGGACTAAGGCGTAGAGGTACAGTTTTCAATTTGTTAGCGGGCATGACGATAAACAGCGAATCAAAGATATGAACTTTATTGGACAATGCTAAAAAATACTCAATTCCAGGACCTGAATATTACCAATAATTGAAAAGTTCCAGGTCGACGGGTTCAAACAGAAAGATTTGAAAGCAGAGAAAACTGTGTATCTTATAATAATTGGCACGACTTTATCAGATGACAATACCAATACTAAAATAAGGCTTACGCATAGTGATATACTTTAATTCAGTCACGGACCCGCGATATCACGGGTGTGTTCTAGTTTTTATTAAGATTTCAGAACCCAAATTTCATTAAAATAAGTATGTGATCTACATCTTGAATACTAAGACTGCTTTGAATGCTTTGAGATTTAACATTCTTTCAGGATAAATTTTCAAACATAGAAATTTAGCATCTCTTTATATTAAATAAGTATGTATCGTTGTGTAGTCCTTATATTTTTACCACTGTTCTTTTTCAGGTATTGTTGGAACACACAGATTCTGCAGTTCAAAAGATCTTGGTGACCGATGTCAGAATGTAATCTACCCTGATCACGACAGAATGTACAGGCCATGTGTGCATACATGTTCTGCTGATGGTTGTAACAGTGCTGCCACCTACTGGACAAAAAGGACAATAGCTTTCATAATAACAGCTGTATTTGTTTCTCTGAAAATGATGAAGTTTTAAGTATGCAATATATGATCTGTTCATTGTAGATATCATCTATACATAATGTATATATAGAATCTTCAAATACCTGTAATTGATTCATGATTTGTACATTATAATTAATATGAGGCAGGCATTACCTGTGAATGGGGACGAAGTTTGTTTAAATTATTTTTTTTGTATTTTAAATATTTGTTAAAAAAAAGATACGGAAATACCGTAACGTTTCCGATTTTGGTTCTGTTGTTAGGGATTTTACTTGTGACGTTATTTAAGTTATGACGTCATGTTCAATGTAAACAAAGAAACACAATGCATCAGGTAGGCCTAACATTTATTCATACCAAAGATAAAGAATGATTAAAAATGAAATATTGGTATTGTGTTCCTTGAGTTCCTATATTTTACTAGACTAATCAAAGTCTCACGACAACAAGACCGGAAGAAGGAAGTAGAGTTATGTGTTCTGCGCAGATCCGGAAATTAAAAAACACGACAAAAAAAAAATGAACGATTTTGAGTTCATTAGTACAATGAAAAATTCAGGAAATTTTCCCGATTTTTTTTTTTTTTTTTTATTGAATTTTCTACTGTAATAGGGGACTTCGTCCCCATATTAACATTCATAATTCATAACGTTTACAACTAAAATTAAGGGAAATTTTCAATCACACATTTTTCTAATCATTATAATTTCATGGAAGAAAAAAATATATAAAAAACTTCCTCCACTGACTTATACAGGTCAATAGCAAGTTACATGCACTGTCAATTCCTGGCTGCACTGTTCCTGATATACTCCAATTTATCAGGAATAAATAAAGAGAAGCAAAGATCAGACCAGGATTCCAGGATTTTTTTATATAACAGATTGTACTGTGAATTTTTATAGTATAACTAATCGCCGTATTTGAATATCAAAAATAAGACAACGCGTGACCGAACGACGCATGGATTAAACGAGTGCGCAGCACGAGTTTAATCCATAGCGGCGTTCGGTCACAAGTTGTCTTATTTTTGATATTCAAATACGGCGATTAGTTATTCTTTTTATTACATTGGCAAAATTTGGCTTTTTTTATAAAATTAATGTAGAAAATGTAAGGAACTATATCTTTTTCCTACGCATTGACAATTTGTTTTGATCCGACGTTATCGACGTCTTGACAACGCCTATTGTTGTATGACGTCAGAGAGTGAAATAACCACGTTTATTTCACATGTGAAATTATCGGTTTTTATCTAACTGGGAAATCAATGTAATTCATTGCAACCAATGTAATAATCCTTTATATTTCCTAAAACAACATCATAAAATTATGTTATTTTTTGTTCATTGGCTTATATAACTTAAGAAAATCTGATTTAAGCAATAAGAATAGTCTGTTTATGAAAGAGTGTGCAACTATTTGTTCAGCACTACATAGGACATCTGATTTTCTCTGTGCCATATTATATTGATACTTTGTGCATGTATATCATTTTTGTTTTCACATTCCAATCATTATTTTCAAAATGCTCAATATTTGATGATTTTTCTAAGACAAATGTTATCATACCTAATTGACCTTGTAAATTGTGGGATTTATACCTGTTATTTTGATACGCATTTGTTAAATTTAAGTAGCCATTAATCAAGCAGACAAATTCCTTGTGTTGTGCATGAAAAATCCGTTTGAATTTGTACAATTGTCACTTTTAAAAGACCAATGATTAAAACACTTTTTATGTTCATACTCTTAGCATAGTGATTATATTCTTTGAAGATTAGAAAAATAACCAATAGTTTATGGTATAAAGATATTGATACTTGTTTTGTACTGTCATTTTAAGATATGTAAATTGTATGCAATGTATATAGATAAAAGAGGTTAGTGATTATATTTTATATTTTGTACATTCATTAGGGAGAACATATCATAATTGATATCATCAGAAAAATAATCCAGCAGCAACAGCAACTTTAGTGATTTTTGTGAAACCTTTTGATAACCTGTACAATGTATTTTAAAACCGAAATATTCACATACATGTAATGCCCTCAGATATTTGGAAATTCTTGTACGCCAGCTTTTTATTTGGAGGGTGTTTTTTTTGTGTTTTTTTTAAATCATAAGTACACATTTGCTTCAGATGTGTTTATTGATATATATATGGTTGTGTAATTTATGGTTAATTACCAAGTTTTAAAAAATATGTTGTTCAAATATTTGTTGGCCTGATACAATCAAAAGCAATTCAAAAAGAGTTTCATATCATTTTCATAAAAATAATTTTATTTGTATAATTGTATATATAGAAACGATTCAATTTCTTTATTTGTACATACCAATTTGATAATATAATTTTTTTTCAATATACAAGTTTCTTTATCATTCCATTTTATATACTTTACAATGAAATAAAAATAATATATTTGACATTTTTTTGTTATTTCTTTATCTTATAATGAGTGAATATTGGTTATATTTTGTAATATTATCTTGTGTACTTACTTGCACAATACAAGTTGCCATTACTGTAAAATAAGAAAAAATGGTAATCCATTCACTTTCAAAAATATAGCTATATGTCGTACATTGACCTATAATGGTTTACTTTTATAAATTGTTATTTGGATGGAGAGTTGTCTCATTGGCAGTCACACCACCTCTTCCTAAATCTATATAATATTTCTTACAACAATATTCCCACAAGAGTTGTCTTTTACAAAATATCTACAACAAACCAGTCAAAATTCCTATCATCAAACCTTGACCTCATTTTCATGGTTCATTAGTTTTTGTTTTTGTCTGTTTTTTTCTGCCCGTTTGTGTACAACATTGGTGGTCTTAACAACTATTTAAGTACACTCAGTACACAATTTTGTTGTAAATACACATTATTGCAAACCATGAGTTGTGATCCTACACTAACTACAATGCTAATTGTTATTACACCCCAATGACATTGCATAAAAAGAACATGATGAGTTGATATTGTAAAATTAGAACAGCATTAGTTATTATAAACATTTAGTTTAATATTTAACTAAAACAGCATTAATTGTCAATGTTCAGTAACAATAAGAACAGAATGAGGCGAAATTGTACACTAAGAACACCATAAGTTGCCAATGTACACCAAGAACACCAATAGTTATTATGGTACACTGTAAAACACCAATAGTTGTCCTTGTACACCAAGAACACCATAAGTTGTCATTGTACACCAAGAACACCATTAGTTGTCATTGTGCACTAAGAACACCATTAGTTGTCATTGGGCACTAAGAACACCATAAGTTGTCATTGTGCACCAAAAACACCATAAGTTGTCATTGTACACCAAGAACACCAATAGTTGTCATTGTGCACCAAGAACACCAATAGTTGTCATTGTACACCAAGAACACCATTAGTTGTCATTGTGCACCAAGAACACCATTAGTTGTCATTGTGCACTAGGAACACCATTAGTTGTCATTGTGCACCAAGAACACCATTAGTTGTCATTGTGCACTAAGAACACCATTAGTTGTCATTGTGCACTAAGAACACCATTAGTTGTCATTGTGCACCAAGAACACCATTAGTTGTCATTGTACACCAAGAACACCATTAGTTGTCATTGTACACCAAGAACACCTATAGTTGTCATTGTGCACCAAGAACACCATTAGTTGTCATTGTGCACTAGGAACACCATTAGTTGTCATTGTGCACCAAGAACACCATTAGTTGTCATTGTGCACTAGGAACACCATTAGTTGTCATTGTGCACCAAGAACACCATTAGTTGTCATTGTACACCAAGAACACCATTAGTTGTCATTGTGCACCAAGAACACCATTAGTTGTCATTGTGCACCAAGAACACCATTAGTTGTCATTGTACACCAAGAACACCATAGTTGTCATTGTACACAAAGAACACCAATAGTTGTCATTTTGCACCAAGAACACCATTAGTTGTCATTGTGCACTAGGAACACCATTAGTTGTCATTGTGCACCAAGAACACCATTAGTTGTCATTGTGCACTAGGAACACCATTAGTTGTCATTGTGCACCAAGAACACCATTAGTTGTCAATGTACACAAAGAACACCAATAGTTGTCATTGTGCACTAGGAACACCATTAGTTGTCATTGTGCACTAAGAACACCATTAGTTGTCATTGTGCACCAAGAACACCATTAGTTGTCATTGTGCACTAGGAACACCATTAGTTGTCATTGTGCACCAAGAACACCATTAGTTGTCAATGTACACAAAGAACACCAATAGTTGTCATTGTACACCAAGAACACCAATAGTTGTCATTATACATCAAGATCTCTAATAGTTGTCATTGTACACTAAGAAACTTAATATTTAACATTGTACACCAAGAAAACAGTCACTGATAGTATTCATTGTTTATCAAGAACACAGTCACTAATAGTATTCATTGTTTACCAAGAACACCAATAGTTGTCATTGTACACTAAGAAAATTAATATTTAACATTGCACACTAAGAACAGGGTCACCAATAGTATTCTTTGTTTACCAAGAACACCAATAGTTGTCATTGTACAGCAAGAACACCAATAGTAGTTGTCATTGTACACCAGGAACACCAATAGTTGTCATTGTACAGCAAGAACACCAATAGTAGTTGTCATTGTACACCAAGAACACCAATAGTTGTCAATGTACACGAAGAACACCAATAGTATACACCTATTGACTTGGTGTGAGGGCAAAAGCAAGTTTGTTGTCCCTGAGATACCAACTATTGCTCGAGGTGAAGCTGAGGGCAATAGTTGGTATGCAAATGGACAACAAACTTGCTATTACTTGCACAACCAGTCATTAGGTGTTTTATTATACTGAACAAATCAACTTTATAAAAAGTTTACATTAATCATCTGAAAGAAAAGAAAAATGTCACATAAAAATGCATATGATGAACTATATTTTTTTTTATAGTTTTGGTTGTATTTATAAATATTTCATTTACTTTAATCAAGAATCACGACTAGGAAAAACTCCCATGCATAAAATAAATTCTACTAGACTAGCTAAAGTACTGTACACAGACCCATATAATACAATTTACTATATTTTATTACTTAGATCTTTTAAAAATTCGTTGTAAAGATTTTCTTATTCTTTTTTATTATTGCTTCTGGTAAGTGATATATTAATTTTTAATTAGAACAGACACAAACAGATTTTAGAATAATATGATATCATATTGACGTTGCCAAGCACAAAAATTCAAGTGAAAAAGTTTGTGACGTCATTACTGTCCAATGAAAAAAAAGTATGAAAAAGTACGGGAAATATGTTGATGAAACTATTAACCGGAGTAATAGTCTTTGAAACTATTGACTGGCAAATAGTTACTTTCATTACTTTTTGTATAGAAAAAACATACTGAGGTATAATAATATTTGTTGTTTCCCAAGAACACACCAAAAGTTGTCATTGTACACCAAGAACATCAATAGTTGTCATTGTACATCTAGAACACCAATAGTTGTCATTGTTCATCTAGAACACCAATAGTATACACCTATTGACTGGGTGTGAGGGTAATAGCAAGTTTGTTGTCCCTGAGGTACCAACTATTGCTCGAGGCAAATAGTTGTCATTGTACATCAAGAACACCAATAGTTGTCATTGTTCATCAAGAACAACAATAGTTGGCGTTGTACACTAAAACACCAATAGTTGTCATTTTACATCAAGAACACCAATAGTTGTCATTGTTCATCTAGAACACCAATAGTTGTCATTGTTTATCAAGAACAACACTAGTTGGCATTGTACACTAAAACACCAATAGTTGTCATTGTACACCAAGAACACCAATAGTTGTCATTGTACACCATTAACAACAATAGTTGTCATTGTACACCAAGAACACCAATAGTTGTCATTGTACACTAAAACACCAATAGTTGTCATTGTGCACTAAGAACACCAAGAGTTGTTATTGTACACGTAAAACACCAATAGTTGTCATTGCACACTAAAAACACTAATAGTTGTCATTGTGCACCAGGAACACCAATAGTTATCATTGTACACTAAAACACCAACGGTTGTCATTGTAGATCAAGAACAACAATAGTTGTCATTGTTCATCAAAAACACCAATATTTATCATTGTACACTAAAAACACCAAAAGTTGTCATTTTACACCAAGAACACCAATAGTTGTCATTGTGCACTAAGAACACCAATAGTTGTCACTGTACACCAAGAACACCAATAGTTGTCATTGTACACAAAGAACACCAATAGTTGGCATTGTACACAAAGAACACCAATAGTTGTCATTGTGCACTAAGAACACCAATAGTTGTCATTGTTCATCAAAAACACCAATATTTATCATTGTACACTAAAAACACCAAAAGTTGTCATTGTACACAAAGAACACCAATAGTTGGCATTGTACACAAAGAACACTAATAGTTGTCATTGTGCACTAAGAACACCAATAGTTGTCATTGTACACCAAGAACACCAATAGTTGTCATTGTACATCAAGAACACCAATAGTTGTCATTGTTCATCAAGAACAACAATAGTTGGCATTGTACACTAAAACACCAATAGTTGTCATTGTACATCAAAGAACACCAATAGTTGTCATTGTGCACAAAGAACGCCAATAGTAATCATTGTACACTAAAACACCAACGGTTGTCATTGTACATCAAGAACAACAATAGTTGGCATTGTACACTAAGAACACCAATAGTTGATATTGTACACCAAAAACACCAATAGTTGTCATTGTTCATCAACAACACCAATAGTTGTCATTCTGCACCAAGAACACCAATAGCTGTCATTGTACATCAGGAACACCAATAGTTATCATTGTGCACACTAAACACCAATAGTTATAATTGTACACTAAAGACACCATTAGTTGTCATTGTACACCAATAACACAAATAGGTGACATTGTACACCAATAACACAAATAGGTGACATTGTACACCAAGAACACCAATAGTTGTCATTGTACACTGAGAATACTAATAGTAGTCATTATACACCAAGAACATCAATAGTAGTTGGTATTGTACATCAACAACACCAATAGTTGTCATTGTACACTAAGAACTGTAATAGTATTCATTGTACACCAAGAACACAACAACAGTTGTCATTGTACACCAAGAACACCAATAGTTGTCATTGTACATCAAGAACACCAATAGTTGTCATTGTTGATCAAGAACAACAATAGTTGGCATTGTACACTAAAACACCAATAGTTGTCAGTGTACATCAAGAACACCAATAGTTGTCATTGTACATCAAGAACACCAATAGTTGTCATTGTACATCAAGAACACCAATAGTTGTCATTGTACAACAAAGAACACTAATAGTTGTCATTGTGCACAAAGAACACCAATAGTAATCATTGTACACTAAAACACCAACGGTTGTCATTGTACATCAAGAACAACAATAATTGGCATTGTACACTAAGAACACCAATAGTTGTCATTGTACATCAAGAACACCAATAGTTGGCATTTTACACCAAGAACACCAATAGTTGATATTGTACACTAAAGACACCATTAGTTGTCATTGTACACAAATAACACAAATAGGTGACATTGTACACCAATAACACAAATAGGTGACATTGTACACCAAGAACACCAATAGTTGTCATTGTACACTAAGAATACTAATAGTAGTCATTAAACACCAAGAACATCAATAGTAGTTGGTATTGTACATCAACAACACCAATAGTTGTCATTGTACACTAAGAACTGTAATAGTATTCATTCTTTACCAAGAACACAACAACAGTTGTCATTGTACACCAAGAACACCAATAGTTGTCATTGTGCATCAAGAACACCAATAGTTGTCATTGTACATTAAGAATACTAATAGTAGTCATTATACACCAAGAAAACAAATAGTTGCCATTGTACATAAAGAACACCAATGGTTGTCATTGTACCCTAAGAACACAATTAGATGTCACACTACGAACATAATTAGTTATCTTTGCCCACTAAGAACACACTTGGTTGTCAACATGTACAATTACATATCATTGCACACTTAAAAACGTAAGTTGAGTTTGACATTAGTTTGTTTACACCCGTCCATTCTAAGTACGAAACTAGTGTCCAAAGATAAATCAACTAATAAATATGTATAGATAATACTTAAAGAAAAAATAGAAAAATGGAATGAGTTCTATTCTCGGAGTCTCATTTCACATGATGATGATCAACACAAGTTTCTGGCATTCTTATTGTAGCTTAATCTTGAAGCTTCCATTATGATGTAAATAATGTATTCCAAGACGATTCTGAAGCTGTTCTATGTCCGACACTCAAGCGTGACAACAGTGTGTGCCATTAGACATGTAGGCAATAGATGGATTAATAACAAAAGAATAATACATGTATATATCATTATGCATATTTTTTTCAAAGTAACATAAGTAAATTATTTATCGCCATGTTTGATATGTGATTTAGTTGTCTACCAAAATAAAGTTCATTTCCCATCATTAGTTGCCATCACCGGCATTCGATAAGTACTTTATTATTCCTTTAGTACAACATAAGATGTCCTTACACCATGTGAAATACTACATACGTTGCCATGTTGTAGTAGATCATTAGTTGTCATCAAATCCTGAAGTTGATATAAGCAGTTCATTGGATTTTTATGATAAAAAAAGGAAATTGACGTTTCGCTGGCAATCATACCACATCTCCTTATTTTTATGTAGATCTAGACGTTTATCAAATTTTTTGTTATTTTCAAATTAGTAATTATATTTCAAACAAAATACTTATGTATGATAATAATGTTTTATCTAAAAACCACAATGACATCTATTGGCACAGTACGTATAACCACAAATTATAAAACAGATTTATATTTGAATGATGGTCGATGTAGGCGAGAAGCTTAGGACAAACAGTACATTAGTTATTGGAAACAATTTTAATCCTTTTTACAGTCCTATTTTTACAGTCCTATTTTGAGAGATAAGGGACACCCCATCAAATCATATAAAAGCCTTTTGCAATAACCTTTATTTCCCAACTACAGAATGTTCTTCTTTTTAAATAAAAACATAAATGGTACCAATTTGTCTGCACCAGATGCACATTTCGACAACCAATCATCATGCGGCTAGAGGACAAATTTGAAAATCCAAAGCTTATCAAAATGATGAAGAGCTATAAAACAAAAGGACAAAAAAGTATAACCAAAGTCTGGCATAGCTTTGCATGAGGGAGATACATTACATAATTTTAAATGATTTCAAAAATGTTGTAACAGCAGTCTACTGGCATGTTGATACCCTCGTGGACTAACAGTCCACCAGCATTGGCCTCGACCCAGTGGTAGTAATAACATAAACGGTACCATTTTTCAGCACCAATCTTCCAGATCTCCCTTGAACTAACATTTAGGTTGTTGTATGTAGATCAATTTAGTTATTTATTTATTGATTTAATTAATTATTTACCTATTTATCTATTAATTTAAACCATGCTAGTGGCAGTACCATAGCGGATGTTTTGTAACATGCTCCATTGACAATATATAAGTGGGCTGATATCTGATATGATAAATGGCGTTTAGGCAAACGGATAATAGATTAGTGATACAAACAAAATGAAAGATGTGGAATAACTACAGAAAAAGGATGAATGAAAACAAATTAGTCGTCATGTAGATGCATTTAACAGTACCAACTGAACTGTATGTTAATCCCATCACTTAGGCTTGTAAATCCTCAGTCTTGGCAGCTATTACCGCCAATGGCTGACGTAAGAATGACATAATATAGTAAAAAAATCAATGATATTTATTGCTTTTGTAGGTTTTTTTAATATGTATCATTACTTTTCTTTTTCCTGTATGACACTACTTTCCTCGATATTTGTATTCTCGACGTACGGTGGAGATGTCGTCCTCTGACCTAGTCTTGGTGGTTCCTGAGGGTGGTTCAACGGTGTTCCATTTTGGACAGTGCTTAATCGGTAACCATGTTAACAAATTTTTGGCACTTTGTAACGGAGACATCGTCCTCTGAAATCAACTTTTTGTCCGTGTTGGTTGTTCAACAGAGCTTCATTTCGGACAGTGCTCTATTGGTATTTTTGTCCTTCTTAGAACTAGTCTTGGTCGTTCAACATTGTTTAAATGTTAGCCAAAGTTCTCTGGGTTCCCATGTTAGCAATTTTTAACACTTGTTGTGACGATTCTAATATCATCTCTCGTCAGATATGATTACGTTGGAAGGTTCAATCACCATGATAGACAAAAGTCGGTACATTATCTATTTGTATATACTGGTCATTAGTGTAATGGCTTGACATCACAACAACATACTGTACTAATGAAAACAAGGCACAAACATATTTATATACATAGTTATAGGTTCAAATGAGGATTCTGCATGCTTTATGATCAATCATCCTGGTATAAAACGATCAACGAACAAATGCTGTACGTTAGACAGAAAAAAAAAGGATGATTGCTATTCATTGAAGTTTGAATGGCATTATGTAAAAACATGATTTAGAGCATAAATTATAAAAACAATCATCCTGATATGAAACGATCAACGAAGATATACTGTTCGTAAGACGGGAAAAAAGTATGACAGTTTTCCCTGATTGTTGATCATTGAAGTTTGAATGTAAAAACCTGATTTAGAGTATAAAATATAAAAACACACCTGTAAATCTCTTAACATTTATCAGCATACCGTGTAAATCAGATAACTTAATTTGTTTTATAGAAGCTGCATACTTATCTATAGAATTATAACTGTATTTTGATGTGTGATTTGATAGCTTTCCGAGATTGCGATTTAAAAAAAAAAAAATCTGACCACAGTAACGTTGGAAAAAACCGGCTTCCAGCTCTTGTAGTTTTAAACCTCAAGTATGGTATAAGTAAAACTTACGTTGTTGTCATTGGTTTTTCGATCTAAAATAATAAATTCTCTTGTAGGTTTTTATAAATGTGTCTGTGTCTATGTCTTTTTAACAGTTCTCGCACCGTTCAGTTCAAATATTTACCACAGACGTTCTGTATAACTAAGAATCAGTCATTGAACTATCTTATTAATTTATATTTTATGAAAACTTATTTATTTGAAATCAGTTTTATACTTTCTTCTGTAAAGGATTCTGCTGAACCTTTTCGTATCTATACTGTATAAAATTTTGATCTCCCGACACCCATGCAGCAAATCGTCTGCTGTCAATATACTCGTATAAAACTTTGATCTCAACACACCCATGCGGTAGTCGTTGATGTAAATACTGTGGTATTATAGTGTGATGATGGATCTTAATAGCAAATAAATAGACGTGACATTTATTCATTTAATGCACATTTTAGTGAAATAAATTATTCCGATTAGTTGCGATATGATATACATAATGATGTATATTGCGTATCTCCTGCACGCGACTTAACCATCGTCTGCAGATAAAGTTTTGTACCATAATCCAACTGCCTCGCTTCACTTGTTAGTATTTGTTAGAGTCATTCACACGTGGGGTGCTATTGTAGTGTTATAGATATGAGTTAAAACGCAGATTTTATTCTATTTTGTTAGGAATTTATAATGGAAAAACATGCACAATTCCTTCAAGGAAGTGTGAAAAAGAAATCCGGTGGCAGGATTAAATGTACTTTGTGGATAGTAGCCACTGTTGCCACCAGTTTTGTAATTGTTTTACTTGGATTTTTAGTATGGTCATTAGTTTCATATCATCAACATGTTGTTAATTTAAATTCTAGAGTGGAATATTTAGAAAATGAATTCTCAAACTATAAAAATGAAATAAATGTGATAGTAGAAAGACAAGTAGAGAAGTTATTAAATAAGGTAAGTAATGAAATTAAAAAGGCTATCAAAATGGGATCTATTTTTCATTTTAAAAAAATTCTGAAGATGAGGAACTGATAACGATATGTTGATACCCTTATCATAAGATTTCGTTAAAAAGAATATGTCGAATATTGAAGTAATCAAAGGATATACAACCAATTTTTTTTTCCTACACGACTAAGTACTGTTACGAGACTTATATAGATATAAGGCCTATTTGAGAAAAAAATATTTGCTTAATAAAACGACTAAATAAGTAACTAGTCTCAATCCTGTGTATTAATTGATTGATGATTCTTATATATACGACCAGTGGCAAATATTTGTGTCTTTTACATGAAAACAACTCTTTATAAAGTTAGAACGACTGAATCGGTTTACTGTTCATCTGGACCCATCATCGGGAACGATTAAATAAACATTTGAAAGCCATACATGTGTAAATACTTGATTACCTTGCTAGCCAACTATATGAAAGGGACAAACAAAAAGTAGCCAAATTCATCTAAAATCAACTTTGCGATAGTTGGAAACTTATTCTTAAATGATTTATGAAATCATTAACAATTTTGGTGTTATCAGGTTATTCACTTCGATTTTTTGTTGACAAATTTCTATATCACATGATATTTCTTTGGAAAACCCCGTTACTGACCAGTTAGTTTCAGATAAGCATAGGAAGACTCACAGTGGAACAGTAGGCCTACGTATATAAAGACATATCAACTGTATTTCCTTCTGATCATTACATTTTGCAACATACAACGCACAACTTTCTTTACTGGTTATTTCTTCGTATACCAACAAGATGAACAACAAACAATGAGAGCGACTTTACATTAAAATATTGCCCATTTCTTAGTTCTTCATATAAGATTTGTCTGGCGTACTTTTGATGCTATTAGATCGAAAGAGATGTTTGATTAAGGACATTAACATTACCTATACAGGACTTGAAGGGTTACAAAGTCAGTATACGAACACTTTGCTGACGGCGTTTGTCCGTAAAAGTCAGCAGCCGATATTTGTTGAGATGACAATTTATTTGATTTATTTTGGGTTTTTCTAAGAAGATTTATTGGAAGCGAGTAGGATTGGTTTTTTTAATTTAAGTAAAGAATATATAGTATTAGTTGTGTATTTGCTGTCTCATTATGAATGCGCCAATAAAGTAATTTCATGATATGAATTTATCCTGTAGTTAGAATTTGCTCAGTTAATCGATGATCTTTTTTTTCTTCTCCAGAAATTAAAACATGTAGGATATTTACCTAACAGTGAAGAACATGATCGGGTCAAACGTCAGAGTAATTGTATTTGTCCACCAGGTAAGATATTCTTACTACATTCCCCCCGGTTATGGCTTCTCGTTTTACAACATATTTAAATTTCAGGGTGATAATACGCCTTTGTAATTGTGGGTTTGTATTGAATACATAGAAATTGAGGGCATGGGAAAGCTATTCATATCGCGGGAGGAAAACTACTTTATATACAAAACTAATTATTTCTAGTTTCAGTTTTCAGTACTTGACGATGTAATGTTTACAAACTATATGTAAATTATCTAATTTGATTGATATACTGAAGATAGTTTACGGTTTCCCTTAAGTTTATGGATATTTGATAATGACAGACTATAATTGAAATAGAATAGAAAACCACTCTCCCACAAAGCAAGATGTAACACAATACCAGTAAACATTCAACTTCAACGTAAACAAACCATATCTATCATAACGTTTCGGGAGATTCGGTCCTGGCCCTACATTCAGGCTCAATAAGCGCATTGGTTTGTTGGTTGCTTAAACTTTGATTAATGAGAGTTGTTTATGGGTAATTGCAGGACTGACTCCAATAAATCATTTAGAAGAGGAACTTTTTTTGTACTCCACTCGCAAAAATTGGAATAAAGTATTGGTTTATATTGTGCGAGAATTAACTTATCTGTGGGGTATGCGAACAAAGTTCCTTTCTCAATTTCACGCTATCTGAATATGTGTACTTGAAAATCAATTCTTGGCCTCAACGCCCTTCAGTCCTTAGAAGAATACGTATATTTTGATTTTTTTAAATAGCAGGCAATAATCGGTATAGATCTTTACCGAGATGTTTGAGAGAAGAATGTAACTGTAAGACTTTAAATCGAAATAAAAAATAAAATGAACATTTTCTTATTTTTACGATAGTTATTTTAAAAACACTGGGTACATATTCTGTGATTCAGTTTTCTCTTTTTTCCATACTTCTATTATTTTCTATAAGGTGAGATAACTCTCATTATGTAACTTTTATAAAGAGATGTGTAGTGAATTAACATACATGGTTTACTTTTACAAATTGTTACTCGGGTGGATAGTTCTCTCATTGGCACTCATACCACATCTTCTTATATTTACGCATTTTGCTTTAAGCCAGAAAACGTTTCCTATAACGGCATTTTTCCTTCCAATTTTTGAAAACAGATTACAAGAGCTCTCTTCTCATACTTTTTCATAAAACTCTTTAGATTTCTTTTTATCTCACAAAATCAGGTTTTCCATGTATTATCTATACAAAATGTTATAATTTTACACAGCCTTTAGTATGAAGAAAAGCCCCAAGACCCATGCTTTTTGTTTTGAAGGCTTGAGTATTTGAGATTATTGTTTGGGAATGTCAATATTTTCTTCTGGACTGCAATTTCAATTATGTGTCGCATGTCCTCTTTTGGTATTATTTTTGATATTATTTGCTTCGACATGCAGATGTCTATTTTTGTTTAAAGGGTTCATCTCTTGACCCTTTTCGTATTACTGTTTCTTACGGTATATGGATAATTTTATAGTATTTAGCTTTCAGTATTTTCGTGGATGTCCTTCATATATTCCTAAATTTCCTATACATTTATTAAATTAACAAGAAGTTAAGTGTTAGCTAATGTATATATATAAACAATATCTTAATTTTCTACCCTGGGCATTGAATACAAATATAATGTAACCATTCAAATAATTCTAGAATGGATCCTTTAAGAATAAAAAGAAGAATATGTGGTATGATAGCCAATTAGACAAACCTCGACTGTAGACCAAATGATGTAGAAGATAAGTAAACGTACGACCTTCAACAATGAGTCTTTAACAAGCTTTAAAGGCATCGACATGACAACTGTATAACATTTCAAACCACAAAACTGATCGTCTGTATACATGTATACATCAAAACAATAAACGAAAAACAAATATTATACACAGCAACAAACGACAACCAATGCACATGCAACATCTGGTGGGGGGTTGTGTTTGCGGACGCCCAACTCTTCAATACGATAGAATAGTAGTGTATCAAACCCAATGAACTCATGACTTTATACTTGTTCTGAAGATTACAATAGAAAAACAAAGGATATGGGTCATCCATCCAGCGCATGCAGAGTAAAAACAATCCATATAAAGCAAAGGAACAGCGTTTATATTGCTGTTCTTCATCTCAAAGTGACAGTAGTGAGGCCTTCAACACGGAGCAAGAATAACCAAACACTCTCACCTCACTGCAGGTTTACGACGCCCCCTAGCACCGGTTTGAGTTGATTTTTTTGCAAAAATAATTTAGATTTACTTTGTAAAATTTAATTTACACTTCCTAATCGGGTCAGCTCAAAAAGAACATCCTGGAAAGTAGTATATATTCAAAACCAAATAGTTCCTACGCATAAGAGTAAATCTTAAACTATGTACATGTAGTAGAAAAAGAAGCATTTTCTACAAATGAATGTAATTTGTCTACTATAAGATAGACAACATATGATCTGTGATAGGCTATCTATACAGGGATGTTTAATGATCAAATCTGACTTTGAAAAATGAGCTTGCCAATGTTCAACAGCTCTGTGATAAAAATCAGATGCAATAACATCTATCTCATTCAGTTTGAATTTCAATTCTGTCCAAAAATACTAATTTCCCGTTTACAAAAACATATAAAATGGAATTATATTCATAATGAAAAATCGACGAATCAAATTGAATTGATTGCGGTATCTATTTGCGAAATTATAATTAAACTTCTGGAAGATATCCTCGGAATAACTAATGTAAAATTATTGTGGTGAGAGTAGTGTGAAGTGAGAGACAAGAAAAGTCATTAACTTCAAACAAATCCAACACCACATCCCTCCCCCTAATGAAAATGAAAACTGTATTTCATGCAGCAATATCCTTACATATTGTTTTCCAGGATTTAAAGAGGGTTTTTTTGGTAATTTTTTTCGGCAGTGATTTTAAAATTTTAACAAAAAAGTTTTAAGTAAACCTAAACGTTTGATTTTTTTTTATGAATGTATGTGCGTTATAATGTTAATGTGGAGATATATTCTTATGTATGAGATAGAGCATGTGATACAATACGGCGGTCATCGCATCACTAAACATATGTAAACTGTATTATTGAATACAATTACAATTTGGAGTATGATAAGGCATTCCCAGCGGATTGATAAAACTTTAGAGAAATTGGAGAATTTACCATTTTAATATCCATGATGATGCTTGTATCTTTAAAAATCAGATCGGTTTCATTATTTTTCGTAGTTTTTTTCCCCCCGAAGAATGGTCATCGCACTTTAGTGATCGGAAAATGAATTGACGTCATTATACCGATTTTTGATTGTATTTGTAACAGTTAATAAATTTGACTTGGTATTAAGTATACTGACTTATAAAACGTTGATTAATCTCCAACAGATGGATCTAAACATCTGCCATGTGCTGTATCTATAGTCTATCTTAACAACTTTCTTACATTTGCCAAATTTTTGTTTCAGTGATATGAAATCTTATAATATTCTGGGTTTTACTTAATACTATCGAAATCGTTCACTTTTCTAAATTAGAGTTATTTGCTTCTTTTAAACATGAATCTAGTTTAAGAGTTCATGATTATTTGAAAACACTCGTAGAACAAAATGTCTCGGACTTTGGCCCTTTTATTTTTTGGATGATCTGCTTTGCTTTTTGCTTTTACATGTTATATCTTCAAAGTTACTTTTACTCGATTGTATAGAATATACAGTGGAATATACGGTCCCGCAACCTCTCAAAATTATTTCAAACATCATTGAATGCATTGGTATGTGTTCGATTCTTATCTAATCAGAAAATGTTGCATTTTTTTATCCTTCAATATAAAGTTCTTTGTTTCATTTCATTCTTTAAAAATTATTAAAACAACTTACCAAAAAAATAAAAAAATGAGAATATTTTTACAAACTCCCGTATCTACATTTGAAAATGCCTGTACCAAGTCAGAAATATGAGTGTTCTTGTCCATTCGTTTTTGATACGTTTTGTTTTTTGATTTTGCCATGTGATTATGGACTTTCCGAATTGATTTTCCTCTAAGTTCAGTATTTTTGTGATTTTACTTTTTATATATTATTAGGTATTGGATAAGAAAACTGGACGCTCATAAAAGTTCTTAGTCAGGGTTCTTATAAAGATTACATGCAAACGATTTACCATGTAATTATTTTCTCTGTATCCTTGCAAACTCTGACAGTTGACATTTTATTTTGAATATGTTAAGCTAAGAATTGCAATACGCTTTATTGCAATTGGACACAAAAAGTAACCGCTACTGTCTTGTCCTGCGTGTATACCGTATTGTCCTGCGTGTTTTAAGATATGCCGTATTGTCCTGCGTGTTTTAAGATGTACCAGTATAACGCTACTGTCTTGTCCTGCGTGATTACCAGTCTTTGAAGTTGATCTTTTAACTCTCACAAATAATTTAATTGTGAACAATGTAATTATATATACTCGAATGTTATGGACGAATGGGTCTTCGAGTGTCTTTCCATATCCTCGACGCAACCATTCTTAAGTATTTTTATATCTGCCACCCATGGAGTCAAACTATTTCGAAATTAGAAAAACACGTATGTCTGACTTTTTAAAAAGTGCACAATGAATCGATTGGTTAATCTTCGGATTAGTTGAAAAAAAAACCTTTGACGACCTCTTTTTAAACACAAAACGTTATTTTTTGGTGTGAATTATTAGTGCACAGTTCAAGATTTGTAGGTTTTCCGTAGACGGTGAAGCCATCTGGTCTTTGATACAATTACAAATGTTGTTATCCAGTATTCGGTGTATTTGACTGTAAATTAAGCATCTTTACTACACACCTTTGAAGTGAAATAAAATATAATTCGGGTTTTACACTTTCACATGTGTTACGGGAATTTATATCCGTTTCAATGATGTCATAATTAAGCATATAAATGCGTATTCTACATGCTCTTGTACTTTCTGAATTTGTTTGCAACAAACACAACCAGGTTGATTGACTTAAATTCAAATTCGAATGAAATAGTAACTCTTAGTTCACTCATAATAAGCGAACTGTATGCCAGTCGTTTCCTGTATGAATAACACTAGTGACTTAAAATGAAGGGTGTAAGCATATAAACAATTGTGCTGCAAGCAAAGTTCACCAAATAACACCCGCCCCTTTCAAATTCCATGATTTGTGGGAAATCTTAATAAAAAGCAAAATTGGAGGTACACACTCGGCTGCACAATGGCATTGTATATATTTCATAAATGGTAAAGGTTCTGCGAAAATGTCATTAAATCACAATAAGGGATATAGGAGTATTTAGCGTATCCAAATGTGAACTATATGTTGTGCAGATATGTAGAATTCAATGTCGTCCCAAAGTAAACCCCAAAAATCATTCAGATAAAGAAACGAAAATGTACATCGTATAAGTAAGATTCTATAAAAAGTGGAACAAAATTATGTCAAGCAGTTTAGGAGCACTGAGTTCCTAATAGAAAAGTTGGACAGAAGGACGAACAAACCAACTCCCTGACCACTATACTTGGACCACTTTAGACAGAGGGTTGTGCTAGGAAATATAGTATGAGTGAATATGAATAATAAAACAATATATACTAGTTCGAGAACACGTAAATTTGGACTTTACCCATAATCGCTTATAATTCTTTTACACTTTATTAGAATATAAAAACGCATTTAACTTAATATTAGTCCTCCATGGATTTTGTACTGTGCACCTTGATCAGACTATATTGTCTGCAATTTGAATATATTATATGTAAAATATGTAGTGTAATGTCTTTAATGTGGAAGCTTTCATAACCAAACAATCCGGAGTGGAATAATAATGGTTATTTGTGTGTCCCGGATATCAAAATTCTATAATAACCCATGCCAATACACCTCTTTATAGTCAATTTTTAGTTTTCGTGGTTTAAAAAAATCAATTTCAACAAAGATCGTCACTTCAGAACTTTACTCTGTTATTGCTGAAGTTTTACAGTTGCTTTTGATAGAAGTATTTTTATCAGCTATGTGCATTGCTACTACTTGACTTTACAGTTCAGTAAACCGTACAAAGTTTTCAAAGATTCAAAGTTCAGAATTTAAGTATACGACAGACTCTCGAGACTGATCAGTGGCACCCAAATAAAAATAAATAAACGGCCAAAGGAGCATTTGGATATTGCATTCGTTACTAGCTGATTATGAACGCGAGGCTATTGCTCAAATCCTATTTTGTCATCTGTGAGATGTTATAATCAGGATTCTTTCATGCTCAATTTGTAGTTTGAAAATAAACATTACCGGTCATGGATATCGGTATGTACCTCATTATCAACTACCATAACAAATATTTCATGCACTGGCAGCCAATTGTTAACCTGTCCTAAAATGGCACCGCCTGATAGCACACCTGCATAAGTCAATTCAAGGTGCAAGGTACTTTTTTTTTATATTCGCCCCGCCTAAAAGTACAACTGTATGAGTCAATTCAAGGTGCAAGGTACTTTTTTTTTATATTCGCCCCGCCTAAAAGTACAACCGTATGAGTCAATTCACTGTGCACGGTACTTTTGTTTTATAAATGCACCGCCTAATAGCACACCTGTAAAAGTCTGTTAAATCTACACAGTAAAAAATCAATGTAGTGCGAATATTCAGATTTATGTGCATTTTATTTACCCATGAAGTATTTCAGAATTTAGAATAATTTCCAAATATTGTGCAATAAAATAATCAGCGTTACAGGAACCTTACAGAAACATTTTATTACATTTTTTTTCTCGGTTTTCCTTATCCTTCCAATCATGGATCATTCATAGCTATAATTCTATAGCATGCTAAACTAACCTAAGCATGTAAACTAAACAAAGTATGCAGAAGTTGTAAAATTAATAAAAATAAAATGTTCAGTGTTCATTCCACTATCGATATAGTCGGTGATTTCCTCCTCATCAAGGAAGCATCAAGTCGTAGGAACATTAAAAGATAATGTCTGGCTGGTGTGAACAAGATAAGTACCCATTATTGTCTAATTTAGTTTTTATTTAAACCATGTAGATAAGAGATACGTGAATTAACTTCTGCACCCAGTGTCAGCTCGATAGATCTAAGAGATGCACCAAACAGTTAATAGTTTTCTTAACTGCAGTTAGACTGGGTAACATCAGTTTAATTGTTGCCCTTTTAGTATGCACTATAGATTCATGACATTGAAAAATTGCAATTTGTCAAAAATATACAGAAGTAAATCATGAATGTAATTTTGTGTACTCTATATAGTATGTTGATCAATGACTTCGATGGTAATGTAACATTCCACGTAGAGCATGAACACTACAATTCTTCGCTTTAAGAAACTTCACACAGTCTAAAGATAAACTGTGTTTCCTTTTTTCATCGTCACTTAGAAGTATATATAGATAAAGGAATGAGTGGATTTTTCCGATTAGCCAATTTAAGCGAGGTATATAACGTGTATGGGAGATCAAAGTTACCCCGAGTTGAAACAGGTGCAAAGTGCATACCTTTATAAGATTGCCATATATACTGTCCGGACATTTTGCTATTGTTGAAGACCTTGACCTCAGCATTTCTATTGGGTTGGTATTTTGTCGCTGTTGGGTTTCTGTATCATTAACGTGTACCTAGTCAGGATGTGTCAGTTCTTATCCATTCGCTTGATGTGTTTGAGCTTTTAATTTTCCCTTTGATTAAGGACTTTCCGTTTTGAAGTTTTCTCGGAATTTATAATATTTTTGTAATTTTACTTTTTACTGCACATTTTCTTATACTCTCAATGGCGAATGTAGAGTATTTTCTGTTGTTGCTGAGTTTAATTATCAATTGACCGTTACCCTTAGGTGTAAATCAAGATACGGACCAGACATAACTGTGTATATGTGTCTTTTTGGTATGCCTCCTTTCAGTTTCAAATGTACAAACAGACTTAACTGTATACATGTTTCATTTGGTATTAATTATAATTTAAGTTTCATTGGTATGAACAGACATACATATATACATGTTATACCTTTGGTTTTCCCGTTTGGATGGTTTTACACTAGTCATTTTGGGGCCCTTTATAGCTTGCTGTTCGGTGTGATCCAATGCTCCGTATTGAAGAGTGTACTTTGACCTATATAATGGTTTACTTTTACAAGTTTTGACTTGGATGGAGAGTAATCTCATTGGCACTCACACTACATCTTCTTATATCTATATACATGTGTCTTTTGGTATGCTTTTTTCAGTTTTAATTGAATGAGCAGACATAACTGTATATATGTGTCTTCTGGTATGATTCCTTCCAGTCTTCCAGTTTCAATGGTATGAACAGACTTGACTATAAACATATGTCTTCTGGTATGATTCCTTACCTTTTCTTGATACAGATCTATATGATCAATATTCGCCAATCTTTGAACTATTTAATGAAATACATCATCTATGCCTCGCATCGTCTTAAGTAAACAAATAGTTTTGGTTTCTATTTTTTCTTAAAGGATAATTTTAGTTTCTACTTCTTCCTAAAGGAATTTTGCCTCATACGATCTCTCATACGGATACAGGAACAAGTCTGTTAGAAGAGGGACACGTTGGTACCCATATGCATGTCTACTGTCTGTAGAAAACACCTTTTTCAAACAGTATGTACCAATTTAGGAATATGACAGTTGTTTTCCATTCGTTTGGTTTTTGGAATTTTTGATTTTGCCATTTGATAAGGGACTGTCCGTTTTGAATTTTATCTTGGAGTTCGAAATTTTTGTTATTTTACTCTTAAATAAAAGAATCCAACATCTTGATGATGCCATTTTCATATTTTCAAATTTGGTTCATATCCAATAAAGAATAAAAACAAACGGGAGTTATCACGAGACATGCATTATTCAAATTGAACTTAAACTCTAAAACGTCGAATGATAAAATCGTCCAAATAAGTCTTTACAAAGCAAAACATAAATAACAAGAATGTGTTCATATTACACGGATGCCCCAGTCGCACTTTAACCTGATCTTCACACTATCATTTTCTATGTTCAGTGGACCGTGAAATTGGAGTCAAAACTTTAATTTGGCATTCAAATTAGAAAGATTATATCATGGGGAACATGTGTACTAAGTTTAAAGTTGATTGTACTTCAACTTCATCAAAAACTACCTTGACCAAAATTTTAAACCTGAAGTGGGACGAACGGACGAACAGACCAGAAAACATAATGCCCCTCTACTATCGTAGGTGGGGCATAAAAATATATTCGAAATTTTTTAAATATCTCTCGAAGGAACCTGAATTCGTCAAAGAAATGCCTCAAATCACTCTTTTTACATTTAAATTTCGAATGCTCTGGAACCCTATCTAAATCGAACAGAAGTTTGTTTTCATCTCGATTTTCATAGAACCATATATCCGGCGTGACGAACGAATGAAAAACAAACTATTTTATGTTTTGCCTTAATAGACTTGTTACTTTTTTGCATTTTTTATTAGCTATTACTAGTGACTGCTGCTATAACGCATCTACGGATAAAACACTTGTAATACTTTGTAGTATTTTATAGTTTGTTACCGAATCTTTATACTGTTCTTAAGTTGAAATCAGCGTTGTAATTGCATAATAAAATCACCATTCTATCAGTAAAATTATGTAATAATTATAATAATTCATAAAATCATTAACAACAATGGGAATCAGGTGAAACAATGGAATAAAATCCTGTCGGTTATTACTGTTATTTGATTAATGACTTCTTTGACTAAGAATTTAGTAGAAATGTTACAAAATCAACAATACTCCTAAATACCATCTGGTAATACGTAGCAGCAGTGCCAAAAATGTTGTAACTTCGTGCATCATTTCCTTCTATTTACACCTTATGTACGCAATGAAGTCAATCAGGTTGGAAGCCCTCCCTTTTTTTACGATCAATGCTTTTGAAAGGGAACATATGGTAAAACCACCCCCTTTGTTCTGGGTTGGATCCCCCTGGATATGATTGTCAATGAGACAAATATCCGGCTAGAACAAAGTACGAGGATGGAATAATGTAACTACTAGTAAAAAAATTTGCTTCTAGGGTCTCTGTACATTTTGAATATAATAAGAATATATATTTTTGTTTTGCCTAAAACGCACCTTTGTAAAAGAGGGACGAAAGATACCAGAGGGAGAGTCAAACTCATTGATAGAAAATAAACTGAAACACCATGGTTAAAAATAAAAAGCCAAGCAGACAAATAATAGTACAGAAGACACAACATAGAAAACTAAAGACTAAGCAACACGAACCCCACTAA
The DNA here is from genome assembly GCF_963676685.1 of Mytilus edulis. NCBI lineage: Eukaryota > Metazoa > Mollusca > Bivalvia > Mytilida > Mytilidae > Mytilus > Mytilus edulis. The sequence goes on along the minus strand of NC_092352.1, from coordinate 6,357,123 downwards.
AAACTTGGGGTGATCTCAGGTGCTCCGGAAGGGTAAGCAGATCGTGCTCCGCATGTGGCACCCGTCGTGTTGCTTTTTTTTTTTACAAATTACAAATTACAATTACAATTACAAATCCGGTAAATAGTCTAATTCGGTAGGTCAGATTCGTGATAAGGGAAGGACTTTGTAGTTACGACATAAGGAACATATCCGATATCATCTGTGACACGGTTATTCCATAACGGTCAACCAACTTGTGATGGCGTCCGAAAAAGTTATAAAATCTATAAAAGAAATCATGATAGGAAATACAAGCCCGGGAATATCGTATGTATACTCCGTATGCAGGCGCTGCTGGAATGTTGCTACATAGAAATGGAAAGTTCACAATTGGGAAGCTGAAATCATCTTCTTGTTGTAAGGTATTAGATAAACACAAAAAGCATACGTACAATGGCCAAGTTATAGTAATTGCAATGGAAATGTACTCGATGAAATGTTTATAACATTTTGCATAAAACTTTGGCATGCAAGTCTCTTCTATTTTATTGTATCTACACGACTGAATCGGACGGATGAATCAAATCCCCAGTCATTCGATAGAAAATGAGAATTAAACAGATGTTACACGATGTTCTGTGATCTGTAAGACAACACACTGATGTTTGTCACATGCTTAAGATGTGCATATCTGTTTGAAGTGTTTTAGTATTGCAATACTTGAAGTTTGTAGTTAATGTAATGAGGTATAATCAAGATACAAGATAAGATGTCGTCGTTTTACTACAGTTATGATTTATTGAAGAGTTGAAGTTCTACCATCAGGGGTAATACTTACTAATGGTTACTGACAGATACATGGTTCATAATAGTTAATTAAAACTCAATACTACTGCTACATGTTTTAATCATTTCATATATTAAAAATAACATGGGTTTCTATGAATGAGCGACACAGACACAAACAATTGTCTGCCGGAAGAGACAGTTTCAGACTTATTATAGACCAAGAAATGTGTACGACAAATGGGCTATTCAAGAAATAGTTGATCCTTCTAGGGAAATTTCTGGAATTCCAGACACATATGGAAGATTCTGTATTTCATGACAATTGTTTAACTCTTTCTCATACCCTATGGAAGATTCTGGAATTCAAAATATTTGTATACGCCCGTCAAAATTTTGACGAGACGAATTATGGTATACAAATGTCCGGTGTCCGTCCGACCGACCGTCCGTCCGTCTATTCGTCTATCCGTCTGTTCGGCGTAAACATGTCGCACCGTAACTTGAGAACGACTCATCAAAATTTCATGAAACTTAATAGTTGTTCCTTGATATGATGGTCAAACAATCTGTATACTTTTTGGTGAAAATAAAATTAAAACGTTTTGAGTTACGGGACTTTGTAACTAAAACAGGGGTGTGTTTTTTTATTCACATGTCGTGCTGTATCTCAAAAATGATTTATGATAATTGCTTAAAACTTTACACACTTCTTAGTTATATTAATCTAAAGATCTGTATAATTTTGGCTCAAAATTTTATTTTAGAGTTATTGAGCTTTTTATTAAAAAAAAGTGGGTTTTCACATGTCATACTGTATCTCAGAAACTATTTGTGATTATTGCACACAAGATAACGGGCGTATCATGTGCTCATGGCGCAGCTGATTATTTTTATTCTCATACCCTATAAAAGATTTGTTTTAATTATGAGTCAAATGTTTTGTCAATTAAAAGGGTGGAAATCAAGTTATACTTTTGCAAAATATGTATAAAATCATTCTATGAAATCATTTCTCCAAAAGGGAGGAATAAAAAAGTTGTGGAATAGCCTAAAATCACTCAAAAGAATTACACAGAAAACGTTAATTTGATATCGACGTGACATCTTCATGCCATATATACATGAAAATGTATAAATTTATATCGTGTGACTGTTTGAAGTCGGTTTCTGTGTTTTTAGGTGTAATATTTTGTAATGTATGTTCGCTGTTGTTCTCATTGATTGGGCTGTAATAAAACTCTCCAACTTCGTACTTTATTCGGCCTTTTTTTTTTACTCGAGCGTCACTGGTGAGTCTCTTATATTAGCCTGGTTTCTAATTGGAAAAATGTAATCCAAATTCCTATAGCCCATGCAAATATTTTTCTTTAAACAAAGAATTAATTTCGCTATTTTACTTTTGGCATCATTTTGGGTGAGAAATTAGTACCTCCACGATTAAAGCATACTTGAAATATGGTAATAATTTTACAGTGTAACAGCGTAGGTAAATAATTTGGTACATGCTATTTTTATAATGTAAAAGCATTCGGAATATTTTTATAATGAACTGTAATGTATAGTAAATGTTATATCTCAATTATATTATGTTATCATAATAACCTCTAACGATTTTACACGCTGAGAGTAAATTATAATGGTGTTTATAATGTATTGTTTTAATGCTGAAATTTGACAAGTGCTAAAGAGGAAGGGATTTTCCTTTGGTTAATTTAATCAAAAGTATTCCAGTATAATGAATAAAGTTTGGATGTCATAAGGATTAATTTTCTGTAAAGACTTTTTAATGATAACATGAGTTTGACAGATATTAGGATATTGAGGTGATCAAGGAACATATCAGTGGCGAAGGAGTAGACCGGGGAAAAGTTACAGCACACTCCCAAGTTAGGAGGGGGGTTCACGGTTGAGCAAGAATAAACAAGACACATTATATAATTCGTGGTTGTCGTTTGTTAATGTCTGGCATGTTTTTGTAAATTGTAAATTTTAAATTAGGCTGTTAGTTTTCCTGTTTAAATTGTTACGTTTTTAATGTCGGACCCTTTTATAGCTGTCTAAAAGGTACGAGTTTTTCATCTTACTGGAGACTGTATGGTGACCTATAATTGCTCATATATCCCTGACCAGTCATTTAAGATAGTTGTATCACTGGGAAACATACCAGTTCTTCTTAGGTATTCTTATTCTTATATTATTGAAGTTGTCATCATGGCAAGGACACTGCAGTTTTAAATGAAAAAAACTCCAAAAAACAAACAACTGATCATTACCGTGAGACAATTGTCTAAGATGACATAAGAAAGACAATAGTCCTAGCTACTCCTGATGTTAGATAGATATAAAGATACAGTACGCCATGTAGAAAAACACTAATGTGAGGATAATTTGTCCTAGATTTTTAATATATTTTAAGATCTTTTAAATTCTTGTCTAATGCGTTTTTACACGGATAATCTCGTTCCCCTTATCATTTTTTTCTTAAAGCTTTTAAGTCGTTTAATCAAAGTTGTTTTAGTTGAAACAATCTATACGTGTCTGTACCGAGAAATATATAAACTAGTGTGGTAATTTGGAACTAACAAAGAGTTAGACTGCACTGAAGAAGAAATATTCGGATCATAGAATTGCCGGAAACGAATTTGATTTTACAATAAAGACATCCGGTTATGGAATTTACGTGCATGCAATGTTATAAATGTTCATTTGATCCTAAAAGCAGACATTCAAATAAGTTAGAATTGAATTTAAGCACAAAAACAAATACTCACTCAAAAGCCATAGAACACTTAATCTTGATATACTGAAACACGTTTAATAGATTTATATGATTATGCATATTTGATACCCTTCTTTATATTTTGTAAAACATTGTTAACTTTTTTTAACAGGTGCCCCTGGACGGAAAGGAGATCAAGTATGTATATTTACTGCTCTTATCTGTTGTCTGTTCAAGAATTGCATATTTTAAATAGCACTTTGTTTAGATCTGTCCTTTTAGAGAAGAAGAGGAAAGTTTTTGTTATAAGTCTGCATACCATTTAATGTATACATTTCATATGATTTTTATGATATGAATAAAATACTAAATATTTCCTAAACTTTTTAAAAGTAAATACAGCTCATAGGATTATACATAGATATATGATAGGATTATACATGCATTCTTACGACACACATAGAATAGAATGGCAATTGTACAAAAGTATAATAGTGCAGACCTTGGATTTACTTCAAATGATTATTGATATTGAGGTAAAGCTATATGATAAAACTATTTTTACTTTTTTTGAAGTTGAAAATTAAAATGTTCAAACTTTTTAATTTTGGAGCATAATGACACAAACTGTCCAAATAGCCTCATTTTGAGATCTTGTCACTAATATTTAGCTCAAGGCCTTCAATACCTTAAAAGATGCCTTGTACAAAGATTGTATTCATGGTAAAATATCTTTGCTGGTAAAGGCAATGTAGAGGGTTCCAAATCATTTATCTATAAGCTTACTTAAATTTTTGACAAAAGTTAAGAAGTTTACTATTTTTGCAATTTCAGGAGCCTGATAGTAGTTGTTATCATACCCCTTCCTTTGAGTAAAATAACAAACCATTCAAAAGACCCAATTAAAAACTCAGATTTTGTAGATATTTTTTCCGTGTATAACAATATCTGCTTGTTTGAAAAATGTTATATAGTCAAAATATCAGGCATTAAGTCTTCAAAGAAATTTATTTTAACATAGTTAACCTTGAAAGAATAATTTATTTCATCTTATAAATTAGAGGAATAGTGAATAATTTGGTTAATCTGCTAGTTATAAGATTAGAACATGATATATGTATAGATCTATGTTTTATGTCTGTCTACTGTACTACAGGGTATCCAAGGAAACAGCGGCTTTCCGGTACAGTTTTTATTCAATTAATTTATAGCACTTATATTTTAAACACAACATGTTTATAAATAATATATTAAACTAAAACAGCTTCCCTATTTTTAAACAGAACTCCTTAATATGCTCCTGTATATGATGAATATAGCTTAACATATATAATTATAGCTTCACTAATACTTGTCAAGATCACTTGACATCTATGGTACATGTACTTATATTGCTGCTCCTATTGCAGATTGCTTATACTTTACAAAATTCACACCGTAGATCTATTTTCATTGATGATGAAGGTCAGAATTGAACAAACAAACAACAAAGAAGTCAGTCAAATCAATTGTCTTATCGAGTAGTTATCGGACAAATGGGGGACAAGTATTTAAAACTTTTTTTTTGTCTGTCTTGTCTGATCATAAGGGTTTATAAAGAAAGACATGAATATATTACCAAACCAATCTTTTTCATACATGCAAGAGTTAATGAACTCTTAAATATTGGATTTATTTGGAGAAGGTTTAACAAATGCTTTCATATTGCTATAGCCTAATAACTTCATGTTCTTTAAAAAAATCATAGAAAAATATTTACATTTCATTGCAGGCAAATCATGAACAAATTAGTTTACCTTAAGTTTATTTAGTAAACAGATTAAGAAAGTTGTTTTCTTTGTGCATTTTGTAAACATACAAATTATTGTGTTTATTTTATGTAATGTTGCAAGAAGTAGGGTGTTGGAAGATTTTTGGATTAAAATCCGTTTTTTCTCCAAAAAACAGACCTAGTGTTACATAAACATTATGAGTATTAAGCAGATGTTGCACATCCCTAGTGACTTGGTAAATATTTACAAAAGAAAGTTTGTTAATAAATGTATCATTCTGTTTTGTGTCTGATGGGCCCACCGTAAATTGGCATATTCTAATAAATGGGATATCTTTTCAAGTGGAGTACATTAAGACAAAACATAGCAAAAGATCCATTGCAGCAATTTTTTTTTCTTCTGTTTGTGGGATGATTTATGGTACATTGTATACTGTTGTCCGTCCATCGTTAGCATGTCTGACAGAAACTCAAAATGCTTTAATCAATTTGTGAATTTTTATATCTATTTACATGTGAGAGCTCCCTTTCAATTTTTATATCTATTTACATGTGAGAGCTCCCTTTCAATTTTTATATCTATTTACATGTGAGAGCTCCCTTTCAATTTTTATATCTATTTACATGTGAGAGCTCCCTTTCAATTTTTATATCTATTTACATGTGAGAGCTCCCTTTCAATTTTTATATCTATTTACATGTGAGAGCTCCCTTTCAATTTTTATATCTATTTACATGTGAGAGCTCCCATTCAATTTTTATATCTATTTACATGTGAGAGCTCCCTTTCAATTTTTATATCTATTTACATGTGAGAGCTCCCATTCAATTTTTATATCTATTTACATGTGAGAGCTCCCTTTCAATTTTTATATCTATTTACATGTGAGAGCTCCCTTTCAATTTTTATATCTATTTACATGTGAGAGCTCCCTTTCAATTTTTATATCTATTTACATGTGAGAGCTCCCATTCAATTTTTATATCTATTTACATGTGAGAGCTCCCTTTCAATTTTTATATCTATTTACATGTGAGAGCTCCCTTTCAATTTTTATATCTATTTACATGTGAGAGCTCCCTTTCAATTTTTATATCTATTTACATGTGAGAGCTCCCATTCAATTTTTATATCTATTTACATGTGAGAGCTCCCTTTCAATTTTTATATCTATTTACATGTGAGAGCTCCCTTTCAATTTTTATATCTATTTACATGTGAGAGCTCCCTTTCAATTTTTATATCTATTTACATGTGAGAGCTCCCTTTCAATTTTTATATCTATTTACATGTGAGAGCTCCCTTTCAATTTTTTGAGATTTGAGACTTTATTTTTATTTTTATTTTTTATTTGGTTTTAATCATTTAAAATGGGGATTTTCTAGTTTACAATAAATCAAAAATGCACTTAGCGCTTTTGTGAAACTTTGGTGACTGTTATATATCTGATAAAGTAACCTACATTTAACTTTTTTTTTTTATAAATTTCTGATATGACATAGAGTTATAGAACTATATACTCTGAAAAAGCAGCAGTAGTCCAGTCAATCTAGCATAAATTTGACCCTAACCTGAAAGTAATTGCAACATTTTTTAGTTTTAATCTTTAGCATTATACCCGAAATATACACAGAAAAAAGTCCCATAAAATCCTTCTTGCAGAAGACTAAAAAAAAAAATCACAATTTAAAATTCCTATGGAGATTTGCATTGAAAAGGGAGATAACTCTTGCAAAAAAAGGCGGAAATATCAATAAAAATTGATAAAAAATTATTACTTTACTGCTCTATTCATCAAAATGTATTGATTCTTGATTTTTAAGCGATCTTTAGAGTATAACAAACAACTCTAAAGGTGTTTTAATATACTTTATCAAGCTTTAATGTAGATTTTGTAATTCATTAGTTGACAATTTATTGAATTTTTCAACATGTCAAGGTAAAGAATCTCAAATTTAATAAAAATAATTAAGCATGTCTTCTTCTTTTTGTGGTTTAAAGTTTCTTTAGATAAGTAAGATGCTGAAAAAATAAAATATACAGATATAAACAATACCAGATTTACATTATTTTTCCAAAATGGTCACAAAGCTTTAAATTTGCAATTTCCTAAATGAAAAATGCTCAAAAAAAGTAAAACTACCCATAACACTTCGGTTTTGTACATTTCATGAGCAGAGGATTATATGCTTTAGTCAAATACAAACTTATAATCCCATCAAAGTAACATACATTTCACAAATTTCAAGAAAATCAACCAAAAAATGACCAAAAAAAATATTTTTTTGCAGAGTTATCTCCCCTTTCAATGTTAATTTCCATAGGAAATTAAAAATGCTGATTTTAAGTTTTCCTCAAGTTAGATTTTCTGGGACTTTTTTCTGTGTATATTTAGGGCATAATGCTATAGATTAGAACTAAAACATTTTCTGTATTATAACTTACAATTAAGAAAAAATTAGATGGTCTTTAATGAGGCCAAATCAGATGGTTATTCCAAAATCAATTTTAAAAAATATATTTGATATATTTGTGATTATCCTTAGAGTTCCATCCAGACAGTTTTTAGTAAGCATACCAGTTTGTGTATTACAGTATGCCATAGATATCATATCTTATTTCATCTGTACAAATTATAGTCGATGATTAGATTTTTGTCAATTGATTGTGTAGATAATCAGTTCATCAGGCGATTATCATCTTAAAAGCTATATCATGTTAGAATGCGATCATTACATACAGATGTCTTATTAAATTCACAACTTTATTTGAAATTTTCCAAATTACTGCACTAAAATTATAATCATCTGACCTTATCTTTGATTAATATATAGTAAAGAAGATTTTCCTTCCAGAAATATTTGGCAGTAGATTCTGAAGCATGCCTTTATTATCTTTCAGTGGTGAAGCATTTACTATTCATTTATTGTTTACGAGTTGAATAAGTCTTTATGTTTAATATATAAAAAAGAAAATGTGGTATGGTTGCCAATGAGACAACTATCCACAAAAGACCAAAATAACACAGACATTAACAGCTATAGGTCACTGTATGGCCTTCAACAATGAGCAAAGCCCATACCGCATAGTCAGCTATAAAAGGCCCTGATAAGACAATGTAAAACAATTCAAACAAGAAAACTAACGGCCTTATTTATGTAAAAAAAAATGAATGCATGCCTCAGATTTTAAATCATTCTGAATATGCGTGACATATTTTCAACTGGAAGTGCTGCTAGCAACAATCAATCAATCAAATTTAAAAAATGTGATATTAAAGAAACTATTTAATGAATCCTGCTGTTTGTTGGATATTTTTATGATTGGTAATTTTATGAGAATTTCCGAAAAGACTTACTAATAAAAACAGCAAACATACAGACATAAATTAAACATAGCATGTGTTCAATTGTACTAAAGTATTAAAGTAAACTCCTGAAATGTTTTAAAAAAGATTGTCCTGTACAGAATTACTTTTTATTTTAATTCTAACCTTGTTTTTTTTACAGCCATAGTTTAGGAAGTAAATTGACAAATACCTCACTTGAACATATTACTATTTTTGCAAACAAACCTAGATAATATAAAAACAAAGGATATGGGATATCTATCCATCAGAACATGCACAGCAAACAATCACACACAAAGCATTGGAACAGTGTTTTTTTTCTATTCTTCAACTCAAAGTCTCAAACAAGCCTATAGCTCATATTTACTTTTGGCCTTTTACTATAAGCAAGGAAGAGGTATGATCAGTATTCAGAACTTTATTTTAAGAGTACTATATTTCAGGGCAAGACAGGAGATCGAGGTTTCAATGGTTTCCCGGTTGGTGTTTTGTTTTAGCACCTTGGTCTTTATCCAAAAATCCATAATCACATATGACAAACCAATTTGTATACAATGTATATGCATGGCAAATGATTTTACCACTAAGAATGTTGATTCACCACTGGGAATGACTATTTAATAAGTTAAATACACTTTAATATCATGTATGCATATCACTTCAGAATAAAGATTAGTATGAAAAAAGGCATATGAAAAAGAAACTGAAGACATTTTGAAAATGTTAAAAGTGAAATGTATTTGAGAATAGGAATTTAAATTTTTCACTTGATTTTTGTATTATAACAGCTTATAATGAAGATAAATTCAAACTTTATTGATTATAGAATAACAATCAAAGAATTCAAGTATAAATAAAGTAGAAAATGTAAGAAAGTAATATCTTTTGCTAAGCACGCTCAATTGTTTAAACATAACGTCATCAACAACAACTTGACAGCAACCATTGTTGTAACGACGTCAGAGAGATCGGTTTTAATTTTACTGGGAAATCACAGCAATACATTACAACTATAGTAATAAGTCTGTTTATTATTGTCTAATTAATTTGTTGAAGTTTATGTTTGTTTAATAGTGAAACAGTGGAATAAAATTGAAGGCAAAATGATAGAAAAAACCTAGAATTATTAAAATGATATATAACTAATTATAATATGATGTTCTTCTTACGGATGGAAACAAACCAGGTTCTAAACAAAACTTAGGTTGCACTTATTTGACATTACTGAAATTAAGATGTCAGTTGATCAACACCGCAGATCAAAGTGAATATCTAGTGGTCTTGAATAAACCATGGCCAGTTAACCTTTATAATCTATTATGCATGCTTCGCTTATTTCATCAACTTTTGCACTCTATATACACACACATATATTTATATATAACTATATATAGACTAAGGTTGCCTTCTGCATTTGTATATACATCTTTATTGTAATCACCCTCCATCTGTTGCCAGGTCCAACATTTATTTCTATCACACTTTTATCAGGAACAACTTCATATTTGGTCAGCTGCTTGCCATAATGAGTTTTTAATATGTGAGGAAAAATAAGTTGAATATCGTGTTTACTCATTTTATTGTGAAATGAATTAGCAAACATGTAATATAGGTTTACTGAAATCCTTCTGTTGATGAGAAATATTTATTACAATATCTACATAAAATGTTTTTTTTTTAGAAAAGTATTCGTTCATTTCTTCACTTTAAATATATTTTTCTTTAGGTACATGTATCTACTGAAATGTTGTATTTTAAGATTGTAATCATGCATGCTGGTATACTTGAATGTATTTATTTTATCACCAAGGTTAAGCATATAAAAAGTTGTCACATGAACAGTTAAAGCATATAATAAGTTGTCACATGAACAGTTAAAGCATTTAATAATTTGTCACATGAACAGTTAAAGCATATAAAAAGTTGTCACATGAACAGTTAAAGCATATAAAAAGTTGTCACATGAACAGTTAAAGCATATAATAAGTTGTCACATGAACAGTTAAAACATAAAATAAGTTGTCACATGAACAGTTAAAGCATATGATAAGTTGTCACATGAACAGTTAAAGCATATAATAAGTTCTCACATGAACAGTTAAAGCATATGATAAGTTGTCACATGAACAGTTAAAGCATATAATAAGTTGTCACATGAACAGTTAAAGCATATGATAAGTTGTCACATGAACAGTTAAAGCATTTAATAAGTTCTCACATGAACAGTTAAAGCATATGATAAGTTGTCACATGAACAGTTAAAACATATAATAAGTTGTCACATGAACAGTTAAAACATATAATAAGTTGTCACATGAACAGTTAAAGCATATAATAAGTTGTCACATGAACAGTTAAAGCATATAATAAGTTGTCACATGAACAGTTAAAGCATATAATAAGTTGTCACATGAACAGTTAAAGCATATAATTAGTTGTCACATGAACAGTTAAGGTTTATGTACCCTTCTGTAGCCATTTTAGTACGAATTTTTTAAACATCAATTGTATCAAAACTACAGAAATAACGAATAATAGAGACAGGCAATTTTGAACATATACTAGGGGGAAACTTGATGCAAAGCATTATTATTTACTGTTGCATTGCGTTTAATAGAAAAGGAGTACTTTGTGGCAAATAAACCAAGATTTTATAGAAAATCCACAGCCTTTAATACAGAGATTTTTGTTATAAAATTTGAAACATAGATTACTCACTTGCTTTTCTATGATGTGCTAGTGTTTGTTTTTTACAAAAAGTTCTAACCAACCTGTAAATTCCAAAATACCTCGTGCAGAGTAACTAAATTCGAGCGCACCCTAAAAGGTGTACTTGATTTGGTCCATATTTTTATTTGTTTTAACCAATAACTACATTAATAAACTTGTTTTAAGGAAATCAATGCTAGCACTGCATGTAATAATCCTATATCTATCGGTCATCAAATTGCCAAATATGATAGAACAAGGATAAGGCTGTGGATTTTCTATAAAATTTTCATATGTTTAGCATTGAAGCAACACAAGGGTACATAATCCTTAAAGCATATAAGTTGTCACATGAACTGTTAAAGCATATAATAAGTTGTCACATGAACAGTTAAATCATATAATAAGTTGTCACATGAACAGTTAAAGCATATAATAAGTTGTCACATGAACAGTTAAATCATATAATAAGTTGTCACATGAACAGTTAAAGCATATAATAAGTTGTCACATGAACAGTTAAATCATATAATAAGTTGTCACATGAACAGTTAAAGCATATAATAAGTTGTCACATGAACAGTTAAATCATATGATAAGTTGTCACATGAACAGTTAAAGCATATAATAAGTTGTCACATGAACAGTTAAAGCATATAATAAGTTGTCACATGAACAGTTAAAGCATATAGTAAGTTGTCACATGAACAGTTAAATCATATAATAAGTTGTCACATGAACAGTTTAAGCATATAATAAGTTGTCACATGAACAGTTAAAGCATATGATAAGTTGTCACATGAACAGTTAATTTGTTTTTTAATTAGAGCATTTATTCCATATCCTTTCTTTTCCTATTCCAATTATATGTTGATCAACTTAATTTACATGAACCGTTGATAATATTTTATATTTTGGTCCATGTAGTTTATAAATTTAGATATCAACTTAATGTTTTCATGATAAGAATGTATTTTTGAAAGTTATAATATAAAAGTGATTTTGTAATTTGTAATTTATGTACTTTGAAATAAAGAGAAATTCTAATTATTTTTAATTTGCTCTAAAAGGTTTGAATATTCACAATCTAAGGCAATCCAATTCACGTAAAAATAAGGAGATTTGGTATGGTTGCCAAATTAAATGATTTTGAGTTTCAAAGTCAAATCTCATTTGTGGTTGTTAATATGTTTTTAGCCTCTAAGAAATTTCTTAATAATCTCTGGTCTTTTGACTCATTGAGAGTATTCACATCTAGCTATGAACCATTTTATGAGGCTGTGTCAAAAATAATGCCAGAAGCCAACAACAATGGCGAGTGACTGAATAAATGTGTTAAACTTAAAAAATGGGCATATAGAATGTAATTGAATAGTTAAGTTAAAGGAGGAGGGGTGCCAGTTCCACCTATAAACCTGAGAATCCCATTACAGGATTTGGATAAATGTTTGCTTTTGTTAAAGTTGTATCATTTTGCTATGCACATACTGTATGTTGACTTTGTTTTCGTGACAATTTAATTTATCATTTTAGGGACAAATGGGCGAAGGAGTACCAGTAAGTATATCATTTATATTTGTTCCTGCAATGGCTAGTTTTGGTTCAAATTGATAATAAAACAAAGCATATTTAAAACATCATGACATATATGCATTGTTTCAGTGCTTTTATTGGTTCCTTAGATCATTTACTTATTGTTGGTTCCTTATATCATTTACTTATTGTTGTTACTCTAGTCCTGATGGTATGAGCTGAGTATGTCTCCAAAAGTGTTAGTTTGGGCCAAATTCCAAAAAAATATTTTATATGTATTAAAAAATAAGAGGATTTGGTATAATTGCTAATGAGACAACTGTCCACCAGAGACCAAAAACAGGTAAAAGTAAACAACTATATGTCACTGTACAGCCTTCAGCAATGAGCAAAACTCATGCCCCAAAATGGTAAATGTATAACAATTCAAACAAGAAAACTTACAGCTTGACCCATTTATTTTTGCTTGATGTTTTTTTATATTGTTGAAATTGTCGTATTGTTATATACAACTCCACAAAATTGAAATATTAATAATTTTGATTTTGTAACAGTTATACTACATGTACTATTTGTGCGTATTGAATTTTGCTCATCAGATGCTTCAATACTGTAGGTCTGTTCTTGACTTTGTTATTAATCGTAGCTTTGAAAAATGATAAAAATGAATGGTGTTTGTAAAGCTAAAAAATAAGTAGGCTGAATGATGTATGTAAAAATTAATTGAAATCTCTCACAGGTGCCAATACCTTTAATACACCTGTTATATGTTTTTACAATTAATTTGTTGTCTGGCAAGTAAACAGGTGTCAGTCAGGAAGTTAAGTGTTTTAATGTTGCTAATAAATAACATATATTGGAATAATGTTTTTGTACATTATCAACCTTTGGAATAACTGGATCAGTTCAGTGCATTCCTTAATGATATGAATGAACAATCAGGAATTGTTGGTGGCAAGTTTTTAAACTTAATGGTTCTCAGACACAACACAATATCTCCAAAACATTCTGTTTTTTATTTTATTTTAGATGATACTATTTGTTGACTATTAGGGGCTTTATAGAGGTCAATGCCCCTTCAAAATAAGTTCATGGAAAAAGCTTGTGATTTTTATTTGGGGGAAAATGTGAAACTTCTTATTTTATGACAAACCTTAACAATTATTTGGTCATCAAATTTCAACTAGTGCACTCTTGTTTTTCAGATATATAAAAATTTTTTAAAATTTAAGTTAAACAGAAGTTTATGTCATTTCAGGGACCACAAGGACCAGCTGGACCAAAAGGAGAACCAGTAAGTCCATCAGTTACCTCCCCTTCATTCCCCTTTTTTACACTCCTAAATTATGTATAATACAAATTCTATATGCATTAAAACAGGAATTTAAAGAAAAAGTCTTTTCTGTTTGATTATAAATGTGTATGATTTGAACTGAGCTAAGATTATATACAAACATGTTATACATTGGAAATTGATAGAAAAAAATAAAAACCAAAAAAGTCTTCTTTTTTTTTGGTTTTTATTTTTTTCTATCAATTTCCAATGTATAACATGTTTGTATATAATCTTAGCTCAGTTCAAATCATACACATTTATAATCAAACAGAAAGCAATATGAGGTTGCTAGATGGCCTTCTAAAGTGAGCAAGAATCGTACATAGTTTTAACATAACCTTTGGCTAGAAAACACATTTGTTTTGTTGTGCATTTCTTTTGAATAATTATTGGAATGAAAAAATCACACCAGTGCTTTCTAAATAAAAAATTTATAATGTGATGTACTACTTTTGGGACAAGTAATCAAAATTAACCAATCTTATCTACTCTAACTCAAAGTATGGATAATTTTATGTCAGGCAGATCATCAGCAGAGTTTGACAGCTTCAGACACACACAATTTAAATTTTTTTTTTTTAAACTGGACCAAATCAGTACATTTCATTTTTACTTATAATCTAAGTTATCTCCCTTTGTTCAAACCTAACCCACTTATAACCAGTTATCTCCCTTGTTATCTTTAGGGTAGAGGAGAGAAGGGAGAGAAAGGAGAAACTGGATTACCTGGATTTAATGGACTCCAAGGTGAAAAGGTGAGATATCATCTTGTTATTAAAACATTTAAACAGTTTAGTTCTAACTTACATTTGGGAAATAACTGTATTGTATTTTAAGCTGTGACGGCATCAGTTGGTGATTTGACGGTTTCAAATTAAGTATACTGGTGAAGTGTTAGCCAATTGATGCCATTGGAGCTTATAATTCAATACAGTTATCTCCTAAATGTAAGTTAGGACCAACCATTTTAATGGAACTGATGCAAAACAGTGTTAAAACATACATTTAAAATCTGTCATAAGTCGTCTACACTTCCATGTACGTTTTTATAGCATCAATTTAGAATTGATGCAATGAAAGAAATTACGATATCCAATCAAAATGAACATAACAAAGGATGTTGCATCACATTGACAGTGAGCCACGTTGTTTTTTCAATTTGCTCTGCAAACTTATCAACTTTGCTATACAAAATTTAGGTAGTAATAGGAAGGGAAGACTTTAGTTGATTTAGCTACATATGTAACAGCAGTACATGGTCATGTACATAAAATTTGCCAGACTTTAATTCAAAATTCCCATGATCCTCAACCATCTCTTTAAACAGGTAGACTTGCTTTTACCAAGTCAGAGAATCCTGGGATATAAAAATAGATAAATCCAGCAAAGCACTTTTTGCCACTGTAACATAAGAACCGATTGGCTTTAATAGCAGCAACAGAGATTATATGTCTCTGGCAGCAACCAATGCCATAATTGAACATGAAAATAAATTTTTAGATTTTGGTGATTTATTATCATTAAAACTGTTTTATATTTTCAGATGATTTCAAGAAAACTTGTATTTGGAACATATATATTTAATGTAGAGATTTTTCTTTAATTCTGAGATACATGTACCATGTATTCAGATATTTGTGATTATTCATTATTATATTCTATACAGGGAATCAAAAGATCTTTAAGACGATTCCAAGATACCTTAGATTCAGAATATGGCAATTTAATATCATTAAAGGTAGAAATGCATGTCAGCATGAATGTTGTTTTTGTATTACATTGTGTTTTAATATGAAAGAAAATTTAATTGCAAAAGTTTGCTTAAAAACACTTGTTTAGTACATAGATATGAATAGATTTAAATGATTCCATAGTATTCAAATATACCAAAATAAATCTATTTTTTTTTGTAAATTTAGTTTGATATTTTTTTTGTAAATTTAATTTGATATTTTTTTTAAAGTTATTAAAACAATTACATTTTATTTGTATTTTTAAAACAATTTGGAAAATGATTTTTCAAGTATATTTATTTTTTGGTAACAGCTTTTATGTTTTCAATAGGGTTCAGATTTTGAAGTCATAACAATAAAGGTTTGTTGAAATATCTTATATTTTTTATGTTTCCAATTGTTATTTGCCCTTTTCTAAAACATTTGCATGATACTGCTGACATTCGTGATCTACAATGTTACATGGGTAATAAAATGTACTGTGGATTCATTATTATCCATTGAGATACCAATTTTTGTGGATTTTGTCAACCAGGAATTTAAATATTCAATGTAATATGCATACTTTGACAAAACCACACAATTAAATATCCACTTACTTACAACTTTTCCTCAATCCACAAAAATTGGTACCCATGAAATATAAATGATTCCACATTAGTATGGACTGATTGCCATGAATGTATACTCTGTGTAGTAAGGTTTGATTGGTTCCTTTTTTTTTTACATAGTGAGCAAAAAAATAATATTGTTTATGTCAGTCCAAAGTTGAGGTTTCTTTTCTCTATCTAATCCTTACAAGATTGAAGAAACTTTTTTAGTGGTTTTTTAAAACATATCAAAAGTTGAATTATGAAAAGGGCCTATTAATTGTTCTCTGAAATTTAAAAAATTAAGAAAATTACTTCTAAAATTATAATGTTTTAGCAATAAATGTAGAGGTCAATATAATCTGGTCATTTTATTTATGATGTAAACGTAACACCCTTATATGTCAAAACAGACATGTTTGACACACACAAAAAAACCCACATTTTTCATCAATATATTTTGGTTAAACCTAATATGAGGAACTGTCTTACCCAAAAAAACATTTCCTTAACATAAACATCTTTGTATAAAAATCTTGTGGCAGAGTATCTTTTTTGGTATAATTTTTGCTCATTTTTAAATGAATAGGAAAGTCTGAAAACTATGCCATTTTATGCAGTTTTCTGAATTTCCTTTCAATGAAAAAGTTGTTTGAAGCAAAGATGGAAGACACTATTCAAATATATTATTTTTAATATCTGACCAATACATGACTTGCAAACATATGAAGCAGAGGCGGATTTAGGGGGAGGAGGGTCCTTTTCTATGAAAAATTTGGTAGAATATATAGGAAATTACTTAAGCTTGACCAGAGTGGGGCCCCTCTTATAAAAAAATTCTGGATCCTCCACTGTGAAGGATGATATTTTTTACAAAACTTTTTGAAAATTTCACTTTCAAAGAACCAAAATAATTGTCTGATCAATCTATTTCTTCTTTTGTAAGTTTGGTTTGATTTTATAAGAAACCTACTTTGGATTGACTGGGTTGTATACTGTGATGTATTGATTGTTACTGTTGTGCATGTTGACTGCATGTTTGCATGTATTATACAGGGTGCTAGAGGTCCTCCCGGTTCTCCTATAACACTTTCACCAGAACAAGAACTTAAACTGGATTTCTTAAAGGTTTGTTAATACATACTTTGATTAAATTCAAATGTAACATGTGTCCTATGATTTAGAATTACCAATACATAAAGTTACCTAAAAATAGATTAACTTATAATTGATTTCATGTAAAATTATATAGGATTATTATTAGAATGTATGCTCATATCATAACAATAATAAATGCTTGCAATGATAACTGAATTTTCATTAAGGATAACTTGTTATTTCTGCTGTTTGAACCTGCTGTTTCATTGCAAAATGGATTAATCCCTGGTGTTCAGTCTTAACAACCCAGAGGCGGATTTAGGGGGGGGGGGCCGCCTTTTTGGGAAAAAAATTGGTTGCTTATATAGGGAATCACTGAAGCATGACTGGAGCGGGCCCCTTCTTAGGTCAGTCAGTGGGCCCCCACTTATGAAAATTTCTGGATCTGCCACTGCAACCATTCAGTGTTATTATATGTACAAATGTACATTTTTGTGTTTTTGAAAGGCACTGTACTAAATTACTTCATAATTATAAGAATCTTTTATAAGAAAACTACATAATATTAAGGATTTTCAATTAAAACATGTTTTTCTGTGTGGTAATTGATTCAAGAGTTGTCTGCCCATGACCTACCTGGGAGCTACAGAATCGACATCAATGAAAGTTTCAAAAGGGTCAATAATCCTGGATACTTATAACTAATTGATTATAACTCGTTTGATTTGCTTATGATATGTTTATGTTTTGATGTATATGTGTAACGTAAATACTACCACTTTATAGTAAATGATGTAAGATGATGGAATGAAATATTTATATCCTAGCGAATTACAAGATGATAATAAAATGTGAAGATTTATAGGAAACAGGTATTACAAATTGTACTGGTTAATCTCTTCATAACTAAGTACACTTGAAAAAACAATAATTCATAATCATTTTGGTTAAAAAAAATGGAAATTATTATGTTAGGTGTTATCTTTGTATCTTGATGTAAGAGCCTAACCCTGTTGATTTAATTAATATATTTCAACATTACTCTCAATTTATACAGCTATCATTTGTTTTATTAAAGAATGCCACAATTAAAACAACAAACTTCACAAGATATACTAAAAATAAGATTTTTCATAAAGTTTTGAATGGACATGCAATAATTAAAACAACCATTGAAATTTGTGTCGAAATCAACATGTAGCTTAAAATTGTATTTTATTGAAGTGTTAGTTTGTCTGTTGTTAGGGAGAGCCTGGAGATCCAGGAAAAAAAGGAGACCCTGGAGAACTGGGACCTCCTGGTCCGAAGGGGGACACAGGGATAGATGGAATGCCAGGATTTGATGCTTTACCTGGACCTACAGGGCCAGCAGTAAGTCAAAGTAATAAAACTTGAATGGAAAATAAAATGAAAATGAAAATACATTTCTCAAATTTTTGTGCTATTTTTACATTTCTTGAGTGGTGTAAGAAAAATATTTCGCCTCACTAGTGAAAATATCTGTTCTCAGCAGAGTACTGGTCTAAATTTAATTCTACTGAATTTTTTATTGTGCCTTCATGAATAAAGGTGACCATGCCTGATGACGTCACCTTTAAAGAACACAACCAGGGCCGTAACTATGGTTTCGAATTCAGGGGAGGCAGGGGTTTGGGGGCCGCTGATTTTTTTCTCTCTGTAAAATGGCTAAAATGACCCGTTTTATTTTTTTATTTCCTTACTTTAAAGTCATAAGAAACTTTAATTAAAAAAAATAATGCATATGTTTTTTATAACTCAATGGATAGATTTCATTATAAAACTTATGTACATATACTTTTTTCTGAAGAAAATTCTTTAATTTGTTCATATTAAGAAGAAGTTTACTTTATTTTAATTGTTTCCTGGAAACAATTCCCTGACATATTTTCTGTAAGCAAAGTGACCTCTGTGTGACCTATTTCGTAAAAACCGAGTGATTGCAATATGCATGGATGTCCTTAAAATAAACTATTATCTGATTGTACATGTTAAACATGTGCTCAATATCAATGCTTTTTGTTGATTGTTGACAAACAGGTGATGATCATTAAACTTCGGCTTCAAAACACAAATATGAAAAAATTAAAGAATTTTCTTCAGGAAAAAGTATATGTACATAAGTTATCGAGGACTTTGAATTTCAATATTGTTGAAAGCTGAACAGACATGTATATAACTACAACCAGGGACTTTCTATACTAGTATATACTTAGTATAGAAAGTCCCAGCTACAACAAATGGGAGTGTTAGACTACTCAGGCATTGACCATAATGTTTTCATACGATTGGGAGACGTTAAAAAATTGACCCATCCCAAGCTGATTCAGCTGGTAACGAATTTCCGATATCATAAAAGATTCACAATTAAAAGGGAACTTCCTCTGGTTAATAGTCAATTTGCCAATTACCGATTTGATTCTATTATTACACACTTTTTAAACAAGTTACTTCCCTTTGTCAATCTTAGACTGGTTCCATACTGGACAAAATTGGCTTTTGCCAATGCAAAGTAAGATGAATTGAAAGTGATGTATTGGCAGTTTAACTAATTTTTCATAAAAAATTATTTCTGATGTCAAAAGTATTTAGATTAACAACAAGGAATTGGCAAATAGCCTATTGAGCCCCTAAATAAAGTTTTATTCAAAATTGTAGAAAGCAAAATTTCATATTTGTCCTCGTACGAATACTGAATAACAGATGGACGGCCACACGAAAAAAAAAATACTACAGATTATATATGATCCTATTGTCATAACCCCAAAAACACTTAAACGGTTCACTTTCGATCAAAAATCTGGAAAATGACAGATATATCATGTATCATGATAACACTGTTAAAACTGTAAACATGTGTTGTTTTAAATATAACTTCAAGTTCTTTGTGTACATATTGTCAATATTTCATTTTATTACTTCAAAAAAAAAGATTGGTGTAAAATTCAGGGGAGGTAGTTGCCTCCCATGCCTCATAGGTAGTTAAGGCCCTGACAACTATATGCAAAACTTTGAAAAGTAAGGATAAAAATCATTAGAGAAACAGATTCCACCACTATAGCTTGTGTCTTACAATATTTCTCCACTCCCAACAGTTAAAATTTACTTATTTAAAAAGCTCAGCAAGCCTCACTCTTTATATATTAAAATTTAACTGTCTTAAAGGGACAGATATGGTAACACACTTGTTGCAGTGGTGGAATCTATATGTATTAGGATCAAATTTTTGTGTGTATATCCCAAAAATATCAAAGTAGTATCATAGAGAACTGCATGTAAGGAGAACAAAGGAGTCAAGTATTTAGTATACTACTAGTAAAAATAAGGCTGGGATGTAAGGAGAAGAAAGAAGTCAAGTATTTAGTATACTACTAGTAAAAATAAGGCTGGGATGTAAGGAGAACAAAGAAGTCAAGTATTTAGTATACTACTAGTAAAAATAAGGCTGGGATGTAAGGAGAAGAAAGAAGTCAAGTATTTAGTATACTACTAGTAAAAATAAGGCTGGGATGTAAGGAGAACAAAGAAGTCAAGTATTTAGTATACTACTAGTAAAAATAAGGCTGGGGTGTAAGGAGAAGAAAGAAGTCAAATATTTAGTATTCTACTAGTAAAAATAAGGCTGGGATGTAAGGTGAAGAAAGAAGTCAAGTATTTAGTATACTACTAGTAAAAATAAGGCTGGGATGTAAGGAGAAGAAAGAAGTCAAGTATTTAGTATACTACTAGTAAAAATAAGGCTGGGATGTAAGGAGGAGAAAGAAGTCAAGTATTTAGTATACTACTAGTAAAAATAAGGCTGGGATGTAAGGAGAAGAAAGAAGTCAAGTATTAGTATACTACTAGTAAAAATAAGGCTGGGATGTAAGGAGAACAAAGAAGTCAAGTATTTAGTATACTACTAGTAAAAATAAGGCTGGGGTGTAAGGAGAACAAAGAAGTCAAGTATTTAGTATACTACTAATAAAAATAAGGCTGGGATGTAAGGAGAAGAAAGAAGTCAAATATTTAGTATACTACTAGTAAAAATAAGGCTGGAATGTAAGGTGAAGAAAGAAGTCAAGTATTTAGTATACTACTAGTAAAAATAAGGCTGGGATGTAAGGAGAAGAAAGAAGTCAAGTATTTAGTATACTACTAGTAAAAATAAGGCTGGGATGTAAGGAGGAGAAAGAAGTCAAGTATTTAATATACTACTAGTAAAAATAAGGCTGGGATGTAAGGAGAAGAAAGTTTAATATACTACTAGTAAAAATAAGGCTGGGATGTAAGGAGAAGAAAGAAGTCAAATATTTAGTATACTACTAGTAAAAATAAGGCTGGAATGTAAGGTAAAGAAAGAAGTCAAGTATTTAGTATACTACTAGTAAAAATAAGGCTGGGATGTAAGGTGAAGAAAGAAGTCAAGTATTTAGTATACTACTAGTAAAAATAAGGCTGGGATGTAAGGAGAAGAAAGAAGTCAAGTATTTAGTATACTACTAGTAAAAATAAGGCTGGGATGTAAGGAGAAGAAAGAAGTCAAGTATTTAGTATACTACTAGTAAAAATAAGGCTGGGATGTAAGGAGGGGAAAGAAGTCAAGTATTTAGTATACTACTAGTAAAAATAAGGCTGAGATGTAAGGAGAAGAAAGAAGTCATGTATTTAGTATACTACTAATAAAAATAAGGCTGGGATGTAAGGAGAACAAAGAAGTCAAGTATTTAGTATACTACTAGTAAAAATAAGGCTGGGGTGTAAGGAGAACAAAGAAGTCAAGTATTTAGTATACTACTAGTAAAAATAAGGCTGGGATGTAAGGAGAAGAAAGAAGTCAAATATTTAGTATACTACTAGTAAAAATAAGGCTGGAATGTAAGGTGAAGAAAGAAGTCAAGTATTTAGTATACCACTAGTAAAAATAAGGCTGGGATGTAAGGAGAAGAAAGAAGTCAAGTATTTAGTATACTACTAGTAAAAATAAGGCTGGGATGTAAGGAGGAGAAAGAAGTCAAGTATTTAATATACTACTAGTAAAAATAAGGCTGGGATGTAAGGAGAAGAAAGTTTAATATACTACTAGTAAAAATAAGGCTGGGATGTAAGGAGATGAAAGAAGTCAAATATTTAGTATACTACTAGTAAAAATAAGGCTGGAATGTAAGGTAAAGAAAGAAGTCAAGTATTTAGTATACTACTAGTAAAAATAAGGCTGGGATGTAAGGAGAAGAAAGAAGTCAAGTATTTAGTATACTACTAGTAAAAATAAGGCTGGGATGTAAGGAGAAGAAAGAAGTCAAGTATTTAGTATACTACTAGTAAAAATAAGGCTGGGATGTAAGGAGGAGAAAGAAGTCAAGTATTTAATATACTACTAGTAAAAATAAGGCTGGGATGTAAGGAGAAGAAAGTTTAATATACTACTAGTAAAAATAAGGCTGGGATGTAAGGAGAAGAAAGAAGTCAAATATTTAGTATACTACTAGTAAAAATAAGGCTGGAATGTAAGGTAAAGAAAGAAGTCAAGTATTTAGTATACTACTAGTAAAAATAAGGCTGGGATGTAAGGAGAAGAAAGAATTCAAGTATTTAGTATACTACTAGTAAAAATAAGGCTGGGATGTAAGGAGAAGAAAGAAGTCAAGTATTTAGTATACTACTAGTAAAAATAAGGCTGGGATGTAAGGTAAAGAAAGAAGTCAAGTATTTAGTATACTACTAGTAAAAATAAGGCTGGGATGTAAGGAGAACAAAGAAGTCAAGTATTTAGTATACTACTAGTAAAAATAAGGCTGGGATGTAAGGAGAAGAAACAAGTCAAGTATTTAGTATACTACTTGTAAAAATAAGGCTGGGATGTAAGGAGAACAAAGAAGTCAAGTATTTAGTATGCTACTAGTAAAAATAAGGCTGGGATGTAAGGAGAAGAAATAATTCAAGTATTTAGTATACTACTAGTAAAAATAAGGCTGGGATGTAAGGTAAAGAAAGAAGTCAAGTATTTAGTATACTACTAGTAAAAATAAGGCTGGGATGTAAGGAGAAGAAAGAAGTCAAGTATTTAGTATACTACTAGTAAAAATAAGGCTGGGATGTAAGGTGAAGAAAGAAGTCAAGTATTTAGTATACTACTAGTAAAAATAAGGCTGGGATGTAAGGAGAAGAAAGAAGTCAAGTATTTAGTATACTACTAGTAAAAATAAGGCTGGGGTGTAAGGAGAAGAAAGAAGTCAAATATTTAGTATACTACTAGTAAAAATAAGGCTGGGATGTAAGGAGAAGAAAGTTTAATATACTACTAGTAAAAATAAGGCTGGGATGTAAGGAGAAGAAAGAAGTCAAGTATTTAGTATACTACTAGTAAAAATAAGGCTGGGATGTAAGGAGAAGAAAGAAGTCAAGTATTTAGTATACTACTAGTAAAAATAAGGCTGGGATGTAAGGTGAAGAAAGAAGTCAAGTATTTAGTATACTACTAGTAAAAATAAGGCTGGGATGTAAGGAGAAGAAAGAAGTCAAGTATTTAGTATACTACTAGTAAAAATAAGGCTGGGGTGTAAGGAGAAGAAAGAAGTCAAATATTTAGTATACTACTAGTAAAAATAAGGCTGGGATGTAAGGAGAAGAAAGTTTAATATACTACTAGTAAAAATAAGGCTGGGATGTAAGGAGAAGAAAGAAGTCAAGTATTTAGTATACTACTAGTAAAAATAAGGCTGGGATGTAAGGAGAAGAAAGAAGTCAAGTATTTAGTATACTACTAGTAAAAATAAGGCTGGGATGTAAGGAGAAGAAAGAAGTCAAGTATTTAGTATACTACTAGTAAAAATAAGGCTGGGATGTAAGGAGAAGAAACAAGTCAAGTATTTAGTATACTACTAGTAAAAATAAGGCTGGGATGTAAGGAGAACAAAGAAGTCAAGTATTTAGTATACTACTAGTAAAAATAAGGCTGGGATGTAAGGAGAAGAAAGAAGTCAAGTATTTAGTATACTACTAGTAAAAATAAGGCTGGGATGTAAGGAGAAGAAAGAAGTCAAGTATTTAGTATACTACTAGTAAAAATAAGGCTGGGATGTAAGGAGAAGAAAGAAGTCAAGTATTTAGTATACTACTAGTAACAATAAGGCTGGGATGTAAGGAGAAGAAACAAGTCAAGTATTTAGTATACTACTAGTAAAAATAAGGCTGGGATGTAAGGAGAACAAAGAAGTCAAGTATTTAGTATACTACTAGTAAAAATAAGGCTTGGATGTAAGGAGAAGAAAGAAGTCAAGTATTTAGTATACTACTAGTAAAAATAAGGCTGGGATGTAAGGAGAACAAAGAAGTCAAGTATTTAGTATACTACTAGTAAAAATAAGGCTGGGATGTAAGGAGAAGAAAGAAGTCAAGTATTTAGTATACTACTAGTAAAAATAAGGCTCACAAGAAGATAGGGGAAAGATACCAAAGGGACATTCATAAGACAAAAATAAACTGACAAACCCAAGGAATTAAAGAAGAGGAACAAAAGACAACCAACATTACACAAAATATCAAATAGAAACTAAAGACACAAGCCTTACAGAAAAAAAAACTAGGGTATTCTCAGGTGCTCGGTAAGAGTAAGCAGATCCTGCCTCATATGTGGCATCCATCATGTTGCTCATATAAGTACAAACACAGTGATATCTCTGATTTCTTAGATCACTTTTGGGGAGGACTGGATTGGGGTTATGACAATAGGATCATATCTGTAGTCATCTGAAACAGATAATCCAACTCACTAGACTTCCTTGTGGACTGTTTGAAAATCATAGTAATCATCAATCTGAAAGTTCATGGTATTGTAAACTAAAATTAATATTACAGTTCTGGTCTTTTATCATTTCAGGGACCACCAGGACCAAGAGGGCCAGCTGTAAGTCCTTTTATTATTTATCTCTTGTGTAGGATATTTCAGTTAATTATCAAATACTTAAGATTTCATGATATTGGTTTCAATACTGTTCACAAATAATGTTAACAAATTGAGTTCACTATAAAGGTTGCATAGTAAAATAATTTTTGTCTTTCCTGACTAAAATTTATCTGTATTTGCCAATGTAGATGGTAACAGTTACATGTATTGCTGAGAATGTCAGATATTATGAAGTGTCAGCCAGTTATAATTGTTTTTTTATTTTTATTTTATATATAATATTTGAATAATGTCTTGGTAATTCTGATATTGTATATACTAGAGGGTGTGATAACTGGCCTATTTTTAGCTCACCTGTCCCGAAGGGACAAGTGAGCTTATGCCATCACTTGGCGTCCGTCGTCGTCCGTCGTCTGTCGTCGTCCGTCGTCTGTCGTCGTAAACTATTTCAAGAATCTTCTCCTCTGAAACTACTGGGCCAAATACTTTCAAACTTTAACTGAATGTTCCTTAGGGTATCTTATTTATAAATTGTATCCGAAGTTTTGATCTATCAACAAACATGGTCGCCATTGCTAAAAATAGAACATAGGGGTCAAATGCAGTTTTTGGCTTATAACTCAAAAACCAAAGCATTTAGAGCAAATCTGACAGGGGTAATATTGTTTATCAGGTCAAGATCTATCTGCCTTGAAATTTTCAGATGAATCAGACAACCCGTTGTTGGGTTGCTGCCCTTGAATTGGTAATTTTAAGGAAATTTTGCTGTTTTGGGTTATTATCTTGAATATAATTATAGATAGAGATAAACTGTAAACAGGAATAATGTTCAGCAAAGTAAGATTTACAAATAAGTCAACATGACGGAAATGGTCAGTTGACCCCTTTAGGAGTTATTGCCCTTTATAGTCAATTTTGAACCATTTTTTGTAAATCTTAGTAATCTTTTACAAAAATCTTCTCCTCTGAAACTACTTGGCCAAATACTTCCAAACTTTAATTGAATGTTCCTTAGGGTATCTAGTTTGTAAATTGTATCCAAAGTTATGATCTATCAACAAACATGGTCGCCATTGCTAAAAATAGAACATAGGGGTCAAATGCAGTTTTTGGATTATAACTCAAAAACCAAAGCATTTAGAGCAAATCTGACATGGGGTAATATTGTTTATCAGGTCAAGATCTATCTGCCCTGAAATTTATAGATGAATCAGACAACCTGTTGTTGGGTTGCTGCCCCTGAATTGGTAATTTTAAGGAAATTTTGCTGTTTTTGTTTATTATCTTGAATATTATTATAGATAGAGATAAACTGTAAACAGGAATAATGTTCAGAAAAGTAAGATTTACAAATAAGTCAACATGACGGAAATGGTCAGTTGACCCCTTTAGGAGTTATTGCCCTTTATAGTCAATTTTTAACCATTTTTCGTAAATCTTAGTAATCTTTTACAAAAATCTTCTCCTCTGAAACTACTGGGCCAAATACTTCCAAACTTTAACTGAATGTTCCTTAGGGTATCTAGTTTGTAAATTATATCCGAAGTTGTGATCTATCAACAAACATGGTCGCCATTGCTAAAAATAGAACATAGGGGTCAAATGCAGTTTTTGGCTTATAACTCAAAAACCAAAGCATTTAGAGCAAATCTGACATGGGATAATATTGTTTATCAGGTCAAGATCTATCTGCCCTGTAATTTTCAGATGAATCAGACAACCTGTTGTTGGGTTACTGCCCCTGAATTGGTAATTTTAAAGAAATTTTGCTGTTTTTGGTTATTATCTTGAATATTATTATAGATAGAGATAAACTGTAAACAGGAATAATGTTCAGCAAAGTAAGATTTACAAATAAGTCAACATGACGGAAATGGTCAGTTGACCCCTTTAGGAGTTATTGCCCTTTATAGTCAATTTTTAACCATTTTTCGTAAATCTTAGTAATCTTTTACAAAAATCTTCTCCTCTGAAACTACTGGGCCAAATACTTCCAAACTTTAACTGAATGTTCCTTAGGGTATCTAGTTTGTAAATTGTATCCGAAGTTATGATCTATCAACAAACATGGTCGCCATTGCTAAAAATAGAACATAGGGGTCAAATGCAGTTTTTGGCTTATAACTCAAAAACCAAAGCATTTAGAGCAAATCTGACGTTGGGTAATATTGTTTATCAGGTCAAGATCTATCTGCCCTGAAATTTTCAGATGAATCAGACAACCTGTTGTTGGGTTGCTGCCCCTGAATTGATAATTTTAAGGAAATTTTGCTGTTTTTGTTTATTATCTTGAATATAATTATAGATAGAAATAAACTGTAAACAGCAATAATGTTCAGCAAAGTAAGATCTTCAATTAAGTCAATTTGACCAAAATTGTCAATTGACCACTTAAGGAGTTATTGCCCTTTAAAGACTTTTTTCACAATTTGTTCATCATGTTGACTTACTTTAAAAAATCTTCTCCTTTGAAACTGCTGTATCAATTTCAGCCAAACTTAGGCTAAATGAGTTTCAGAGTATCTAGTATAAATTTTATATTTTATTTCCTTGTATGTCAAGATACATAGCTCCTATGGCTTAAATAGAACATAGGAGAAAATGATTATTTTTTTTGGCTTTTGAAGAAAATAGGACGATCCAAAAAACATTTAAATAAATTGAAAAGCCAAAATAATCATTGATGAGAGATTTAACCAAAAGAATTAAGGTGAGCGATTCAGGCTCTTGAGAGCCTCTTGTTTTCAATGGTATCTTTACTCGGGTTTCACTGTTTACTAGTATTTATTAGTTAAAGTAGTACTTTATAAAAATTAAAAAAATGTTTGTTTTGTTTAAATATGTAGTTTAACCATATACCTCGAAGAACCAAAAATTAGTACTTTAACAAAAAATCATGAAATATCATACCTGTGTATGAGCATAGGCGGATCCAGGGGGGGGCCCTGGGGGGCCCGGCCCCCCTTACATTGGAAAAATTTGGTTGATTATATAGGGAATCACTGAAGCATGACTGGAGCTGGCCCCCCCTTAGGTCAGTCAGAGGGCCCCCCCTTAGGAAAAGTTCTGGATCCGCCACTGATGAGTTTTGTAATTTGAAAGTATCAACCACATGAAAGAATTTCTAAAATATATTTCCTCTTAATTATCTATGTTAACCCACCATTTATTGTGAGTTTGAATGAGCTTTATGTTTTTTAATCAAAAATGTATTTATTTAAGACAAAACAGTTTTGCCATTTCAAGAGAAAAAACAATGTCTTTTTTAGACTTGATATCTCTGTGAATATTCATAATGTTTGAAATATTTTACTTTTTTCTCATACTAACCTCATTATATTTTTTATGCCCCACCTACGATAGTGGAGGGGCATTATGTTTTCTGGTCTGTGCTCTGTTCGTTCGTCCATCCGTTCATCCATCCGTTTGTCTGTGCGTCCTTTCAGGTTAAAGTTTTTGGTTAAGGTATTTTTTGATGAAATTGAAGTCCAATCAACTTGAAACTTAGTACATATGTTCTCTATAGTATAATCTTTCTAATTTTAATGCCAAATTAGATTATTACCCAATTTGACGTCCCATGGAACATGGAAAAGGATAGTGCGAGTGGGGCATCTGTGTACTTTGGACACATTCTTGTTTGCAATTGTTGTACCTTATAAAATGTAGTTTTAAATACAATACTTTATGATAACTTCCAGGGAAAAGATGGTCTACCCGGTCGAAAAGTAAGTTTATGTAACATTTTTAAAGAGAACTCCTTAGATCAGATTATAAGTCTTTGGTTTTAAAGGATTATATTGAATTTCAATCACATCCTACAACCAACACTTATGATTTTGTTTGAAACCTGGTACTGCTATTGTTATTTCAAACAAGGAAGTCTATTTTGGATTGTTTTTCATTTCTTCACTGCTTGAATGAAACAGGCTGTTATTGTTGAACCCTTTGTTCTCTTTTTTACACTTAATTAAGGATGTTCGCTACTCTGCTAAAAAATAACAAGCTTTTTAAAAGACTATTTTGAATTGATAGTATATAGATAATGAAACTAAAAAATTAGAAAAAAATGGAGGGTCCGTGTGCTCGTTTTAGAGATATGAGCCATTGAAAATTTGGAGGGAAATTATTCTCTCTAGATTGTTCATATATTTCACATTGGCACCTTATTTGTTTCTAACACCATGAAAAAATAGCAAGAATTTTATAAAAATTTGAAATATGGCTTTTTAAACTTTATGTAATAAAATTATAAAAAGAAAAGTAGGGGTTAGTGGGCAAAATTTTAAAATGACAATACATGGATAAAACCAGAGGATTACGAAAATCTGGCAAAAAGTAAAAAAATGGAGGAGCAAACATCCTTAAATAAAACAGTAACATGCATGGAATTACAATGTTTATTTTTGTGTGAATTAAAATGCTCATACTTTTCATGTTAACTTGTATAAATATTTTAACTGTTTGCTGTAAAATAGTAGGATATTGTTACCAAACAAACATCATAGAAATCACTTTTTGCAAAAGATCATCTTTTCCATTTAAAACATTGTTGTTGCATTATAAAATTGATCATCACACTAGATATATGTTATAGGGTAGAAGAGGCCCTAGAGGCCATAGTGGTACTCTGTTAGGTGGTAAAGCAAGTACAGCCCCACAAAATTCTGGAATGAATAATGGTTTTCCAGCTGGTTTTATTCAGGGCCCTCAGGGTCCAAAAGGGCCGAGGGTGAGCCTGAAATGGAATTAAACAAACACAAAATTATAGAATTTTCTTGATTTACAAGCTTTAAGTTATTTAAATGCAAAATATATTTTAAGTGATACAACAGAAAACAATTGTTGTCTTTTACTAAAAAATATTTCTTGGATTCAGTCCTTGGATTTTATTTTGGATACTTTGCCCCAAAATTAATGACTTTCATGTAATGTCTGCAATTGTATCACTTAAAATAGTTTATCATTGCTGCAGTCAGTTTGTGGATGTATCATTGCTTTGTATATTTGACTGACTGTAGCAATGATACTCTAACAAACCATGACTGCAGCAGTGTTTTTTTCCACATACTTGGGAAGGAGGATATAATGTCAAAGAAAGCAGGGATAGATGTATTCCCACACCCCTCATGGATGCTACAAGGTGTCAAATGTTTTAGAAAAATAAGTTCTGCTTAATATTTAATTGAAAGTAAGTAGTAGTGGTGTTTTATTATCTCCCCTTGAAGCAATCGAGACGATGTAGAATAGAAGTGTTATCAAGGTATAAGGGAGCTATTACAACGGCAGCTCCTGAGGTTAAGGGTGAAACACAAGAAGATGAAGACGATATTTCAGGCAGAAGGAGACGATCAAAGAGTTCTTGTCGTGGACCAAGGGTATTGAGTTGTGGTGGTGGTGGGATTGCTGCAGTCATGACTCAAATTTTATATCTTTGTTAGATTGCTGACTGCAGTAAAATCTATTACTACTGTACTTGTACTTTTTTTCGCGGGTACTTATTTTCGCGAATTGTGTATTTCAAACACGTTTGTGGGTATTCATTTTCGCGATTTTATAATTTTTGCCTTTCAGGTGAAAGGTTTGATTTAGATTCGCGTGTATTTATTTTCGCGATAATAAACCAATGCGAAATTCGTGAAAATAAAAAAACCGCGAAAATTAGTACAATTACAGTATATACCATACATCTTTCATGACTGCAGTAAAGAAATAACAAGAGAAATATTTGAAATAATGGACGAAAGTACAAATTATTTGAACATGAATTAAAATCTGAGAAAAGGAATACATACATTTAAGAAATGGGTTGAACATTGAGGGCTTGGAAAAAAATGGAGAAAATAATCATTATTATTTCCCCTGAAAGAACAAGTGGTGAACATGTTTATTGGAGATAAGGACATGGGAGGTTGAAGGAACCATCAACTGTGATACCTCAAGACTGGTGATCCTTATAGGAACAGATGATCCGATAGTATTTGTAAATGTGGACTCATTTGCTGTAATGAGGGGATAACTTGCTGCAGTCATGATTCATATTTAATCAAGAAAATTAATTTTGCTTTACGAAACCTCTGCAATATTTTTACTTAATTTACTAAATACTTGTTTTTCTAATTTTTTGCAATGCTTATAAAAACCATAAGCCTGTTATTTTGAATAATTATAAAGATTCTAAGAAATTAGTCACAGATGTATAATTTTACAAGATGCAGAGGTTTTATTATGTATATTCACTAATAAAATTTATAACTTACAGAGCAGACATTTTGTATAGCTTTGATATAATTCATCCATATTTTATATCACATGAAAGTTGCAATTTTATATCTGTACACTAATGTCATTTTGTAATTATAGGCAAAACTACACTGTATATAAATATATTTTGTTTTTTATAATTTTTGTGTCTTAGTGGAATTTAAATTATGAGATTTCTGTTTTATAATTTCAGGTACAAAAAGCATGCATATGAAAACCACATTGTTATATATGATATGATTGTATTATATTCAGGAGTAGAGCCAAGATTTCTATTTAAATAATGATTTTTATTTAATTTTAAAATTTATGAAATAAGTAAGAGAAAGGCTGGTGATTATCATAGTAATTATATTTGTTTACATACATTATGTTTTATATTTATATGTTTAAGATATGTTTTTCAGAAACCTTGATTATTTATTGAACATTTAACAGCAGAAAAGGTTATTTTTGCATTCTGGTATTATTTTTTCAAGCCTCATCATCTTGGGTAGATTGTCCATAAACATGGTATATTTTTATGCCCCACCTACGATAGTAGAGGGGCATTATGTTTTCTGGTCTGTGCGTCCGTTCGTCCGTCCATCCGTTCGTCCGACTGTCCCGCTCCAGGTTAAAGTTTTTGGTCAAGGTAGTTTTTGATGAAGTTGAAGTCCAATCGACTTCAAACTTAGTACACATGTTCCCTATGATATGATCTTTCTAATTTTAATGCCAAATTAGAGTTTTTACCCCAATTTCACGGTCCACTGAACATGGAAAAGGATAGTGCGAGTGGGGCATTCGTGTACTGAGGACACATTCTTGTTTTCTCTGAATTATATCACACTTTCAAGGATTTTTTAGTGTATTTTTCTAGTCTTTTGGACTTGAGCATTCAAAGTACAAATGCTGCACTGCACATAACAAATGTTCCTCCAATAACTGTATCAGATGACCAAAAACTTGTATAAATAACAGAAATCCATGTGAAACATTTGATAGCATTAAATCCAAAAGGTCATACATAAAACAACCAAATACTCTAAAGTAATTATCATTTATAGAACTTTTGCATCATCATGGTTGGATAAACTTTAAATATCTCTACTGTGATTGGAAGTTTTGATGGTTATAGTACATTTTTAGCTCACCCTTCCTGAAGGGCCAAGTGAGCTTTTCTCATCACTTGGCGTCCGTCCTCCATCGTCGTCATCCATCGTCGTCGTCATCTGTCGTCGTACTTAACTTTTTACATTTTGAACTTCTTCTAGAGAACCACTGAATGGAATGAAACCAAACATGGCATTAAAGGTTCAGTATGAGGTGCTGACCAAGTGTTGTTACATTGTAGCCAATCCATTATCCAAGATGGCCGCCAGCATGGGACTTAGTTTAACATAGGACCCTATTGGAAATGCATACAAATGACTTCTTTTAGAGAACTACTGAATGGAATGAAACCAAACATGGCATGAATGTTTCTTATGAGGTGCTGACCAAGTGTTGTTGCTTTGTAACCGATCCATTATCCAAGATGGCCTCCAGCATGGGACTTAGTTTAACATAGGACCCTATGGGAAATACATACAAATGTCTTCTTTTTGAGAACCACTGAATGAAATGAAATCAAACATAGCATGAATGTTTCTGATGAGATGCTGACCAAGTGTTGTTACATTGCTGATCCAACATCCAATATGGCCACAAGCAGGAAGGGGGGGGGCTTAGTTTAACATAGGACCCTATGGGAAATGAAATGCATACAAATGACTTCTTTTAGAGAACCACTGAATGGAATGAAACCAAATATAGCATAAATGTTTCTTATGAGATGCTGACCAAGTGTCGATACTTTGTAGCCGATCCATCATCCAAGATGGCCGCTAGCAGGGGGCTTAGTTTAAGATAGGATTTATGGGGAAATGCATACAACAGTCTTCTTCTAGAGAACCACTGAATTGAATGAAATCAAACATAGCATGGATGTTCCTTTCCTTATGAGGTGCTGGCCAAGTGTTGTTACTTTGTAGCCAAATTTTATCTTTTTTATATGATTTCAAAAACCCAAGTAGAGTCAGGTGAGCGATAAAGGCTCTTGAGAGCCTCTAGTTTTTTACCCCCAAAAAGGAGAATAAAAAAGGGATGTGTGACACAACTGCATACTATACAAGGCTAAATTATAGATACACAGGGACAAAAAAAACAACATAAAAGGACAATGCATAGTAGATGTAGACATTTTGATATTAATTACTCTTTATTTGATTTTATAGGGAGAGATAGGTTTACCTGGTAACCATGGATCTCAAGGAGAGAAAGGTCAGAAAGGCAGCAGAGGTAAAAAGGTAATGATATATATATGTTTGTATGGTTAAACCTGTGCATTTAGTTAGAGTATACTTTGAAAAATTAATAAACTCCTTATATCTTATATTTCTTTGGATTTTCCTGAAGATTGTTTACTATTTAATTATCATTTTCCATCCATGTCCTAAATTTTAAGAAATAAATTTTCATCACAGAAACTAAGACATACTGTTCAAAGACCAGTTACTGTCATCTGGCATTTTATTCAATAACAAATGTGTTGCGTAATATTATCCATTAAAAATATTCTTACCACATCATGGGGAGATGTGTGTCATCCTTCTATGATGCTCTCAGTTTTAGAAAACTGTTCAATTTCTGATAAAGTAATAGTGTGAGCCAAAATTTGTTCCTGTGAAAAAAGTTCCAGTGGAACTAATTTCACAGGAAATATGTTCTGGGAGAACTTTTTTCACAGACAATTTCTATATAATTTGTTCCATCTCTATGAAATAAGTTCCACACTTTACTTGGTGAAATAAGTTCTGGGTTGGTGCAATTTGTTCCTTACCTAGTGAAATAAGTTCCATGTTTGTGAGATTTGTTCCTTACCTGGTGAAATAAGTTCTGGATTTGTGAAATTTGTTCCTCACCTGGTGAAATAAGTTCCTCGTCTGTGAAGTATGTTCCACTGGTTAAACAAGTTATCTTATATACTGAGCACTTGTCATCAGTGAGTTTAAAGTCATTATAAAATACATGTATTATATTGATAATGTAAATTATGTAATAAATAAAAAGTGTAAACATCCAATTGGATCATGTGGAGTAAAGCAAAAGTTTAATAACATGCTCAATTAATAATACTAAAAATGGCACTTACTAGTATGAGGCAGGAAAGAGTAGAATAAGAAATTATAATAAAAGTTATCCTGAAAAAAAGTATTATAGTTAAAGATGAACATTTGTACTTTTTTGAAAAGGACAAAGTGACTGATCAATTATATTAAGACATAAAGAAACAAAAAACACACTCTTTTAAAACTGTACAATGACCATAGCTAAGTACATGTATGATTAGAACACCCATGACAGATCATCAGGAAAGAAGGAGGTCGAATACCACATAAACGATAAAACATAGATACATTATCATCGCTTTTATTTCTTATCTTCATCCTACAGTCATGCCTTCAACAGTCAGGGCACTTACTGAAATAAGTGATTTTTAAATCACTTATATGAGTAGCAAATTTGAGGTTTTGTCACAAATTGGGATTTTGTAGTTTTTTCAAAATTTTAAACACATAGGTTTAAATAATATCTTTTAATTAGTAAAATTTAAAAAAAATGAACTTTTTGCTTCTTTTAAGTAGCAAGGTTTATGACTTTGATGCTATCATTTAGCTGAAAATTCTATTTTAGTTGAAAAAATGCTATAATAATGGCTTTACATAATGAACTGATACTTTCTTAAAAGATTTTTCCCAGCAGTGGGGGTATTTTTCCTGTGAAGTTCAAGGTTTCATCTTTCAGATTATGTAATAAAATTCTACTGTTCGCGATAAAAATTTCACTGTTCGGGGGTGTTGAAATTAGTTGGGGTAATTAAAAGAATGATACTTAAAGAAGTGATTTTTGGGAAGGAAATTGAGGTCTGATACTTAAACAAGTGATTTTTATGTCATTATCCTAGATTCAGTATAAGGTCATCAATTGAAATGACCTGGTCATCCTAGACAACACAGATGTTGGTTCTGATAAGTTTAGAAACATAATTAGTCCCTGGATCATTAGTATTCTATATTTAAAGCTACAATAAAATTAAATCACTTCTTCTAGTGATTAATTTGTACTATTTAAATAAGTTTTAAGTAAGTCCCCTGACTGTTCAATTGCAAATGTACTCCATGCGAGCACAGAACTTATTTTCTGTGAAATAGGTTAGAGCAGAACATTTTCATTGATCTCTATAAAATACCTTCGTTTAAAACTAATATCACAAGAACTTATTTCACTTTTTTTTTTAAATTTTAGTATTGGAACAAAACTCATGGTTCTGTGATTTTTGTTCCGGAACTTATTTCACTTATTTCACACTTGGTTAAAGAATTAGTTCTGGAACAAATTTTATAGTGCTGGAACATATTTTCTGTGACATAAGTTCCGGTGGAACATATTTCCTATGAAATTTGTTCCGGCGGAACAAATGTCACGCCGGAACAAATTTTTTGTTACAATAGCAAAGCTTATTTTGGACATAAAATTTCCTTCAAAGGAATAGAAAAGGGTTTATTAATTTTAGAATAAATTTCTACGATCCCCTTCAATGCAGTGTAACTTGTTGATTTCAAGTGACACAAGTTCAAGATCAGTTTAGATTTAGCAAAAGTCTGAGGGATTCAGAATTTATATATGGAATGACAATATGGTTGATTCATTTGAAAATCTCCATCACTGTTTGCCTCAAAACAGCAAAATATGACAAAATTTCCTTTCTTTTTAAAAACAATGGCGAATATAGAAGATTTTTTTGATTATTTTGCCATTGTTCAGGGTAAACGAGGTAGGAGAGGCAAGACTGGTAGACCAGGAGCAAATGGTTTACCTGGACAGGTGGGAGAACAGGGAGACAAAGGAGACATGGGAAAACCAGGACCTAAAGGAGGACAGGTAATACATTCAGCTAAGGAAAGAACAAAATAATTGTCATATCAGTGCAAGAGAACAGGTATCAGTTGGTCAAACTCTTATTACTAATGTTTTAAATTTTTCTTTTTTTTTCATTTTTACCTAACTTTTAAGGTAATTTTTTTATTCCACATTTTTTTACAAAATTTTGTTTCAAAGTCATACCTGTCTCAGAGCTTCTGCTGCTTGGGAATTCTATCCAGTAATTTGGGATTGAAAGTATTCACTGTGGAATCAATTATTATCGTGGGTATCATTTTTTGTGGATTGATGGATATTTGATTTCGTGCTTTTGTCAAACTCTGCATGCATAGCCTAAAATTAGTATATGTTGAACATTTAAATTCGTGGTTCCCCTGTACCCACACTATGTAAGAATATTGGTATGCAAAGAATAATAATAAATTTACAATATAACAATAGATCAAGATGTCTTGTAATGAAATCTTTTTATTCTTTACTACTATTATGATATATTCATAAATTATTTAAGAAGTGAATGCTTCTTTTTATAACTTCATTGGGGGTGTAAAAGCCTTGACTGAAGTACCATTTGTATGAAGAGGGGAAGCGCTTCATTCTAAAAATGTGCGCATGGTCAACGCTTTTACAACCCTATGAAGTTACAAAAAGAAGCATTCAATACATATAATTACATTTTTTTAACTAGGATCTTGAAAACACGATTTTTATCAAGTTTTTATTTAATTTACCTGTGCCCTTTATTGTGGGAACTCATGTCATCATGAATGGTAAATTTTATTGTGTAATGAAGTTGATTAAGGAATAACGCGAGATTGCAGTGTAGTCAATCAGAATAACGTATTATAATGAAACATACATCTAATGTAATTATTGACTTGTGCAATGAAATGCCTAAAGTATATTTGATTATAAGATTTATGTATTGATATTTGTATTTGGTATATTTTTGTTCCAGGGTGACAGAGGAACGCCTGGTGTATCAGGAAGTATAGGCAAGCCAGGACCTAGAGGTTTATCTGTAAGTTCACTAGCTGGGTAGTACCTATTATATAGTACGTAAGAAGGCATAGAGTATTACCGTTAATTACCCCTTGAGGTGAATATGTTTCTTGGACAGGAGCCCAAATAACCTCCATGGGTCAACATGGATCTTCAGAAAAGAAAGGAGTCTATACATTATGTCTAAATTTTCCCATGTCTATGCAAAAAACTCTAATGAAAACATATAACAGAAACTATCAAAGATCAGCCATCAGCACAAAGATACCCTAATACCAAAAAACATACCATATGACAGGTTCATCCATCGTTATAAAAAACACATAACTTAACAGTACCTCTTATTTTGTAGGGACTGATAGGTAAAAAAGGTGATTTAGGACCAGTAGGACCACCAGGTTTAGATGGTCTAATTGGGCCACCAGGATTACCTGGACCACCAGTAAGTAATATGTTTATTATCAATAGTGAATTCAGACCAGTAGGACCACCAGGTTTAGATGGTCTAATTTGACCACCAGGATTGCATGGACCTCCAATAAGTTATATGTTTATTGTCAGTAGTAATTCACTAAAACACATGAGTGTCACATATAAATCCATAGAAATAAAATAATATGGATGTTTGTGCTCTTTGATATTGAACCAATAGTACAACCAATTGAACCAATAGTACAACCAATTGAACCAATAGTACAACCTAATTTTTTTTTATTATATATAAAATGAAGATGTGGTATGATTGCCAGTGAGACAACTCTCCACAATAGACCAAATGACACAGAAATATAGGTCACCATACAGCCTTCAACAATGAGTATAAAAGGCCTCACCACATAGTCTGCTATAAAAGGCTCCAAAATGACAAATGTAAAACAAATCAATTGAGAAAACCAATGGCATAATATATGTACAAAAAAATAAACAATTACAAGTTCTTGACTTAGGACAGACACACAGAATGATGTGGGGCTAAACTAGTATGAAGGCGTGAATATTCTCCCTAACCTAGGACAGTGGTTTAACAGTACATTATAAAAACAAACTATAAAAATCAGTTGAAAAAGGCTTAACTCATCAGATTAATACAAATAAAAATACTGCTAACAAAAACACAGGGTGGACATGAATGGGTATTTGTAAATCCAACATTAAAAAGACAGATACATAAAGATATGGTATGTCATAATGAGATCTAATGAGTACTAAGTACAGATCTGAGAGTACTCTCAGTTACTGATAGCTAGTTCAAAGTCAATAACAACTAATAAAAACATCTAAGACGAAAAAGATATTAGCAGTTCACAAACACAATCAGTTAATCAGTCAAATCAATTAAAACTGTTTTAAACTCAACTAATATTGATCTAAGTTCAGTTATGCACAACAAATTTCTTTGTAAATAAGGAGTGATAATTTTTGCTGTGTTTCATGTTATTGTATTCACTGGGGGATTGAGGGGGGATTATATTGATTTTCTTTTTCAACATACCTATCTGCTACTGCAAAACAAAATGAAAAATATAATCATGGCCAAATAAAAATTTGTTATAAGTATAAGACAGTTTATTATCTTATTTAAAAGTGTTTACCCCTATATCAATTAATTTAAAGCCTTCTTACAAAAAAGATGAGACTATAAAATGAGGATATTTTTTTTCAAAGAGACAATAATTAATATGATATTTATTATAGTAATACCATAGACTTTATAATTGGATAATATGGTGATGCATGCTGCTTGAGGGATACAAAAGTACAAAATCTTTAAAATATTCATAAAAATAGCAAAAACATTGAAATCAAAGTAAAAAAAAATGTTAGTTTTTGCTACTCTGGTTGTTTGTTGTTGATAAGTTTGAGTAACAGTATGTTACAGATTTGATGATAAATAGATGATTTATAATGTGCATGGCATGGAGTTGAACTTTGTTTTGCATTAAAACTGTGTAACATGCAGCATGATATGAAATGACAGCTTCAATACAATAAAAAAAAATTAGAAATTACAATAAGGCTAGTCTGAATAGTAGGGAAATATTTACCATCATTACATAATTAAATTGTGCACAAAAAATATTTTGCTGTATTATTGCCATTAGAAATGCATGTCCTTTCAGTCCCCTCCCTTCTTTTTGCGGCATAATGTATTTTATGGAGTGGAGTGTTGGAGTGGAGTATTGGAGTGGAGTGTTGGAGTGAGATTTTGGAGTGAGATTTTGGAGTGAAATTTTTGGAGTGAGATTTTGGAGTGATTTTTTTTTTGGTGAAATTTTAGAGCATATAGTATATTATTAGTAGAATGTCAGGGGGTTAAATGTTTTGTTTAATTTTGAACAAGAATTCATTAAAAATAAATAAAGAAAAATTACAGTGCTAAATATTGATTAAAATTTTGATCACAGATAATCATGAATAATTATTTGGTCATGTTCATTTAAAAATATGAAATATGCTCCTCTCATTAACTCACCTTGTGGGAGTGTCATTTGACTTGTGGTGACAAAGTGCACATTGAATTGTTATTATGCCATATTTTGGGATTTTAAGGGTAATACAGAGTTCGTTCTCATTGTTTTTCCCCAGATGTAAGAGTGTAAGTCTTTAGTTGGATAAAAAACATTGTCATAAACCCCTTCTCATATTTTGTAATTTGCCGTTCAACTAAGGGATATATTTTGTAACTGCCCAGTGGGCTATGGTGTGGGCCCGATTATGAATTTTGACCCAATTGTGTATAGAAGCATAAAAGACGACCTTCTGAAACTGGAGCGGACCAATCGTAACGGTGGGACCAATCATTGCCCTTGGAATCTCAACGATTTTGGTGGGACCTTTAGTATATACGAAGTGTCTGTTAGATTGTGGTCCCGAGACAAGGGCATATGAACCTTTCTAACCCTATTATCAGATACTGAATGCAACCAGCCCCCATTGACTCAACACCATACCTAAAGATATATTTAACTTTATTAAACAAACAAATGCACAGTTATACCCCAATGGGGTTGAAGGCATGACATACAAATTAACAATTACTAAAACAGTACATCATAAAAAACAAAGAAGAACAAATTAATAAGACATTATATACATATCATGCAGCTGTCGAGTCCACCCTCCTCAGTGACCATGACTTTTTAACAAATGGAGCAGCATACTCCAAAGACACGAAAGACATAAAATCAATTTATTAAAATTCTCCATATTATCTATATAAGAATAAGTATTTTTAACTTTCTGTAAAAATTCAAGTCTCAATTTTTCATTTTTTTTTACATACAAACAGAAAGTGTTCTTCATCGTCTATTTTATTTAAAAAAACAATGTTGACATAAACGTTCCTTATTTTTTATATTTCTGTATCTGCCCCTTTCGATTTCCAAAATATGGTCACTTACCCTTAATTTAGTAAAACATTTCCTGATTTCAGAGTTATTTTTTATTAAATAAGGCTCAATTTCATATTTCTTTTTAACTTTACTATAAATAAATAATTTATTATTTTCTGTTAACGAATTCAATTTTTTTTAAAACAGTTTTTTATAATTTTCTTGCATAATGTCTTTTATCTGTATATTCATTTTCTTTTTTTCTTTTATAAAGTAAAAATTTTCAATATCAGATATTTATAAATTATTTTCTATATTGGTACAACCTGCAAATGATTTGCATAATATATTATTACCTGAAACCTGTGATAACCCAGTTCACACGCAAAGAAATACTGCAACCGTTTAAAGAACATTATAGTAAAATCTGCTGAAACTATATTCTTGTGTGTCAATTGAATCTAATGAATTAATAACTGTTTCTTCTAAGTTATCAATGTTCATAGTTGTGTACATCGACGTTATGTACATCATAGGCAATACGGATGCATTCTTTTGTGACCTCGTGTGACTCTATTTTATTAATGAAGTCTTTTGTATCTTGAATGTAAAAGTTATGCCTCTTCAATAATGGTTTTAAGATTAGACCCAGTAATCTTTCAATGCGTCTCGTGGGAGAGTTACACTTATTGATGATTGGTCGGTAAGGAATGTTTATGTTTCCAACTATTTGACCAGTTCGAATGCCTCATTAATTATTTCTAGATTAATTTTATGAACTTTTGGAAGAAGGTACATGTGCCCGGATTTTGATTCATTATTATTCCTCAATAAATTTTAAGTTTGTGAATCTATTTTTTTTCCTATATAGATTTTCAACAATATCTTTTATAGATTTGACAACAAGATTCATTTATTTTCAACTTTTATTAAAAGCGGTTCCTTCAACCAACATACGTAATGAATCTCAAGACTTATATATTTTATTGAGACCATAATTATTATATGCCTTATAACTACAACTAAATAGTTTTGTAAATATTGAAATTTGACCAATCTCTCTTGTTAATATGTATCCACATACTGGAGATATATCATATGTATATATGATATTATATTACTATTGATGTATCTTTACCAGTGCCTGTATTAAAAATTACCATATTACCTATGTTTTATATTTATATTTATAGCTCAGCCTGCTACGAAGGTTTAACCACACACCCCAGGTGTAACAATATTTTCTCAATGTAAATCCAGGAAATAACACTGTAATTGCAGTTCATCTTTTATTATTGTGTTCTATTGATACCGAAATGATAGCTAGGTAATACCAATTAATAACTTATTTTTTCATAAATCCAAATTTCATCTAAATTAAATTCAGAAAATGAAAATACTTTTATCATTGTTGAAAACATTTAAACATTCTTTTTTATTTAAACAGAAGCTCAAGTCAATTAATTTGTAAATCATTTACAGTGAGTTGACTGTTAGTGTTGCTCTCCACCAATTGCAACTCATTCAAAATTTTGACCAAATTGCAATTTGTTTTATTAAACCAAACTGTTCAACTGGTCAGAAAATTGAACAAATTGTTCAATCAAAATGTGAAAGTGCAAGGTGATAAAATAAAATATACTTACAATCCTATAAGACTTTTACTCCACTTTAATGATGTTGTGACAGAAATTAGTTTATCAGTTTGTATAGTTATATTATATTCATTT
Organism: Mytilus edulis; assembly: GCF_963676685.1. NCBI lineage: Eukaryota > Metazoa > Mollusca > Bivalvia > Mytilida > Mytilidae > Mytilus > Mytilus edulis. Next base: position 6,314,317 of record NC_092352.1, on the reverse strand, counting down.
CCATGCTGAAGGGGAACTGTTTATTTTGAATTGCTATTAAATTGTCCAAACTAAGCTTTCATATAGTTTTTCTTTCTAAAAGTATTCTATATTTATAAGAATCAGATATCATTTTAAATAAAACATCATATATTCAGTAAAATATGTGTGAAATAACAATATGCTATTGATAAATTTTCAGGGGAGATAACCTAAAATATTATTCTTTTGAATAAAGACTTTTTGAAAGAAAAGTTATTATCTCCCCCATGGAAACTTCCTACAAACATATATTGCAATTTTACACAATTTTTACTGAATATGAAATGTTTTAATTCACATAATGTCTGATTCTTATAAATATAGAATACTTTTTTGAATTGCTATTAAATTGTCCAAACTAAGCTTTCATATAGTTTTTCTTTCTGAAAGTATTCTATATTTATTAGAATCAGACATTATGTGAATTAAAACATTTCATATTCAGTAAAATATGTGTAAAATTGCTATATATGTTTGTAGGAAGTTTCCATGGGGGAGAGAGTAACTTTTCTTTCAAAAAGTCTTTATTCAAAAGAATAATATTTTAGGTTATCTCCCCTGAAAATTTATCAATAGCATATTGTTATTTCACACATATTTTACTGAATATATGATGTTTTATTTAAAATGATATCTGATTCTTATAAATATAGAATACTTTTAGAAAGAAAAACTATATGAAAGCTTAGTTTGGACAATTTAATAGCAATTCAAAATAAACAGTTCCCCTTCAGCATGGAAATGAATATAATATAACTATACAAACTGATAAACTAATTTTTGTCACAACATCATTAAAGTGGAATTAAAGTCTTATAGGATTGTAAGTATATTTTATTTTATCACCTTGCACTTTCATGACTTGGCTGTGGTTTTCTACAGCAGTTGGTTCAAATTTCTGACCAGTTGAACAATTTGACTTAAAAAAACAAATTGCAATTTGGTCAAAATTTTGAATGAGTTGCAATTGGTGGAGAGCAACACTAACAGTCAACTCACTGTAAAAAACTAAAAACAACAGTGCAAAAACAATAAATATGATACTTTTAAACATGATAATGTGAAGATTTTTTGTTCATTTTACAAAATAATATAATATAATAAAGAATGGAAATGGGGACTAAACCTAATACACGAGCATGTAAAATTCTCCTAATGAGGATGCTGCCAGATTCTTAAGAGATTTGGGAAATAACTCTTAGTTATGCATCAGTAGATCAGGAGAATTTGAAATTGTTTATAAAGGACTGTTGATATGAGGTTGTTCACATTATTAGTCGAATACTTCACTGCATGCATTTTTTTTATTTCTATTTCAGTATAGTTTGTTTTTAAATTATTCACTACAAATTTTTCATCAAATTTCACTCCAAAATCTCACTCCAAAAATTTCACTCCAAAATCTCACTCCAAAAGTTCACTCCAACACTCCACTCCAATACTCCACTCCAACACTCCACTCCATACAATACATTATGCCTCTTTTTGCTATAAGAACAAACTAAAAGACTGACCACTGGATTAATGATTTTAATTGATCTTTACCATTGTTTGACTTTTGGATCAGGGGTTTGTACTTTATAAGCACAACTTGTCTAGATACAATTAATGTATTAATGTTGATGCTCAATAAGATCTCTACTTTATTTGTAATCATCTATCCCAGAGATGGGTGTTATTAAGATTTGTAGATTTTACTGCAACAGAGATAATTCTGATTCTGGTTTAGATATCAATATACAATTTATTTTCTGGTAGGCAACAATAGTAGCATTTTCGTGATACAGACTTTAGAAACTTGATTTTTATAACAAAACCTTTCTAGAATGAATTTTTTTTATTAGGGCAGTATTTTTTTAGTCCAAAAATAAAGTTTCTTTATGCAATTTGTACTTATCTCCCTTGCCTATCAATTTTGCACTTAAGGGGGCTCACAGGTCTAAATCATTTTTTTTATTTAATATAGGATTTCGCTATATTATCTATATCTTTATCTTATACTTAATAGAAAAATAAAATAAAAAAATGGGGTCACCGTTCATTCACGCTCACAATCTGCCTTCGAAAGAAGCATACAGCACCTTTTTTCTGTTGAACTAATAGGAGAAATAGAAGTAAAATCGAAATAAAAAAATAACTTAATTACAGAAATCGCTCAAATTTTACAATAGTTTAGTTTAAGTACAGCTTATATGAAAATTGTAATAAAAAATATAGGTCACCGATGAGTTAAAATAGTTATTTCAATTTCAATGCCAAAAAATGGCATTTTTGCACCAAAGGGAGATAATTTGGAGCTTTTTCACGTATATCTACATTTTTGGTCATCTGGGACCAACACGAATTGATTTTTTTTAATGGTTTTTGTACCATAAGATAAAGTAACAACTACTAAAGGTAATAAATAAAATTTGTAATGAAAAATAAATGGTTTTTTTTTTTCTGGAATTTTTATACCCTCTAGCCTCCTTAAAGCACCTGTCTCATCACAGGGTAGAAACAACTTCTGAGGTCCTTTTGTGCTTAGAAAATGAACTAGTTTATCTTTGATATAATGCAGAGTGCACAAAGTGTCCAATAATAACAAAAAAATATCAGCTGCTCACAACAACCATTATCTTAATTTTACTACCATACTATCTTCATAAAAGGACTGTGCCCTTTACACTAAAGTGTTTATTGTCCTACAGGTGAAATAATGCTGGTAGTATTTTGCACCAACTTTGACACAGACATAGAAATTCATTAATCAAATAATTTACAGATGTTATTATTGGCAATAAACCAATATATGCACTTCTCATTGTCCTAACATCTCCCATTTTTGTATAAAAGGATCAAAGAAGAAGTTACAACGATGAAATCTTCAGTAGCAATATGGAATCTTTCAAATTAGTATCCACTAATGCCTTAGCTGAAATTGTTGTAAAATGGTTTTGTTTTGTCTGCATTATTTGATATGGAAATTATTTTCTTATTTGGTAATTAATTTGAAGGTAAAAGTTATTCTAAATTTTCATTACTACATGTAAAATACTAAAAATCATGGTCATACTCTAAAATTTAGTATTTAATTTTCTAATTTGGTATTTAAATGAATGTAATGTCCATTCAGTTGTGTACCTCATTTATACTGAGTACTGTTTTGGAGATATTTCCGATAAAGTTTATTAGTGTGCTGCTGTAAGGGAGATAACTTCATCAAAGTCTTGAAGCCAGTACTGTAAGGGAGATAATTCTGATAAATGATTCGTATTGTGTGCTACATATTTGTTCTTGCATTATATACATAATTTTTCAGTTGTTGTGTACATTATTTTATAAACTAATTGATCCATTTAATATCTTATTTCATTTTAACAAACACATATCTATATGATCTAAGAACTTTATGACTGTTTGTTTGCATGTTGCCAGTTCATACAGACCAGAGCGCTATGTGCATGATGAATGTTACATTTAGATACAGGACAAGATAATGCTGATTACACTGTTTTGCATGTTCCCTTTTTAAAGAGGACAAGAAAAGTTTAGCATCATGTGAGTTTATTAGGATATTTAAAAAAGTATTAACAATACAGAAATAGCAATATATTGTGAAAACAGCTCTAGTCTAACTGGTTCAGAGGCAAATTTGAATTATTGCAATCAATTGAATCAAATCATTTATTGACATTTATAAAATTTTAGTCTAGCCTGCAGATCTTTTTAAAATGCTGTCATTGATTCTGCTAAGTGACTACAATGAGTTTATGAATATAAATTCTACCCCTGTAACCAAAGGGATACAACATTTCGCAAATAGTTCCATTTTTAAACTGTACAGTTTTTGGATTGAAATATTTTCATTATATGATAATTATATTGAGAGAGAAGATTTAAATGATGATGGCCTGGATCTACTACTAAAATTAATTATCCACTTATGGACAAATCTGGATATCCTTTTTCATGTTATCAACATCATTTTACAAGGTAATTTGAAATGTCATTAGACATGTGTTGATATTTATGTTCAATCACATACACAAAGTTTGAGAATGCAAAGAATGCATGTTTGGATACAAATTAGGAACTAATAAGATAAATGAATTAAGCTAAAACTAACATTACAGTCTTGCTTGCTATAGATATCATCTCTTTTTCAAAAGTAAAATCCTGTCTTTGTCAAGTCATAATCTTCTTGTTACACTGTAGTAGTATCTATGTATTTGGAATCTTAGTTTAAAGGTCATCGATTGTATACAGTGAGTTTTTTCTGGTCTAGAGGGTGACAATTACATACAGGTTGGACTGTTTAGAAATATAAGAGAAACTGAAAAAACAGTTCAGCTGATTCTGAAAATAGATATTAGCCACTTATCAATGTAATATTGACATTTCAGTATTTCTGACTAAAGATAATCCTGAATTTTGTATTTTCAGAATTTGTACCCGTCAACGAAATAAAATTAAACAAAATTTTTTTTGAACTGTTAATATATATACTCAAAGTTGTCCTTTTATTTATAGGGTGAACCTGGCATATCTGGAGGAACATTAGGGGATGACGGGAAAAGTTTGATGGTAAGATTTGTCTTTGTAGAATTGACAAACACAATATTGTTTTTTATCTATAAAAGGCTTTCCAAATGTAAAATGCAGGAATCATTTTTGTTTTAAAAATGAGCTAGCTGAAATTTTTGCAATTCATTTTAAATGTGTGTGACATTTGAAGTGCTCTCAATCTTGTGTACAGAAGTCAGTTGCTAAATGAACAGTTTTAGTCTCACCTTGACAGAGTCTAAAAGCGAGACATAGGTATGCTGTTTCTGACATTGTCAGCGCCAGCGTCAACATTGAATTTGTTTGTGATTAGGTCTAGTTTATTGTTAACGGAAAGTGGTAGGTTAATCAAAGTTGGTATGCAGTTGTATAAGCATTGGAATATCTCATTACCATGGAGATATATGGACCTTCCTCCTCAGTTTTGGTCTATGAAACTTTTGCTTATTTTACATGTATTAGTTTTTGATTAGGTCAGTTTATTGGGAACCACTAGTGGAAGCTGGTCAATGATATTTGGTATGCAGTTATATAATCATTGACACATCTCATTTCCATGGAGATTGTTTAACCATGTACCTCGTTCAATGTTCATTGACTTTGAATATTTGCAAAACTTATGTAAGATGTTAAAGTGTTGCTATTTTAATTTCAACATTTGCATAATCAAAATTACAAAAAGGTGAGACATATCTGTGTCATAACAGTTTTGAAAAGGAAGAATGTCTTTCTCATCATTGTTTTCTCTTATATGATTCATTCCACTATCTTTATTTTGATCTCATGATGTAAATCATGTAATGGAATTTTAAAGAAATGTTTCAGCATTTCACAAATTACTGCATTCACATTTTGAAGTAAAGTCATTGACACAGAGAGGGATGTCATTTGAAGAAAAAATACAGTTCAGCAAAGTCAGAGTGAAAACTGTAAACAATGTTTTGAGACAAATAACAAATAAACCTTGTGCACAACTGTGCTACATTGGAGTAGAGTTGTCTCCCCTTCCCCAGTGACTTGATTATTTTATAATGCTTTGCTTAATAATTAGCTTAATAAAATGTATATCTCTATAAAATATGTCTTTCAAAGATGCTGTAGTACTATAAAAAGCATCCAAAGTATAATGTTAATTAAGAAATAAAGAGCTATGTCCCTTCAGTCTGGTTGCAACTGCATAGTTTTTTACTTAACATTTTTGTTAATTAAGGGAATTCGCTACTCAGTTTAAAAATAAATAGCTTTTCAAAACACTAGTATATATTGATAGGGGATTAAAAAAGGAACCACAATAGCAAAAAAAAAAATTAGATCAATGTGCTTGTTTTCGAGATATTAGCCATTGAAATTTTGGTGGGGAAATATTTTCTCTTGATTTTTCATAGCTTTATCAGTGACAAATTTATGTTCTCAAAAACTATTAAAAAATAACAACGATTTTATAAGACTTCTTTTTCAACAGATGGCTTATAATTATATATGTAAAAGATTTTTAAAACAAAAAATGGGGGTGAATGAGCAAAATTTTTTAAGGCATTCAAATGGGTAAAACCAGAGGATTCCGAAAATCTGACAAAAATTCCAAAACATGACAAGCGAACATTTATGTTTATGTTGTTTTAAAAAAATATCATAAACACAATTATACTCCGCTTTAAAAAAAAGTTAGGGTATACTGTTTTATTATACCCCCACTTTAAAAAAAAGTTAGGGTTTACTGTTTTATTATACCCCCACTTTAAAAAAGTTGGGGTATACTGTTTTACCTCTGACTGTCCATCTGTCAGTCCGTCTGTCCGTCCTATGAATATTTCCGTCGCATTTTTCTCAGGAACTACTATGCAAGGATTTCTGAAATTTGGTTTCAGGGTTTATATAAGTCAGCTATACCGTGTGATGAGTTTCCAGATTTATCGCTCAACAACTTCCTGTTTAACGAACACTTGTATCATTTTACACATGATAGCCAAGTTGAAACTTTCAGTTTAACGAACACTTGTATCATTTTACACATGATAGCCAAGTTGAAAATTTTCGTCGCATTTTCCTCAGGAACTACAATACAAGTATTTGGTTTTAGGGTTTTTATAAGTCAGCTACAATGTGTGATGGGTTTTCAGAATCATCACTCAACAACTTTCTGTTTACCCAAATATTTGGGTGGGGGTGTCATTAGTGAGCAGAAGCTCACAGTTTTACTTGTTTTATTTGTTTCTTTCAGTTACATGGACCACCAGGTCCCCCAGGGCCAATGGTAAGTAATTTTGTTTCTTTCAGTTATATGGACCACCAGGTCCCCCGGGGCCAATGGTAAGTAATTTTGTTTCTTTCAGTTACATGGACCACCAGGTCCCCCAGGGCCAATGGTAAGTAATTTTGTTTCTTTCAGTTACATGGACCACCAGGTCCCCCAGGTCCAATGGTAAGTAATTTTGTTTCTTTCAGTTACATGGACCACCAGGTCCCCCAGGGCCAATGGTAAGTAATTTTGTTTCTTTTAGTTACATGGACCACCAGGTCCCCCAGGGCCAATGGTAAGTAATTTTGTTTCTTTCAGTTACATGGACCACCAGGTCCCCCAGGTCCAATGGTAAGTAATTTTGTTTCTTTCAGTTACATGGACCACCAGGTCCCCCAGGGCCAATGGTAAGTAATTTTTTTTGCAATCTTCAACCTTTGAACTGTATTTTTATTTGGGTTTTAGTACATTATTTACATAAGATAACCTTAAAAAGAAACATTACCTACAAACAAAAAATAGACCAACAACGCCAGAGCAAAGGAAAATATGCAGTGAACAAAAAATAGTAAAAAGAAGGCACAGTCAAGAAAAAATCAGTATGAGAAATTTGAACCTGATCTGAAACAAATTTTAAGCGGTTTCTCCTGTACTACAAGAAAAACTATAATTTTTGAATGCCACTCTATTAAATGTTATAATTAATGCATGGCTGTCTCTTAAGAATTTAATTTTATATATAGGACCAATTTAATAACTTTATTAATTCTGATAATTTTTTCTACAGGGACCTATGGGATTAAGAGGACCTCCAGGAATCAAGGTATTTATATTTCTATATATTTGTAGGAACTGTTGTTCTGTACTCCAAAAAAAAATAGATCTTTGGAAGTATATAAGTCAGTTTTATCTGGCAGTGAAAAAAGATTTTTATAGGCAGTCAAACTTATATATTGTCCTGAATAAATGACCAATCGTAAATATAATTGTTCTAATACCTGTTAACCAATATTAACTACTACTCACACAAACAAAACCTCACAGTAGGAGAAGTTAAAAATGAGTTATGGTTATTTTTTTATTTTAGGGAGACAGGGGACCATCAGGACCCAAAGGTGAAACAGTAAGTCACAGTAGGTTGTATAAAGGTACCAGATAATAACATCTAAACAGCATAACATTATAACACATACATACATTCACTCAAAACAATACAAACATAAAACTTCTCACAGATGTGTTGCCTGGTGATATGCTTCACTACAAGCTGACTTCTCACAGATGTGTTGCCTGATAATATGCTTCACTACAAGCTGACTTCTCACAGATGTGTTGCCTGATGATATGCTTCACAACAAGCTGACTTCTCACAGATGTGTTGCCTGATGATATGCTTCACTACAAGCTGACTTCTCACAGATGTGTTGCCTGATAATATGCTTCACTACAAGCTGACTTCTCACAGATGTGTTGCCTGATGATATGCTTCACTACAAGCTGACTTCTCACAGATGTGTTGCCTGATGATATGCTTCACTACAAGCTGACTTCTCACAGATGTGTTGCCTGATGATATGCTTCACTACAAGCTGACTTCTCACAGATGTGTTGCCTGATGATATGCTTCACTACAAGCTGACTTCTCACAGATGTGTTGCCTGATGATATGCTTCACTACAAGCTGACTTCTCACAGATGTGTTGCCTGATGATATGCTTCACTACAAGCTGACTTCTCACAGATGTGTTGCCTGATGATATGCTTCACTACAAGCTGACTTCTCACAGATGTGTTGCCTGATAATATGCTTCACTACAAGCTGACTTCTCACAGATGTGTTGCCTGATGATATGCTTCACTACAAGCTGACTTCTCACAGATGTGTTGCCTGATGATATGCTTCACTACAAGCTGACTTCTCACAGATGTGTTGCCTGATGATATGCTTCACTACAAGCTGACTTCTCACAGATGTGTTGCCTGATGATATGCTTCACTACAAGCTGACTTCTCACAGATGTGTTGCCTGATGGTATGCTTCACTACAAGCTGACTTCTCACAGATGTGTTGCCTGATGATATGCTTCACTACAAGCTGACTTCTCACAGATGTGTTGCCTGATGATATGCTTCACTACAAGCTGACTTCTCACAGATGTGTTGCCTGATGATATGCTTCACTACAAGCTGACTTCTCACAGATGTGTTGCCTGATGATATGCTTCACTACAAGCTGACTTCTCACAGATGTGTTGCCTGATGGTATGCTTCACTACAAGCTGACTTCTCACAGATGTGTTGCCTGATGATATGCTTCACTACAAGCTGACTTCTCACAGATGTGTTGCCTGATGATATGCTTCACTACAAGCTGACTTCTCACAGATGTGTTGCCTGATGATATGCTTCACTACAAGCTGACTTCTCACAGATGTGTTGCCTGATGATATGCTTCACTACAAGCTGTGGTCTTTTTAGTTTAAATTTTGTAGAGACTACAACACAAAAAAAGTATTTGAAGGTCAACATTCAGTGTTCAATGGACATATAGATTCTCTCACTGAACAAATATGTTACAATATTTCTCGTTGAAACAGTTAAAATATGTAAAATTTAACTATTGATAGTGGAGAAATATCGCAATACACAAGTTACAGTATTGAATACATTTCTCTAATGATTTTATTCTTCCTGTTCAAAGATTTGCAGAAAGTTCTTTATATGTGACATCATCAGGCATGTTACCAGTAAATATACATAAGCATTTTGATCTTTAAACTCTTAGAAGTTTGGGGCATATAAACGTTTAATATATGCCACACAGCCCTATATTTTGACCTTGGAAAAAAATTGTAGTGCATTTGAACTTTCTATTCTAGGATATAATTTTTTTCAAAACTTCAAATTAAAAGTGGTACAGGTTTAGCCATAAAAGGAGTTTACAGAAATGCAACCTATAGCACAAAAATTAGAGAAAAATGTCTATCCAACCTGTAGCACTCTAAATAGCTCTTGAGTTTATAAAATTAAATACAAACACTGTAAGATCTGTCATCATAACTAAATTCTGACATTGATTAGGTTTTTTCATTTGATTTGTTAAAGCCCATCTAAGATGGGACATATTATTGTATATCAGCCTGTTTGGTATGGCTGTCTGATGACTCTGATCATCAACACAAATTTGCGTATTAATTTTCTAGTCATTTGCCTTTATTGTGTGAATCCACGAGGTTGGCTAAAAACCACCAAGATGATAAATTGATGCCATTGTTATTCTTCTACATTCACATTTATTCTTGTTAACAAATGTGCCATGTTCTAAACAAAAAATGTTGTAGATTAGATGTATGTTTTCAACATTTTTCAAAAAAAGTTAAAAAGAGTAGAAAATTGTGTTGACTCAGATTTGTTTTTAAAAAGTTTATAAATATTCTGCTTCAGTTCCTGAGATATAATGGAGTTACCCATGATCCATGAAAATTGAAATTGAAGTATACTGATATATATATATATTACAGGGTGAAAAGGGCAAAACAGGCCTCATTGGACCAATTGGATTACCTGTAAGTTACTTAAACTTTCAATACTTTGGTCAATATTAGGGTTTATGATAATATCCAATGAAGTAAAGAATGAATTTTTTCCTATTTGAAAATGCAACTGAGTACAGCCAACCTTATCTGAATAAGGAATGAAGAATTGGAAAATATAAAAAAGAAGATGTGGTATGATTGTCAATGAGACTACTCTCCACAAGAGACCACATGACTCAGAAATTAACAATTAGGTCATCAAAAGGCCTTTAGCAATGAGCAAAGCTCATACCAGATAGTCATCTATATGGTATTTAAAGCTTGAAGAAACCGCCTATAAAATTTTTTCCTGAATTTAAAATGGGGGCCCCATGTTCTGAAAAGGAAAATTTTAGCTATTCTCTATCCAAAGAGATCCATTGATACCAAAACATTGCATTAGAAGATTTCATTCAAGTATGAAAGTAACTTGTTTTGCAGTATTTATTTGAAATTAGATTTATCTTTAAAATGGATATATATCTGTCTATTTAACATACAGAGAATGAATAAGCTTAGCATTCTGATAACGAGCCATGTTTGTTACGTCTACAATCAAATATTTTTCAGTAATAATATTTATAAAATGTGAGCTGCATGTAGTAATTGTTTTTTTATGTTGCTAAATTCATTTGTTTGCTTGCTATGTATGATGTAGGGAGCGCAGGGGCCTCTAGGAGATTCTGGCCCAGCGGGCGCTGATGGACACCATGGTCCAGTGGTGAGTCAATGTTACAGCATGAATGTTCATATAAATGCTGCATCTCAAGTTTGTATGTTAAAGTAAATAGGCCATGTATCAAAAGTTTGTATGTCAAAGTTAGGCCATGTATCTAAAGTTTGTATGTCAAAGTTAGGCCATGTATCTAAAGTTGTATGTCTAGATTTGGCCATGTAAAATTAATTATCTGGTTCTATGTGTCTGTTGAAGGTCAACTATGACAAAGGGCAAGTTCTAGCTGCTGTCATAAGATAATCATTTTCATACCTTTGTGCATGGTTTCAAATCTTTTCTGTAGCAATGTAAACAGGAGGTCCAAGACCATAAAATACAAGTCATGTTTGATGGGGGGGGGGGGGGGGTATAAAAGGTTTCAAAAGCCAGATGATTAAATTTACGAGACCTATACAAGTATTATGATTGCAGTGTGTCACAAAGTTTGATGCAGTTGTTGTCAAGGGAATGCTTATCTTTTTTTGCCATTCAGCATTTTCATATTTTTATTGAAACAAAACTTGAGAATGAACCATCCAGAAGATGCTGCGGATATCATGATAAAAGCATTGCTTATTTATCTATTTAAGCTTTTATCTCCTAGTGTATTTAGAGTAACTGTTTTTGTACCTTCATCTATAAAATTGTTTGATATTATGTTTCTTGTTCATGACTTGCAACTTTCATGTGAAGTATATGTTGTAAACTAACAATGGCTATATCATTATACATTGTATATATATTTTTAGCTCACCTGGCCTAAAAGGCCATGTGAGCTTTTCTCATCACTTGGCGTCCGTCGTCGTCGTCGACGTCGTCGTCGTCGTTAACAATTTTTCAAACATCTTCTCCTCTGAAACTACTGAATGGATTTGAATGAAACTTAGCATGATTGTTCCTTAGAGTATCCTGCATAAAGTGTGTGCTTCGATTTTTGATCCGTCAAAAAACATGGCCGCCGTTACTTAAAATAGAACATAGGGGTCAAATGCAGTTTTTGGCTTATATCTCAAAAACGAAAGCATTTAGAGCAAATCTGACATGGGTAAAAATGTTCATTAGGTCAAGATCTATCAGCCCTGAAATTTTCAGATGAATCAAACAAACCATTGTTGGGTTGCTGCCACTTAATTGGTAATTTTAAGGAAATTTTGCAGTTTTTGGTCATTATCTTGAATATTATTATAGATAAAGATAAACTGTCAACAGCAAAAATGATCAGCAGAGTAAGATCTACAAATAAGTTAATAAGAACAAAATTGTCAATTGACCCCTTAAGGGGTTATTGTCCTTTAATGACAATTTTTCACAATTTGTTCATCATATTTGCTAACTTTAAAAAATCTTCTCCTCTGAAACTGCTGAATGGATTTGAATGAAACTTAGCATGATTGTTCCTTAGCTTATCCTGCACAAAGTGTGTGCTTTGATTTTTGATCCGTCAAAAAACATGGCCGCCGTTACTGAAAATAGAACATAGGGGTCAAATGCAGTTTTTGGCTTATATCTCAAAAACAAAAGCATTTAGAGCAAATCTGACATGGGGTAAAAATGTTCATTAGGTCAAGATCTATCAGCCCTGAAATTTTCAGATGAATCAAACAAACCATTGTTGGGTTGCTGCCACTTAATTGGTAATTTTAAGGAAATTTTGCAGTTTTTGGTCAATATCTTGAATATTATTTTAGATACAGATAAACTGTTAATAGCAAAAATGTTAAGCAAAGTAAGATCTACAAATAAGTCAATTTGACCAAAATTGTCAATTGACCTCTTAAGGAGTTATTGCCCTTTAAAGACTTTTTTCACAATTTGTTCATCATGTTGACTTACTTTAAAAAATCTTCTCCTTTGAAACTGCTGTATCAATTTCAGCCAAACTTAGGCTAAATGAGTTTTAGAGTTTCAGAGTATCTAGTTTAAATATATATTTTATTTCCTTGTATGTCAAGAAACATAGCTCCTATGGGTAAAATAGAACATAGGAGAAAATGATTTTTTTTTTTGCTTTTGAAGAAAATAGGACGATTCAAAGAACATTTAAATAAATTGAAAAGCCAAAATAATCATTGATTAGAGATTAAACCAAAAAAATTCAGGTGAGCGATTCAGGCTCTTGAGAGCCTCTTGTTTTATTAAAATTAAAATATTAGTTGCTCTGAACCTTACTAGCTTGTTTGTAGATTTGAAAAGTTGTTTTCTTTTAAAGTTAAATTTAACTATGTCTTTTTTTATTTTTTATTATTTTCACTGGAATTTGTTAGTTTTACTTGCTCTAGATAATTATTATGATAGGTTTAAAGTTTAGCATGTTATTTGTCTGTATAATTTTGTTTTGTATTTAACCCTTTCTTTTTATTAGAACACACAGGCAAATTCCATATTTTTCAGTATCAAACTATTTTAAATAAAAAAGAATCTTTTATATTCATTTTTTTTTACAAATTATAATATTAAAAAGAAAAAGTTGTCTTGAAATTTGAACATTTTCCATTTGATTTAGGGGCCTCCGGGACCTCCTGGACCCATGGCAACAGTTGATGGTGTATGTTCTTGTGAAAAAGGAGATAAAGGAGAAAGGGTAACTTATTATTGATACTTTTATCATTCTACAATTTTAATGGTTGGGGATATATTCCATCAGTTTTGGCTTCTTTATATGCTTAAAGGGACATTATTATTTATTTGTCAGTTCTTTTACATTCTATTTTTTTTTACTAATATGGAGTTTTAAAGTATGCTTGTAATTTCTCAAAATTTTTATATTAATCATAACATAAATGTTACCTGTTCCCTGTTCCCTGTCAGTTACTGTCATAACTAAATTACTCTCGACAGTGTTTCTGTTGATGCATAACTTCACAATGAATCTATGATGAAATTGGTAGCATATGTTTGTATAATATTGATGCAGAATTTTGAAAGACACCAGTTTTATTTAGAATATTAATATGTCTTTTCTTTTAAATAATAAAAATGCATATACATCACATGACAATTTGTGGAGTATAAAAACCCAATTGAAATGGACAAATACAATTGAGAAACATTTTAGGGAAAAATTCAATGACTACAACTAACAGTATACAGATTAAATTATGTTAATACATAATGACTTATCTCCCTTTGATCAAGATAAACATGGTAGATTGTAGGAAATTAACAAACATTTTTTAATTCTTTATCAAACAGTACAAGTTTTCATGAAAGTTCATAATGATATTAACTTTTTTATATAAACAGGGAAGAAGAGGAAAAAGAGGAAAGAAAGGACCAACAGGAGACAGAGGACCTTCGGTAGGTTTATCTTCTTTAGTCTTTGAGTTCAAAAAGTACTAAACTACCAGTAAAACTTAATCATATATGTTCTAATGCTTTGGTAATTTTAATTTGGCATTTCTATTTATTTATTTGAACTTTTGCTTTTCATTAAGAATGTAGACTATTTTTTTTATTTTTTTTAATTCATGACACAATTTGTAAAAACAGGGTAGTCCTGGGTTAGATGCCCCATGTCCTGTTGGAGACAACGGTCTACCTCTCCTTGGCTGTGGATATGGATTAAAGGTAGCACGATTACTATTTCATAATGTTCTTGTATCGATGGCATGTTGTTGATTTGATTTCATGATTTTTTTAGTGATCTATCTGTGCATTATACTGGCTTTAATGTGGCATGCTTTGTTTTTCTGCTTAGGCTAGTTATAACTAGCACATATATTTTCATCAGGTATTCATTATATTTCAAGCATTACGTTTCCCATACCCCTCCTATTACTATATCCTAGAGACATATCCTTTTAAAAAAAGAAATCTTGAATTGAAAGGGAGACAATTTTGGATATTATATTAGTTGGTAGATACTCCAGTACTGTTTCTCCTTTGCTCATGTTGTCTGGTTACTGTTTAGGTATCCAGTCACAAAATGTAGAAATCTATAAAAATTATATATAGATGTTTTCCCATATCTACAAGTTATTCTCATTTTTGGTAAGCTATCTTCACAGTTAATTTTATTATACCCCGCGCAACGTAGTTGCGGAGGGTATGTTTTTGACCAGTCTGTCAGTCCTATTTCTTATCATCGCAACTTCTTTGAAACCTAACAACAGAATTTCATGAAACCTTTTTAGATAATAAGAACATACTATGAAAATGTGCATATCGACAGGAAACTACTTTTCAATCTTTTTTCTAGGAGTTACGCCCCTTTGAACTTAAGTGCTTCAATGTACCTCTGAAACAGTTTGTCATCGCAACTCCTCTAAAACCACACAAGAGAATTTCATGAAACTTTGTAGATAATAAGGACATACTATGTAGATGTGCATATCGACAGGAAATTATGATTCAATTTTTTTAGCTCACCTGGCCCAAAGGGCCAAGTGAGCTTTTCCCATCACTTTGCGTCCGTCGTCCGTCGTCGTTGTTAACTTTTACAAAAATCTTCTTCTCTGAAACTACTGGGCCAAATTAAACCAAACTTGGCCACAATCATCATTGGGGTATCTAGTTTAACAAATGTGTCCGGTGACCTGGCAAATCAACCAAGATGGCCGCCATGGCTAAAAATAGAACATAGGGGTAAAATGCAGTTTTTGGCTTATAACTCAAAAACCAAAGCATATAGAGCAAATCTGACATGGGGGTAAAACTGTTTATCAGGTCAAGATCTATCTGCCCTGAAATTTTCAGATGAATCGGACATTCCGTTGTTGGGTTGCTGCCCCTGAATTGGTAATTTTAAGGAAATTTTGCTGTTTTTGGTTATTATCTTGAATGTTATTATAGATAGAGATAAACTGTAAACAGCAATAATGTTCAGCAAAGTAAGATTTACAAATAAGTCAATATGACCGAAATGGTCAATTGACCCCTTTAGGAGTTATTGCCCTTTATTGTCAATTTTTAACCATTTTTCATAACTCTTGATTATCATTTACAAAAATTTTCTCCTCTGAAACTACTGGGCCAAATTAATCCAAACTTGGCCACAATTATCTTTGGGGTATCTAGATTAAAAATTGTGTCTGGTGACACGACCATCAAATCAAGATGGCCGCCACAGCTAAAAATAGAACATAGGGGTAAAATGCAGTTTTTGGCTTATAACTCAAAAACCAAAGCATTTAGAGCAAATCTGACATGGGGTAAAATTGTTTATCAGGTCAACATCTATCTGCCTTGAAATTTTCAGATGAATCAGTCAACCTGTTGTTGGGTTACTGCCCCTGAATCGGTAATTTTAAGGAAATTTTGCTTATTTTGGTTATTATCTTGAATATTATTATAGATAGAGATAAACTGTAAACAGCAATAATGTTCAGCAAAGTAAGATTTACAAATAAGTCAAATGACCGAAATGGTCAATTGACCCCCTAAGGAGTGATTGTCCTTTATAGTCAACCCTTCAGCACCTTTATTTGAGAGTAATGTTGTTTAATTATAATCACCAAGAACAGTTTGATACAGTGTTTTGTCAGTGTAATCTATGTTTTGTGTAAACAACTTCAGATAGTGAATGCACTGGAGAGTTTATCAAATTTTTGACATCCTGCATGTCACATAAACAAAATAAATTTTTATAAGTGCATGAGTATCCTTGATATCATATTGAAAATGGTCAAATATCATTGTTATGGAAGTATTTATTAACTACTATAAACCAACTCATTTCTGAGCAATTTTCACTGTTGCTCAAGCAGAAAATAACATGAAAATATGAACCAAACTTGCATCTTTTTTTATATGAATACACAAAAATGATAGAAAATAAAAAAAATAAATGCCCTCAAAATTTACCAAAAGGGCTAAATAAAAAAAGGGTTCTTCCAAAAATGTTGGTTTACTGTATTTGTTATGTATCCAAACTACCTGACAACTTATTTGCATTTATTTAAATAAAGATATATATATTGTCAGTGTTTTTGGTATATAGTAATCATATCTTATTTTTTTACCTCTGTATTATGTCCCTGATTGTAAAGAATTGATTGAGTAATTGAAATTTTGCTAAAGTTTTGTTATGTTTTATATTCATTCTGCGCTGCTGAGCAAATTATTTACTGCAGTAACTCAACAGAAAACTACATTTTTGAATTTGGAAGTAAGTTATCAGTTAAAAAAAAAAATATAAATCGTTTTCAATGGATTTGTGAAAAAAGAATAATTTGAATGGTTTTGCAGTAAACTGCAGGCATGGCTTCACTGCATGTAACTGTTGCTTGTATTTTGTAGGGACCTTGCCCAGTTGATAAAGATGGGAAACTGCAGTGTGACAATAAACCATAACCTTGAAAAAAAGGTATTAGTATAAACCAAAACCTAGAGAAAAATATTAGTATCGTACAAAACCTTGAACAAGGAATCAGTATATAGTCCAAAACCTTGAAAAAGATATCAGTATAGACCTCAACCCTGAAATGGATATCATCTTTTACCAACACCTTGACAAATGTATAGTACAGATTACTAAAAAACAATAAAATGAACTTGGCTGACTATGAAACAGCAACATCAAAAACAGTAATAAATTGTTTATGATATATGTATTTCATTTTAAGTGTCACAAAACAGTAGACAAAAGATTTATAAAGTTTATTTTTAACGCTTCTACATGACCTAATATATAGTTACACATTAAATATGGCAGAAGCTGTAGACAATAAATGACCTTTCCATAGATACATGATATGTTTGAAATTTCAATATTTAACATTTCCTTATAGCTATCAGCTCACACTGCTTCTGCCATTATTTCTACAGTTCATCCAAATTGTAGGACTCTCGTAATAGGTATTGGTAGTTATTGAATACTTTAAAAATTCCCTCCCTTAATCATCTGCAGTAAGGTTTATTTATAATGTTATAAAAGAAAAAGTGGATGGAACAGATACTTACTTGGTAGTCATCCATTATCTACTAAATGCACATTCATATTATTGTGGACTGAAAATTTGGAGAATTTATTGAAAAATTCATATAAAGTATTCCAAAGAACGTTGTGTCTTGCCTGTGACTGCTCTATGTGTTATAAACTACCAAAATTCTGAGTCCGTTTTTAAAAAAAATCATGATTTGAGTGGTAAGTTAAGGAAATTGTAATTAAAAAAAAAAAAGCTTTTCTTGGAGTGGTATCTTTTTTTTAATTTACTCTGAGGAAGATATACAATTATCTCAAGTTACCACCAAGATTCAAAGGGATATCAAGTGAATTGTGAATGTGTAGACCACTATTTTAATTTTAATTAAAGAATTTGTAATTAAATTTTGAGAAAGGTACATTTCCATTAATTTTCAGAACTGAAATAAGAAACTTTTAGTCCTTTTTTTCCAAATTTAAAGCTAACTTGAAAAAGAGAGAATTCCCATGAGACTTGAAAATATATTTGAGATGAAATACATGTTTCTTGAGATCTATAGTGTTTTCAATAGTTCTATTGCTTTTTGTTTATAGAATAAAAACAAATAGGTGTTTATAACCTTTCCATCCCTAAAGGATGATATCTTTCAGAAAATGGGGTGTAGCTTCAACCATGGAATAGCATCACGATGAACTTATTGTACCCTAGCTAATCACCACCTACTTTCCTCTTAAATTCTTGTTGGGCTTTGTGTATAGTTATCCAAATACTGTACAACATCAAATTGCAGATTATAGACCGTATTTCCCCCCCCCCCCCCCCCCCCAATCTACTTTTTATGCAGCTGCACCTAAATATTGACTGCAAAAGTCCCATTATCAGTAAAAATACAGATTTATCTGATCTTGACCCTTTTTTCTGTGCAGTCCATATCAGTTTGTCAGTAAACTAGTTTTGATGTTTTGTTGTGAAATTGTTATAGTTGAAAACTGAAACACGGGACTTGCACATATTGAAAATCATTTTTATATGAAAACACTGGATGCAGTTTAACTAAGCAGGTTTTTACTTGCACTTAATATCATTTATAAATGCATGCAAACAGATGTTCTTTCTGGATTTATTTTTCCAGGAATGCTAAAACCTAAAATTATAAATCAATGAAGAAGTATGAATACATGTTTACTAGAGAACATATAGAGCAAAAAAGGACCTAGGGTGAATACTTAAATCCAACAAATTTCAACTTTAGCTGAAGGTCAAAACCATATTATCAAAATTTATCATCAAAATATGAATAGAATTTTATAAAGCTTGGCAAAGCAATGAACACATCCAACTCAGTAGCATTTTGCTTGAATCTCATTTTTTAGTGGTGGCCAAGTCATTTACTTTCATTTAAAAAAAACCAAAAAAACACCAAATATAAGTTGAAGTCTTGTTGTACAGAAATTAATGTACTGGTTAAAGAAATTGCAACATCTTTTATCAAAAATTAGAAAATATAGCCTGACTGTTAGTAAATTAACTAGCTTAATAAGCAACAGATGACAGTTTCACATTGTAAAACATTATTAGTTTTTAGTATAGCTTTATCTGACAGGTGAACACAGACCTTATCACAAGTTTGTCTTTGATAATTGTATATTTACTTACCTTAAATTCATATAACATTTGATTGTTCAAGGCCAGATAATTTTTTTATTGATAAAGGTTTTTGTCAGGGACATGTATTTGTGGACTTTTATCTTTTTATTGCCATATCACAGTTCATATACACCTAGTTTATGGGACATCAACTTATTCATGAATAATTGATTTCTGAATGTCAGTTTAATAACCAGCTAATATAAATGTCTTTGATAAGAACAAATCAAATGATTATTTTCCTTAGTACTAGTTTAAGTGTATATGTTGTGCTTGCAAGAGAAAGATGCAAGTGAAAAAGCAATGAGACAGCAACCCAAAATTACAATTTAAACAAAGTCAACATCTGATGGTTACCCTACTATCAACTGTGTACATATGCCCAAACTTCATTCTTGATAGACAAAGAAACAAAATGTTCTAGCAAGAAATTTAGATAAGATTCCTGACTTTAAACAGGAACATACACATTGACAGGGATTAAACTAGTTCAAAAAGCTCAGCCCTCTCCTTGTAATCTGGCAGACAGTGAATAAACAAACCATAGCATACATGCACAAAGAAATCAACAATTATATTGTATCTATTATGTAGAACACCAAATATGCATTGAAAGGAAAAATAATACCATACATATTAAAATTCATACAATATATGTACACTTATGGTGATATTTGAATTATATTGTAATGTCTGATTGTTCAGTGGCGGATCCAGGGGGGGGGGGGGGTCCGGGGGTTAGAACCCCCCTTTTTTTTGGCCGATCAATGCATTTGAATGGGAGCATATAGTTGGAACCCCCCCCCCTTTACTCTGGGTTGGGAACCCCCCTTTTTTAAATGGCTGGATCTGCCACTGTTGTTGACTTCAATTATTGCACCTGATTTATATGCTCTGTAATTTGGAAAAATAAAATATTCTATTCAATTTATTCTATTTTACACTAATAAAATATAAAAGCATGTTTGAAATAGGATGCTAAAAACAAAATGCTCTATTAAACTAAGATCGGAACCCCAAAATTTCCCTTATACATGTACTGTAGATTCATTATTATTTGTTGAAAACCTATTTTCATGGATTTTGTGAGTACAGGTGAACCACGAAAACAAATGTTCAACAAACATCAAAATTTCTATAGGCTTGTATGCAGACATCGGTAAAACCAGTCCACACCATATACATGTTTTTCTTTATCCACAAAAATTGGTACCCATGAAAATAAATGAATCCACAGTATTGTATATAATATTAAAAGAAATGTTTGATGTTGTTTTTTCATTAGTTTAAAAAGCATGCATGATTGAAACAGTGTCCTTAAAGCTAGAAAATAATTTTTAATCACCACAAAATAGGAAGCAGGGATAAAAATCATTAAAGATTATTTTTTAATTAAAGGAATATAAAATTATCTAAAGGAAAAGAGTACAAGGAAATAATCTTTATTTCTCCATTCTTCCTTTTTCCTGCAGGGTAACTTGTAAGAGGATTATATAATGTCACAAAAATTAAAATTCTCTCAGGGATGGGCAGTGGGTGAGAGAAAAATGACAGAAATAGATCTCTATTTCACCTGTCAAATACTATTTGTTTCTCTTCTGACATTTGTTCATTTTTGTCAAGTCAGCAGTTAATTATGTCATAATGTCATGGTCCATGTGATTGTAGGTCTAATGATATTTAAATTTGGGATTTTATACCTCTGTCAATGAAATAAGTGTTAATTATTGACCTGTTATGTGAATAGACAGTTAATTATTGTCTACATGTGAGATTTATCTTATTCATTTAATCATTATTACTTATTTAAATTTCCCACTTGAAAAAGACAATAAAACTTTCTCACATTTCAGACCACTTTTATCTTTAAATTATAGGCTTTATTTCTATTCAATTTGAAGATTTTAATATAAAGATTATTACTATAGAAGTTAACATAAAAAACATTTTGCAGAATACAAGTCAAAAGAAAGTTACAAAAGATTTTTTTTTTTGGGGGGGGGGGGGGGGGGAGGCGGGGGACTGAACCTAAAAGTTTCTATCTGCTAACTTTTAATACTGACCCTTTGAAGAAATGACTTAAGCATGTCAGTTATCTGGATTACTTGGGAGGAGGGAGTATTTCAAAGGTGTTTTTAAGTTACGTACAATGATATTTTAATTTTAAAGATAGAACCATAGATGTAATAACCAGGTATTACATCTATGATAAAACAATTTATTTCCCCTATGAAGTTGTCATCAATTGTTGTGAAACCTTATTATTATCAGTTTTGTACAAATCAAAGTGTTTTTTTCTGATTCTATATATACCATAATTTCTTGTTGAGTAGAAGTATATCAGCTGATATTTTTAAATTG
Source organism: Mytilus edulis (assembly GCF_963676685.1). Classification (NCBI taxonomy): domain Eukaryota; kingdom Metazoa; phylum Mollusca; class Bivalvia; order Mytilida; family Mytilidae; genus Mytilus; species Mytilus edulis. The sequence continues at coordinate 6,292,351 of NC_092352.1, read as the reverse complement.
TCTTTAGTTATAGATTTATTATTTGAAGATCATACACTTTGACCTAGCATCTGATGCAATGGGTTGGATTTTTTGTGGTTTTGTTATTTTTATCATTTGTATTAAACTAAGTGGTTTTATTTTGATTGAACCTTTTGACCTTTTGACCTGTATAATTTGTTGTTCCACTGTAAGATTGAACCTTTTGACCTGTATAATTTGTTGTTCCACTGTAAGATTTAATGAGAGAGAGAGAGATGCCTGGCTATAAGTATTAAAAAGTACTGGGCCATACTAGTGGTTTCGGAGGTTTCCTATACAGATCTTAAAATCTTAAGTTGTTTCTCCATATTGACATATTGTTTAGATTTTAGAAGGACTTAAAGGTTAAGATAGGGCATGTCATATCAATTTGGCAATTAGTAATGTTGTTGTTGAAAATGATACAATGACATTGCCCTCTATATTTCTTTTTTTATGAAATTGTCTTATATTAATAAAATTCTTAACTTTAAAGTCAGACAATTGTATTTTATCATTGGTACCAAAAAAATTATACATGTTTTAAAGTTCAAACATACACTGTATGGCTGTTTAATGTTTAATGGTCATGTTGTAGCCTTTTTTACCTTTCCTTGTTTCCATTCTCAATTCTACTTCCTTGCTGGTACTTAAACACCTTATATGTTTTGTTGCCATCATACATCTGAGGCATACTGGTAGAATCAGAATGGTGAATTTCTACTGACAAATCTTGCACACTTCAAGGTCATCTTAAAAAATAAATTAACATGTTTTTGGTGCAAACATGTTTTTGTAATTTTATAAGTTGCATGTGTAGCAATAATCTATTTAAGTCTTTTTATAGATTTGAAGTTTAAAAGAATATACTTGTATTTTCAAAGTAAACTGATAAGGATATCCAATACAGTTAGCAGAAAAGGTTGGGGGTATTTTTTTTAAAGTCTATGACACATAAGTAATATTTATTTGTTGAAGTTAAACTGAATACATTATCTTTGCAATGTGTCTTCAGAAAATGATGCATGGATTTTTAATTGAATTATGATTTATATATAATGCTAGCATGAAAAGAAAACCCAAAATAAGTGTTTCGCCTCAACATAAAATGTCTCTGAAGGATTAGCTTTTCAAACTTCTTACATAATGATATTACATACATATAGTTTCATTTCCACAATTTCATTGTTATTAAGGTTTTTTCAAACTCTTAAAAAAAATATGCTGAATCTTTAATAAATAGAATTAAGAATATGTTTTATACCAATCAAGGGTCCTTGATGGACAGCATGACATGTGATCTGAAACAGGTTTTTTTTTTTAAATTGAAATGAAAAGCTGTTTAATTATTCACTTTTTCATTTATTAAGAATTTGATGTAATTGTCAGATTTTTCTTCTGCTGTCAGTGTTGGAAAGGGTGAAGTATTCTAGACAATTTTGATAATTTTGATAATTTAGATAATTTTGACACCTGTCCAGTTTTAAAGACACCTGTCTAGACTCTAGAGTATAAAAAAACAAAGCATACAAAACTTGAAAAATATTGTTTTAAAAAATATGTCAAAATCAGAAAAATGGACAGAAGCCTTCACCACTTGTCAGAGTAGTTTGAAGTCAACATGAACTTTTTGACAAAGTACTTTTATTTACCAAGGTTAGATAATGACAGTCGTCGTTCGGTTATTGACCAAATTTAGTAAGCTGTTTATCATAATACGGTGAATGCCTCACATTTAGATAATTATCCCAATGTCTCTGACTTACATTTAAATCGGACAATTTTACTGATCTCAGCAATTTGAAGAGCATTTAGTTTATATAAAGTGGTACTACATTGTCTAATTTGATTAAAAATATATAGATAAGTACTTCCTTGATACCTGATCAAAATGCTTTTAAAAAAAGAAATAGAAATTCCAATTTATCTAGCACAGGTTTTCTAGATGTTAAAATGGAGTCCTTTTTTGAGCTCCTTTTTGAGGTTAGGAAGAGAAAAACTATAAATCAATCAGTAATGACTTCAGCAATTCTAGATAAAATTAAAAATCCTTTATAAAGCAAAACTGTCAGGTTAACGTAATATTTATACATTTATACGTATGTATTTTAGAAACAATTTTATAGATTTCAAGGCCGTAACTAGGAATCTTATTTTAGTGAGGCAAAATAATTGAGCCGAGCGAAGCGAGGCGAAAAATTTTTTTTGGAGGGTATGAAATGAATGGTGCAAAATCCTGCATTCTAGGCATTTTTAGAGAGTTTGATAATGTTTTGAATTTGGACACTTTTTATATAAATTTTTCATATTCTAAGACTTTTACTAACACCAAATTTTTAAAAACTTTATTTAAATTTATATGTAAGATAATCATTCAAATATCACTGATTTGAGTCTGCTGCCAGAACATAGAACAAACATCGATTCAGTAGAGTTTGCCAAATTTTTCTATGGCCGGTTCAGTCAAATTATTTCAGAATCACAACTTGGTCTGCTGATATCCTTATCGCGATGAACATGGCAAGCCCGCACAATCTTTCGCCACTCATACATGCTCTTTTTCCAAGTTTTCAGTCGTTTCAGGGCAGTCTGTGTTTCTAAAGGTAGCACATTATCATCAACACAATTCCTTCCATCAGCAATTCGGTAGCACCATCGGTAGTAACATTTTTGTTTGCAAAAGGGAATTAAGATTTCTTGTTAGCACCATCATACAGTTGCAGTTACAAAATATTAAACTCGCTTTTATGCTGACAAAGAGTAGACAAACTAGGGATAGAATGAGATAAGATAAATGTAGTATATGATTCTATCTATAGAGTGATCATATATGATATGGGTACAGGGGAATTGGAATGGAGTTTTTGACGTTTACATGTAGGTCCATAATTTCAAATTATTTCTGGAAATAGTTGGTGGTATTTTAGTTCCAGAATCTATAAATTTAGGAGTTAGGGGTATGGGGTGTCCGATTCCGAAACCCCGAATATAAATAAACGAAATTCCGTAGTCCCGAATAAGTAAAGACAAAATCCTGTGTTAAAGGTTCTACCATTCCTCAATAATATCAAATTGGAATAAGGGATATTCTTTCAATTTTTAAGGTTAAAGAAACATGGATAGAAACTAATCCATGCATGTTTCATATTATTTATATTTTATTTATCTGTAAAGAAAAAGATTAAAGTTCGTGAAATGAATACGCAGACAGGACTGCCCCCTTGCGATGACTTGATTTGTCAAAAGTTGGTTAAACGGAGAAATGAATACGCAGACAGGACTGTCCCCTTCCGAAGACCAATACTTGATTTGTCAGTCTACTTATCGTTTTTGGATTGTTCTAATGAAGTTATATGCAATACTCAGACTCTGTTCACAAAAAAACTAGTTTACTAGAATTATTCCTTCTTTACCTTCGGTGTCGCTTTTCCTTTTCTGCAAGAACATGTGTTTAACTAGAGATCCATGATGACTATCGTCACTAGGTTAATGTTATCGAGAAACATCACCCGTTGACATGCTGAGTTATATCCAGGAAGAATAGTTTAAAAGGAATGATGACAAGTTATATAGAAATTAAGGTTGAGACAGAACAACAAATGACTATTATATTGATCATGTATAGAAAAAATAATCAGTGTGGAAATTTTAGTGAGGCAATTGCCTCACTTGCCTCAAGGGTAGTTACGGCCTTGGATCATTTCTCTCATAGTATCCATAGTTAACATACTGAATGAACTTTTCTGTATATTGCATGTGACAAAAAACATGTATGTATATGTTGCTGCGACTATAAACACACTTATGCTTAGTTTTTAATCAGAGCTAGGGTTTACATGATTTGCATCACATTTTACTGAAAAATAAACATTGATTTTTCAACCTTTATCTTTCAAATTCTGTTATTTCTAAATAACTATACAGTGTAAAAAATACAAATAGTAAATTAAAAGTTATAATGTTATCTATTGATAAACACCTTTGATCTATGTCTACAAGGTAGATATCAGGTGTGTTATGTAACTTTACATGGGGACTGTTTGTTGACCATTATTACCCAGCTTGTCCTCCAGGCTTGTTTTTATAGCCACATATCATTAATGCCACTTCTTGATATAGGTAAACAAATGTAGAGTTAATATTGATACTTATCTGGACAAAAACTTCAATGTCCTTTTGATGTTTTGTTTTTACGAGGGTTTAGTCTCCACCTCAGATAAACAACGGAAAATTTTGGGGGGCATGGAAGTTTTTGGACAAATTTGCATGTGATAATTTGAAATAATCATGAAATGAAATTATTGGTTCGTTCGGGTACTGGTCTTATAAGGCAAAACAATACTGATTAATTATTTAACTATTCCTGTCATTTTATACAATATACATATTTAATTTGATTGGGAAAACAAATGGCACATAAAATGTCCAGAATGTCACCAGCATAATTCATCTATTTCATGAGGGTCTGGATAGGGATTACAGAATAGAGAATAATGGGCCAGAAAAATAGGCTAAAAAGACAAAAGTTAAAGAAATTACCCCCCCCCCCCCCCCCCAAAAAAAAAAATATTTAAAAAATCTAAACAATCTTTCATTAGAAATATATTTAGATAGTTAAGACTTCTACGCATTCCAATTATTATAATTATCATAAGAAACAACATAAGGTGTATATATATAGTCACAGGATAATATTATAGTCTCATGATCAAGTTATGTCTGTAACAGCTTGCAGTAATGGAAAGTCATTCTTTAATTGTACTTTCCAAATATATGTCAACCAGCTGAAATGATGAAACAAATAAAGCTGTTATGATATATGACGCAAGTCATGAGTATAAAAAATTCTGTTAATTGGTATAGGTGAAAGTATACCATGTTTTAGAGGTATTGTTTTTTTTTATGTTGATACTTAGTCTTGTAATACTAATTTGTATACATCGAATATTCTACCAGGCAAGGGCCTTTGAGATTCTCAAAGGTCAGGGACAATAGGAAAACAATGAATCAATGGTAAAAATAGAAGTAGTGCTTCTAGGCTTACAATGTTTCATCATTTGATGCAATTCTTGATTGCTTATGTATGTTGTTTTTCATGAACAAAGTGATTTTCAGTTAGTGATAAAGATGCACTATTTCAGCCACAGATCCAGCCATTTTTTTAAAAGGGGAGGTTAACATAGGTCCCCATACAAAAGTTAGTTGTCAAACAAAAAGGGGGACAGTGTGGTGGTCTTTTAAAACCACCAATTAGTAAAAAGTGAAATTCCAACCCCAGAACTCCCCAATGGATCTGCCAGTGTGTTTTGTCCACATTTGATTTGTAAAACCCAGGAATTCTACTTGGATATAACTCAGTTCCTCCTGATCCCTCCTGCAAATTTGAGTGATAAACTTTTTGCAGTATGGATTTTAATGTTTCTGATATGTACAGCTTTAAATGGACAAAATATGTTCATTTCAGCACCAATATGTCCCAAAATTGACAACTTAAGGTCACAAAATTGCAAACAAAATCCAAAAAAGTGATGTTCTTTAGTCACCTATTGAAGAGAAGTCTTCAAAAAGGACACTTGTAGGTTATCAAGCAGCGAAAAAGTCTCAAAACTAGACATCTCTAGGTCAATAAACGTTCATGAGTGATGGACTACAACATATATTCTCTATTTATCATAGACCTTAAATAAACTGTATACTGTCATCAGTGAATATATATCTTGTGTTTAACAAACCCTTAGGATTTATCTGATTAAATGTTATATGTATTACACTGTTGAATAATCTTATGTACTAAAGTTCACTCAACCATATTTCAAATCAAATTTTATTTTTATTTATTCCCTATTTTTTAAAACATATACCAGTATTCTATATTTTTTTAATTTTTGCTGATTTAAGGACAAACTAGTTATTTGCAGTGGTGTTGTGCTGTGAAGATACAATGATCATTTCAAACAGAAAAAAAATCTTTATAAAAGTGTTAGGAAAAAGTAATGAATCTTGTGTGTAATGATTTTAATTTTTTCTATTTCAGTGAACTGAAGAGATATTGACCAGAAATATTAACCAAAGAGAAATATAATCATTTTATAATCATATAATTGTTAATCTTAATATCACTGTGTTATTGACATTAGAATTCATCAAACTTGACATACATATTAGACAATTGTTAAGGTTTATGTTTTTTGTCATTTTCTGTTATTGTTTTAAGTGCCTTTACATTTAGTTGAAATTCATGTAAACAATTGTGAAGCTTTAAGTTACCATTAAAAGACAGCCATATTGCTAATGATTCGATAATTACTCAATTTTTAAATTAACATAACATGGATGGAGCATATTCAGTCTTTGTTAAGTACCATGAAATAAAACACTGGATAAAATTTTCAAGTTGATAAACTTTATTTCCTGTAAAATGCAAATCAGTGAGTTTAAGCTGATAGATATGAGACTACTACCATGTGTAAAGTAGGCTCAGGATTAAGTTACTGTTTCTTCTCTTGACTCTATATTTGATGCTAGTTGTTAAACTGAAACAAGAAACCAGTTTTAGGATTTCAATGTAAAGACATTTGATATATCTCATTGGATTTATATAATATTTCCTTTTGGTATTACTGAAAAAACAAGACCAGATGTGTGTTAGGCCTTTTGAGTGTTCTGTACACCAATATAAGATGGACATCATTGAGACGACTTTTACAACACAATAAAAGTCAGACCTGGACCAAGGATATATCAGATTAATTTACTAGTTAATTATCATGACAACTTTGGGGGTGGTCCTCGATAATATTATATCTTTTATACATTGACACCTTTATTAACTACATGTAGACAATGGTTAAAGTTAGTTTTCACTCATGACTTATAAACATGAATGATCATGTATATTTCTACCACCAAAACCTTTTAGAATAAAACTATTAAAACTCTTTCAATATTTTGATAAACATGTTTGTAAGAAATGAATTTCAGATGGTCTTCTTTTCTAGAAATAAGAAAGCTGTTTTGACATAATAAACTAAAATTGATTAATTCACACACTATATCTTTAAGATTTCATTAATATCCGATGTTAAAGATATTTGTACCTGTTCATGTCATGTCCCTCAGACACTTACACAACTTTTATTTCCTTCAACAAATGTATAAAAAAATATAAAACGTGCAAACCTTCAGGGGATCAGGAATAAATGATAAAACAGAGAATGAAATGTAAAGTCAGCTAATTTGGACTTTATTTGATCAAATTAATATGATTCCCAAAATGCTTGTTTTGTCAATCTTTTGCTCAACTAAATTTCATTTTTCTGTTGTGAATTCAGTTCTTCTGTCTTTCCCATATCTATTATATGGAATTGTCTTTCATTTGAAAAGGGACAGCAGGGTCAAAAGGCTAAAATAGATAACTGACATTAATATGTACTACCCACCCACTCTAGACAACAAATTATACAGTTTATATGACCATAACTTTGTGTATCACAAACCAACCTGTCATTAGTTTTATGTTCAGATTTTCTGCATGAATGATATTGTATGTTGTAAATAAATATGTAATTATTGTCCAGCCTGCAACTTTTGTTGCAGAAAGCTCGACATAGGGATAGTGATCTGGCGGCGGTGGCATTAGCTAATTTCTTAAAAGCTTTATATTTTAGAAGGTGGAAGACCTGGATGTTTCATTCTTTGTATATAGATGCCTCATGTTATGAAGTTTCCGTCAGTCACATGTCCAATGTCCTTGTCCTCATTTTCATGGTTCAGAGACTACTTGAAATAAAAGTTCAGATTTTTTGTTATGTTAAATTCTCTCTTATTTTAAGTTATAGAACTATATTTGGTATGTGCGTACCTTGCAAGGTCCTCGTGCTTGCCAGACAGTTTTCACTTAACCATGACCTCATTTCGTGGATCAGTGAACAAGGTTAAGTTTTGGTGGTCAAGTCCATATCTCAGATACTATAAGCAATAAGTCTTATATATTCGGTGTATGGAAGGACTGTAAGGTGTACATGTCCAACTGACAGGTGTCATCTGACCTTGACCTCATTTTCATGGTTCAGTGGTTATAGTTAAGTTTTTGTGTTTTGGTCTGTTTTCCTTATACTATATACAATAGGTGTACTATATTTGGTGTATGGAATGATTGTAAGTTGTACATGTCTAGCTGACAGGTGTCATCTGACCTTGGCCTCATTTTAATGGTTCAGTGGTCAAAGTTAAATTTTTGAGTTTTGGTCTTTTTTTCGAATACTATATGCAATAGGTCAACTATATTTGGTGTATGGAAATATCTTACGATCTATATGTGGTTTTATTTGACCTTGACCTCATTTTCACGGTTCATTGCTCAGTGTTAAGTATTTGTGTTTTGGTCCTTTTTTTTAAATTTATAAGCAATAGGTCAACTGTATTTGTTGTATTGGAGAATTGTTAGCTGTACATGTCTGCCTGGCATGGTTCTTCTGACCTTGACCTCATTTCATGGTTCATTGATCAGTGTTTAGTTTTTCTTGGTTAATGTTGAGTTTATGTGACAGTTCTAATAAAGCTTTATATTTAAGACTATCAACATAATATCAATGATTAGTAAAGAAGGCGAGATATTTCAGCGTGTGCACTCTTGTATATCAAATAGCAGTATAGTTACAATGTATACGGAATATTTGTTTGGTATCAACTACACTTGATCAGAATCATTGGATACACAGTTTTATTTGGTCTAATGGAACCTGCTGGGCCTCCAAACTATTATAAGGCTATTTACATGCTTTCAGCTACATTTCCATTTATAAGAATGCAAATTTTAGTTCGGTTTGTCACAATTATTTAGTACATAATATGAATGGAAAACAAAAAATTGAAAAAATTGTAAACTGCAAGCAGGTAAATTTTTTTCAGAGACATATATACACATTGTCTCTGTTTTTGTATAACTCTTTTTTTTTTTTTTAACTTTTGTTCAATATTATGAAATTGCTTTATGTCAAAAATCTTCCCAACATGATATTTAAACAACAGGATAGTTTAACAGAATGAATTAAAAGAGATGTTTTGTATGACAGAACCATCTGCAAAAATTTATTACAAATAATGCATCTTTGATTATTTTTTTGTGATCAGATAAAAGTAAGTGTCTATATATATTTCTTATATGTATGATAACATTTTTTTTATTTATTATATTATTTTTTGAGTGTGAAAATGTGCCTTCAGGTCTTGAGTTATACATACTACATTTTAAAGTGATAAAACATATTTAAACTTTTTTGGGAGGTAAACTGGTAATCATATATATTTTTTTTTATCTTTTGCATATTAAGAATTGGAAAAAGGGGAGATAATAAAATAAATGGTTTCAAATAAAATTTTCAGTATTTGTAAAAATGTTTCTTTAATATCATTGATGGGATAAATTTTGAGTGTAGCAAGAGTAATGTTTGCTTTTAATGTATACATAGAAGGAAGAATGTTATGTTTTTAGTAGAAGGAAATAGAAAAAAAAGGTGTATTGAATTTTTAGACATATAGCTCTCTAGCTGAGTTGTGATATATAAAAAATGTATATGTAAATTTTGTATTATCCCATATTGAGATGTGAATTTTATATCATCTATATATTTCTTTGTATATAATCTATGTTGTGCCTATTTTTATAAATGAGATAAAAATTGCAAAAAAAAGTGACATTTTAGATTCATTCATTGTTTCTTTGATATATCATGTTGAAACATCCAGGGCAATACATTTATTATTATATCACATTTAGATTACTCCTGATCCTGAAATCCCGGACTTAAAAACATGAAATCCCGAAAGGCCCGAATTTAAAGAAATTTAAATCTGGCCATCCCGAAATTTGAAAAAAGAATTCCGGATCCCTAAATCTCGAGCTTAAAAACAGCTGATCCTGGAGTCCCAATAAAGATCCTCCCCCCCCCCCCCCCACCCCTCTTATCTAAATTGTCAATGCCTTAAAGAAAAAAAATCATTTATTTAAAGTAAAATGGTATCTAAAAATCAATAGCAGCTTACACACATTGATAGATTTATTTGTTTATATATTAGAATTATTTCATTACATGTATTGTTATTGTTTACTAAACACCAAATAAATTCTTTTTTGTAAAATATGTTTTCTTTTGAATGACTATTGAACAGCATTATCAATATGTGTATTGTTGATCTTTTCATTTGCTTTGAAAATATAAGAACAAAGGTGTGGTATGATTGCCAATGAGCGTACTCACCTCAAGAGACAAAATGACACAGAAATAAAATCTATAGGTCACTGTACAGTTTCAACACTGAGAGGAGCCCATACTGCATAGTCAGCTATAAAAGGCTCGAAATCACAGATGTAAAACATTCAAACAAGAAAACTATGGGCCTAATCAATGTACAAAAATGAACAATAAACAAATATGTAAAACAGCAACAAAAGTTACCAACTGAATCACAAGGCTTCAAGCTTGGGACAGGCACATACATACAGAATTTGGCAGGATTAAACATGTTTAAGCGGGATCCAAACCCTTGCCCTAACCTGGGACAGTGGTGTAACAGTACAACAGGAGAACAAACTATAAAAATTGATTGAAAAAGGATTAACTCATCAGATGGATAAAAAAAGAAATACATATAACTAAAACACAACTTGGACATGGTCAGGTTCTTGTACATCTCAACAACAAAAAGACACTAAGTACAGAGAGTAATCACAGTTACTTGTACATCCCTACGAACAAAAAGACACCAAGTACAGTTCTGAGAGTAATCACAGTTACTTGTACATCCCAACAACAAAAAGACACTAAGTACAGATCTGAGAGTAATCACAGTTACTTGTACATCCCTACGAACAAAAAGACACTAAGTACAGATCTGAGAGTAATCACAGTTACTTGTACATCCCAACAACAAAAAGACACTAAGTACAGATCTGAGAGTAATCACAGTTACTTGTACATCCCAACAACAAAAAGACACTAAGTACAGATCTGAGAGTAATCACAGTTACTTGTACATCCCTACAACAAAAAGACACTAAGTACAGATCTGAGAGTAATCACAGTTACTTGTACATCCCTACAACAAAAAGACACTAAGTACAGATCTGAGAGTAATCACAGTTACTTGTACATCCCTACAACAAAAAGACACTAAGTACAGATCTGAGAGTAATCACAGTTACTTGTACATCCCTACAACAAAAAGACACTAAGTACAGATCTGAGAGTAATCACAGTTACTTGTACATCCCTACAACAAAAAGACACTAAGTACAGATCTGAGAGTAATCACAGTTACTTGTACATCCCAACAACAAAAAGACACTAAGTACAGATCTGAGAGTAATCACAGTTACTTGTACATCCCAACAACAAAAAGACACTAAGTACAGATCTGAGAGTAATCACAGTTACTTGTACATCCCTACGAACAAAAAGACACCAAGTACAGTTCTGAGAGTAATCACAGTTACTTGTACATCCCTACGAACAAAAAGACACCAAGTACAGTTCTGAGAGTAATCACAGTTACTTGTACATCCCTACAACAAAAAGACACCAAGTACAGTTCTGAGAGTAATCACAGTTACTTGTACATCCCAACAAAAAAAAGACACTAAGTACAGAGAGTAATCACAGTTACAGACAGCTAGTTGGTGGAAATATTTTATCTATAGAATTATTGCATGTCAATCTAACAGGGTTCATCTGACTTAGACCTCACTTTCCTGATAAGTTGATCACTTTTAGTAAAAGGTGATCTGTATGACCTCAAGTTTATGGTTAATTGATTAAAATGAGGGGTCTATGAATAGGTAAGTTTCTAAAATGCTGTTAGTGCAAGGTGATCTATCTTTTGACGGGAGTTGTCTTGTTGACAATCATACCACATCTTCTTTTTATATAGTCTTCTGATTTACTGTAAGGTGAAGATGTCCATCAGACTGCTTTTATGTGACCATTAATTTCATTTGGAATATGTATTTTTTTAATCATTTAAATATGTTTGTCACCTTGTTTCCATGTATCATTGATTCACATCAAGTTTACCATGTAATTTTAGGTCGGTTTTGAAATACCATTTTGGTAAGATCTTACTTTTATAGTTAGACCCCTTTGATGATGAAAATGGATTGTTGTTTAACATCTATATGTATATCAGGAAAAGAACATGATAATGTGATTCAAATATGAACCCTGGTTTGTCCTACACGCTGAGCCATATTCTTAACTAACTAGTTCACAGTCCCCTTGGTGAAATGTCAACATAAATATTGAGCATGAACCGACCATTCTCTGCTCTAACTCTTAATTGCAGCATGCCCAAAAGAGAAGTTGCAAATACCAATTGTCTAGTCTTTGGTTTGACCCAGTTTGTATGACCTCTTGTAAGTTTGTATGACCTCTTGTAGGTTTGTATGACCTCTTGTAAGTTTGTATGACCTCTTGTAAGTTTGTATGACCTCTTGTAAGTTTGTATGACCTCTTGTAAGTTTGATGCATCTTGTAAGACATACAAGGCTTGTATACTTGGTCATTATCAGGTATGTTGTTGAAATATCGTCCACAGCACCAATAACTACTTGGTTGGAAACAAAAAAATAGATAAATAACAGTCTCCAGAAAAGGTGTAAAAATGCTAAGGGGCCAACTAAAGCCTGCTTTCAACTGCAGACAAAATTTACTTGCTGCGTTGAAGACCTTTGGCTGTTCTCTGCTCTTTGGTCAAATTGTTTTTACTGAGACATTCCTTTTTCCATTCTGAATTTTTGAATAATAGAATATATGAATAAATCCTGTAAGATTTTCATCTTTATACTAGTTCACATTTACATAAAATGTTACTTATTTAATTTAATCAATTTGTTGACAGGATGTTGTTTGCCATGAAGTCTCAAAATCTAATCAGTAATTTATGGCTATTATGAATGAACTCAAATTTCATAAAAGGTCAAATTATCAACTTTATACTATTTTATAACCTTCATGAAATTGTATGAATGGATTTAAAGGAGAATTTTCATGACCCAACAAAACAAACGCAAAATTAAAAAAAAACGCTGTCATAATCCTATGAAAGAAAATTTAATAATAAGCAATTGAAACCCTACAAAAACCTATCCCTTGATCTCCCTTTGAAGAGTACTCAGTTTCTTATGATTATGTGATAAATTGCATAAATTATATTGAAAAATTGAACAGAGTGATCCCTTGTATGGTATCTTGGGTTAAGAAGTTTGTGTTTTTTGTTTCTGCCAATTGAAATAGAACATCAGGGTAAAATGCATTTATTGTCTAATACCTTGATAATCTTACTGTGTTTTCATTAGTTTTTGTGGTAAGCAATTTTTGTGGATAGAGAAAAAATATTTTTTTCATGGATATTTGATTTCCTGTTTTGACAAACTCTTCATATAACCCAATAGAAAATTGACTTATTTACAAGTTTTTGCTTTTTATCTTATACAAATCCCTGATAACTATAAAGATAAGTTGCAAGGGCAAAAATTATCAGCTTTACCAGATCTACAAAAATTCTGATGTGAAAAAAACATCATCACCTTTTAGGAGTTATTGCCATGAAAGGATTTTTTTATTTTATTTTTATTTTTCCTAATATTTTCAAAACAAAGAAACTGTAAATAGGAAAAAATTATCAGCAATACAAGATTATACAAGATCTACAAGAAACTCAAAATGACTGAACAATTTGATGACCCCTTACTGTAGTATTTGTCCTTAAAAGAAGTATTTTTACTAACTTTTGAGTTTCTATTTATTTATCTCTAAAAGGTAGAGAAACTGAACACTTCAAAAATTATCAGCAATATAATTTGTGCAAAAAAAATTGTTGTAATTAATCTTTATTCGCAATAAACAAAGTTAATTGAACATAAAATTGGCTATTTACACAGTGTAATATAGAAGTCAGCATAAATCAAAACTTGCATTTCTTTTTTAACTATTTTAAAACTAAATTGACATATTTCTAAAGAGACCTAAAATCTTCCATATTTTTGTGTGCTTGTATTTTTAAATATTTAAAAGTCTGCTTTCAAATTCACATTTGATGCATTTATTTTCTTTCAAATTTCCCGTTTGTATTTAAAATGTGAATCAAAGCCTTCACGTTGAAATGTGAATCCTTGTGTGACCTTAACCTTTGGATCATACCAAATAAAATGGAACAGTCTCATGAATATTCAAATCACAATGGAAAAAAACAGCTGATTTAGAAATGACAAGTGCAGACGATCAACACACGTCCTGTCGTTCGCATCGTTAGTTTAGTTCATTAGTGCTAGGTGTTAATTTGGACGACTAATTTAATTTGCAACTTACATTATTTTCATTTCTAATTAACAAATGGAGTTCGAATCTCGGGACAGTTGTTGTCATTTGATTGATCAAAATGCAATCAACAAGACAAAGGTGGACAAACTTTTGCAGAAACTAAAGTTTTTGATATTCAGAGATGTGGAAAAGAATGAACAGAAAGGAATATTTGAAAGAGACACTGTTAAGACATGTCAAAGTAAGTTTAAAATGCAATTTGTGTAATTTTGTATGAATAATGATATGTATTTCAATCACTCGTGACTTGTGATCGATTTTCAGTTCAGTCACATTATAGATGCCTTAGATGGACAGAGAGCTAAAGAGTCGGTTTATTTTATAATTACTAAACCAATGTTTAAGAAAGAATCTAAAAAAAAATATATATTACTGCATTTGTGCTTAACAATTAAAATTAAATTATATAGGTATATTTTTTAAATTGGCTCATTTCCAAAAATAGATTGTGATGTACTAAAAATAGAAATTTCCTAACTGTAAGCCATCTTACATGCATATTTCAAGATTCAAAACATCTACTGTGATACTTCACTTTAAACCTGGTGATTTTTTTATGCAAATTAAGTATGTTTAAAAAAAATCCATGGAGGAAAGGGTTAATAGTACAATCTTTTAAAAATTCATGGCTTCACAAATAAAAACATGATAATTGTTTTTTGATAAATATAATGTTTTTGACACATATTTAATTTTAAGACCACATATTAAGTTACAATTAACAAATACTGATTGTACTTCAGTTGTTTAGAGATGAGACTTTCATAAAACATTGAATTGCGTTTCTCATACTGTTCATGATCTGCCTTTACACCATGTACACCAAGTCCTTTGGATGTGTACTGATTGATCCTTTAGTCTTGGAAAACATGAGTTATTTATTTGTTGTAATTGGCTTTAACATATAGCTTTCAGTAACTGCGAGAACTGTTATTCCCGTGTTTTGTTTATTTTGTTATAATTATTCTGTTAGATGTTTTTGTGCCTTGAACCAATCTTTTGAGTTAAGCAAATGGGTACCGATTATTTTTACAGTTTGGTGTTATGTTGGGCTGCTAAACCCCTATCCTAAGATAGTAACAAGGATGAGTAAACATGTTGAACCTCGCCACATTCTGTATGTGTCTGTAGTGGTTGCAGTTCAGTGGCTGATCCAGAAATTTTCATAAGTGGGGGCCCACTGACTGACCTAAGAGGGGGCCCTCTCCAGTCACGCTTCAGTGATACCCTATATAATTAAGCAACCAAATTTTTTCCCAAAAAGGGGGGGGCCTGGGCCCCCTAAATCCGCCTATGCCGTTGGTTTATGATTTCACAATGGCAATTGCATTTCAGGAAAACTTCTGTCATGTATGAACCATCTGTTTAGTCCTGCAGGTACTCTTTTTGTATGATTTAGCTCTCCATGTGACAAACATAAATTAAAAAGAAAATCTTAATTTTGGTCATCAAACATAGTTGTCAAAAGTAAAACATGAAAACTCTGTAGAAGGAATTTCTTAAGAATAGATAATGAATCATTGGCAATCATACCACATCTTCTTTTTATATTGATATTAGGCATAAAATATTTCATGTAAAATCAGGACCAATTGTTGTTAAATACCATTTTGAGCATGCAGCATCCACACTGTTCAAAACTAGGACTTTTGGTATTTATCCAAACAATATAAAGTAATTGCTGAAAATGCAAAATAATGTTGCATAATCATACTTATGCAAATAATATCGGTTAATCACTGAAATACATGCACAGCGTAAACAACTATGTGTTTACATGTTGATATGAAAGTGTGTAGCTTAATTTGATAATAAAACAGTGCCTAGATTTAAGTCCTTGATTATAACCCCTAAAATGTGTCTAATTTCTAGTGTGTTTGAAGTACAACGTATTTTTATGATGTTTAGAAGTCTTAGGATTCTACTAGATCTTGATTTTTGAGTTCTAATTTTGGAAGTAAAATTGTAAGTGTGTGTTCATTTTTTTTTCAGATGAAATCCCAGAAGTTACAACAGAAAGTTATGGCAGCATCGACTCTCTGTCAGCGTTAGACGTAAAACAATGTGGTTTATTGATTCAAAGACTTCAACAAACTCTTAGAGAAGTTCGTGAACAGCAATTTAAATGTGAAATATTGGTGCCATGTGGACTTATAAAGAAAGTAGCCCAGGACATAGTGTCAATGTCATATTGTGAGCCCTGTGGACTTAGAGGATGTACCCTGTATATAAATCTGGAAGAGAAGCAGCAGTGTAGACGCTTAGCGAAGCTTTCTTATGATCCAAATACAGTTGATACTTTTGAATTGCATCTTACACTGAAAGAAGAGACAAGACGTTGGTGCTTCTTCAAAAAACTGTTTATATCACTTAGTGGTTGTATGAAAGAAATTACATGGAGTTCATCTTGGAAACTCTTGTGTTCATCTTACCGGTTGGAAAAGAAAAAACTGTACAGAAAAAATTAGATTCCAACTATTTTCTGTATTGATAAACTATTGAGTTGTGATGTGTTCAATTTTTTAGAACAGTCAAGAATTGAAGATGTCAATTCAAATAATATCCAGTGTACATTTAAATTTCAATTTTACAAGTTATTATTTTTTTCGTTCATTTCTTAATTTATATGTATTACAAAATATAGTTATCTAAAACTGTTAAAGATCTCAGTCATCTCTAAAATGAAAAAATCTTTCTGAAAAAATAAACTAACGAGCAATTTTGATCAATTTTATGAACATATTTTCATACAGATATATATTGACATAATATAAATGATCTCGGTGACATTAGGGTGCAGTGCAATTTTTTTAAATTCTAGCTGTCATGTGATATAAAGGTCAGTAAATCATTTCATCACTTGGAGAGGACTGAGTGCAAATGTGGTTGATGAGAGAAAAAGAAATATTCACCTTCATGTTTTTTTGTGTTTGAACGTTGAAACATTTTTTAATACACAATTTCCTAATATACATGTGTATGTACAAATTTTTGGGGGATATGTATGATATTAAAAAGCTAAAAAGTGATTGAATAAAAAAAAAGAGTGCTTATTTTCTGTTACATTCCAGTTGTGTATACATGTAATGTATATTTTTACCTTTTCAAACAAATTATTTTATTTGTTTATAAACCTTTCTAAAAGTAAAATAGAAATATTTGAAATCATAATTTAAAGAAATCCATGTTTGACTTTTTTTTTTAAATTAAAAACAAAATTAATGATTTTTAATTTGAAAAATGAAAATTTCTTGATATAGTGCTGATAAAATAATTAAATGGTGCAACATTCATGACATAATGAAGATAAGAACCTCTGTTATTCACATGTTAACTTTTGATTTACTCTTTCTAGTAGCAGAATAAACCTTTAATTTTTTGCTAATTCTAACATATTAGGAGTTGTACTCCTAATTGAGAAAAGACAACAATGTTTTAAAAATGAAAAATTGGCATATAATCAACTGTGGAAATAGATTTTGAGAATTTCATATTTATTAACATCTTGTCATGATTTATTTTACATTAACATGTTTGTACCATTCATTTAAGACATACTGCCACTTTAGAAAGACTGGCATATAAAAATTCAAGGTGCATATATATTTATCTTATAAATGCTCTTTATAAGAGCAATGCTTATTTTTGAACATGAATAAAAAAAAAATCATGAATAACAGTATGGATGCAGCGAGTAAGATTTTGTTCAGATGACCATGGTTATTTTATATGAAAAATCATTGAAATAATGTATGCAAAAGTGCTTTCATGTAAGTTTTACTGCTTCCATTGAGTATTTGCAATGACCACATGATTTTTACATGCATTTTAAAAATGCTTTCAATTTCATATTGAAAAAATACATGTATAAACATTTGTATACACTGTGTTACAGTGTTGCTAGTCAAAACTTCATACCATTGCTAGTATTGATGATATTTTTTAATGAGAATTTTAGTATTTATATTGTACATACATGTATGGGCAAATCTGTCTTATATGTACAGCATTTGTTTTCTGACTTGTAAGAATTTGTGATAGAAATTTGAATCCATTCTGTTTAATAAATTTATTTTAAAAAGAAAATGTGTCAGTTTTACAACTTTTTCTCCCTTTTATTTTGTAGTTTGCTATGACCTATGATTTCTAACAAATTACTTCACTGACCCTTCTCTTGGCATTTAACATTAGATAAACCATAGAACTGTTATATGACACAGTATGCATGCTGATCTATGATCAGGGTTCTCACTAAGGCGAGTCCGTGAGTCCTGGACTCATCAAAATCTGTCTGGACTCACCATTTTCAAAACTGGTGAGTCCACAGATGCATCAAAGATTGAAATATTTTGTATAAACTGAACACAGTTAAACACAAATATCATTATTATAGTAAAAGTTTAAAAGTGATATGAATTTGATTTCATTTCATTGCTCTGTTAGGAAATGGAGACTAAAATATTACTTTATATTGCAATAAAATATTTTCTTCTTGCTGTTGGATTCATCATACCTAAAAATGATGAGTCCCTGTACTCACCTTCAAAAATTTGTAGCGAGAACCCTGATGATGACTGCTACATAGAATATACTCAAATATAATACTTGTTAAAAAGTCTGAAGCTCTTTTCACAAAAAATCTTAAGTGTAAAATTTATCGTTAAGTCTAAAATATTCCTTAACAACTCAACTTAATATTTTTATCGTAAGATTAATTTTTCACTTAAGATTTGTCAAAGTCCTTGAAGACTGTTTTCTTATTTCAATGGCCTTGGCAATTTGAGTTTATGCTGTCACCATTGTCTGTCAAAAACGTTTTCAATAACAATTTGGAACCATTCAGGTAAATGTCTTGAAACTTGGCAGAAAGGATCTAAGATTGTATGTCCTCTACAAATGATCATCATTTTGTAACCTAGCTGAAAAAAACATGATTGCCTAGGGAATAAATAGAGCAGCGGAAGAAAACTGCAGTTTCTTGGCTCAATTCTCAAAAACAAAGACATAGAGCAAAAAAATCAAAAGTAGGTGAAATCTACCTATACTGAAATTTTTCCTGGAAAAAAAACCTGAATGCTTCAAAATTTCTATTTATATGCCTTACGTTAGAGTTTTAGTCAGTTGTATGTCCCTTGTCCTAGAACTAATTTTCAGGGTTCAGCGACTGCTTTAAAGATTAGAACAGTTATTTTTGTCCTAAAAATTTCTCACTCATAAATATTTAGATAGTTTTTAGAAAGGTTACGTTTCTGCCAGACAGGCAGACCATTTTTGCTTGACCTGGACCTCATTTCATTGATTAGTGATCAAGTTCAAGTTTAGTGATTAGTCATATAGAAAAAGAGATGTGGTATGATTGCCAATGAGACAAATCTTCACAAGAGACCAAATGAGGTCTGTTTCTCAGATATTGTAAGTACAACAATGTAGTAGGTCAATTTTAATTGATTTATTGAATGACTAAGGTAAACAAGTCAGCCTGGCAGGTTTCTTCTGACCATGACCCCATTGACATGATGAAGTGGTCAATGTTGAGTTGTTTTGTGTTTTGCTTTGTTTTAATCATACTTTAGAGGAAACTATGTTTTTTGGAATGATTGTAATGGGCACATGTCTTTCTTGCAGGATTCATCTGACTTGATTCCAGTTCCATGGTCCATTGGTCAATGTTACATTTTAGTTATTTGGTCCTCTTCTGAGATACAATATGCAACTATATTTGGTGAATGGAATGATTGTAAGTCGAACATGTATGTCTGGCTTGGTTTATCTGACATTGAACTCGTTTTCGTGGATCATTGGTAAATGCAAGTTACAGAGGCGGATTTAGGGGGCCCGGGCCCCCCTTTTTGGGAAAAAATTTGGTTGCTTATATAGGGAATCACTGAAGCGTGACTGGAGCGGGCCCCCTCTTAGGTCAGTCAGTGGGCCCCCACTTATGAAAATTTCTGGATCCGCCACTGAGTTACTGTTTAAGTCTTGGTTCTTGCAGTCAAAATATAACCAATAAGTCAACTTTATTTGATGCATGTATAATGACTGTAATGCCGGTCTTGCAGGGTTCAGCTGACCTTGACCTCATTTTCATTGTTGGTAAATATAACGTTCTCGTGATTTGTTTCTTGTATATATATATTCTATAAGCTATATGACAACTATATTTGGTGTATGGAATCACATATCTGTCTGGCTTTGTTAGTTCGACCTTGATCTTGACCTTCATTGATAATTGATAGTATCAAGTTAATGTAATCCTTATAATAAACTCCAGGAGCATCAACATAAAATACATCGTGATAGTAAAGCAGTACGTGTGTGCACTTTTTTACCCCCACAAAGCTACATGCTGACAGGAACATACTGTTCCCAGATGCTCAGTAGAAACAGAAATTCAAAATATCGAAGTTTTTTATTTCACCGGGCCACAGTGCAGTTATATAACCCACGACCTGTCACCTCCCTCACTATAACCCTTTTCAGTTAATCACAGTTTTTAGCTGTCAACATGAAAATTAATATTGGTAGAAACGTTTAAAGGGCCGTAATACATATTTAACCATCTATATATATTTATAATTTCATAACTATTTTACAAGAAATACAGACTTGACAGCGCTTATACATAACGCAATTTTCTATATATATAAAAGAAGATGTGGTATAATTGCCAATGAGACAACTCTCCACAAGAGACCAATAACTTATATTACCAAGGGGCATTATTCCTTCCTTTTTTATCAGCACCGATTTAAGAATTTATCAACAAAACATCCTGATATAAATCTTTCTTGTAGATTTAATATGGTTTTTTTTATAACAAGAATGGTACATGCAAGGATTTGTATAGTAAGACTTACTATACAAATCCTTGGTACATGTGAGAGCGCTCACTCTACCGGGTGGACTGAAAAGCAGACGCCCAATATTTATGTGACAAACAGTTGTGGAATGCAATTACAAATTGAAATATATTTGCCGTTTTACCATTTTTCATATTTAACTTATATCCTGTACGTGGCACTTATTCTACTTAACAGCTTCCTCATTTGGAGTGTTATCATCCCAAAAGGACCAACACAATAACCAATGAGAGCTATTGTCATCCCCACTTGTCTTCGGACTTGGAGTTCATTTCCTCCGTTGTGCCCTCGGTCAATTGGAATGCGATTTTGTATATATCAATTGTTAGGCTTCTTTTCAAATTATTTGCCATATGAATAAAATATTTTGAGTATCCGTATATGAGACAGCAACCCAATTGTCATGTTACTGCATGTTATCTTGTAAATTGTAGTCATTGAGAGCGCAGATTGTAGTTGAGCATTTCAGAAGTCCCCTTTAAAATGTCTTCTCCTAAACCAAGAAAATGTATATTTTTAAAAATAAAATAGTCACATATGCATCCTACCATGAATTTACCAAGGATTTACAAACAACCAAAATACATTTAGAGGTCAGCACATAAAAAAGAAGATGTGGTATGATTGCCAATGAGACAACTATCCACAAAATGACGCAGAAATTAACAACTACAGTCCACCGTACGGCCTTCAACAATGAGCAAAGCCCTAATTACCGCATAGTCAGCTATAAAAGGCCCCGAAATGACAATGTAAAACAATATAAACGAGAAAACTAACGACCTTATTTATGTAAAAAATGAACGAAAAACAAATATAGTCTTCCACAATATACAAGTATCTATACAATATTACTAACTCTAAATCGTCCAGGGTATGACACTAATCGATAATTTTGAAAGAGGACTACATGAATCAAAACCATGCAAATATTTTTCTGGATATATACATTGATAGTAGACTGCACATTGATAGTAAAAATAATGGTTTCAACGTTAATATTATAATGCACATAGACAGGAGATATAAATTTAAAAAAAAATAGCGATAAAAAGTTCAATGTCTGCTTACAGGGTGCGATGTTATTCATTTCGTGTATTTGGAAGAAGAGATCAGATATAGATGGAAAATCTTCCATAACTTTTTAATATTTATTCTCAATAATTCTCAGACTTTGGTGCCTAAACAGGCTTGACATTTTGTACAGACACTAGTATTGTCTATTAGAAGGGAAGACCGTATGTACGTTGACCTAAAGGTCTACTTGATATATTTGTAGGGAAGAACGTGTGTTGACCTTTATGTGTCTTCATGATTTTTTGTGTGTCGGTGACGTATATCTGACATCTGTTTTTATTTTATTCTGTCCCAATCTTCTTTTATCAATATGAAGCAGTCCTTTGCTATTATATAGTGCACGGACATACTAAAAACATATAAATATATTATGTTAAGAACAGTTAGTGAAGTATAGTCTACATTATAGACAAGAAGTCCGGATCTTAAAAGTAGAGAAGTTAGTTAGCTGATTGGTGCTATACATGATTTGAAATGTTCAAAATAAATATTTGCTCAGAACCGATACACAAGAAACAGAATGATCCAGAACTTTTGAATCAAAATGTCCTTAATATGTGACTTATCACCATATTTCGCAGGAAAAGCTTGTGACACTTGTCTTACAAAAAAGTCAGGCCATTTCGACCGTCGCTATATACCACAAAGGCATATGATTCTTTAATTCTTCATATAACACTAACTTTTAATTTCAAAATTTACTTTTTTCACTTTTACTTTTTTTTAGGGGGGCGGTAAGTACACTATAAATGTGTAATCTCAAGAAAAATACAGAATTCTATGTACTCTCTTTACTTGATGCATTTTTGACTCATGGTCTGTGTGAACAAACAAAGCGAGATAACTCAAACATTATTATTCCAATGTGATATATAGCGCCGCTAATTTTTAGCTCACCTGGCCCGAAGGGCCAAGTGAGCTTTTCTCACCACTTGGCGTCCGTCGTCCGTCGTCGTCGTCCGTCGTCGTCCGTCGTCGTCGTCGTCGTTAACAATTTACATTTTGAACTTCTTCTAGAGAACCACTGAATGGAATGGAACCAAACATGGCATGAATGTTCCTTATGTGGTGCTGACCAAGTGTTGTTACTTTGTAGCCGATCCATCATCCAAGATGGCCGCCAGCGGGGGACTTAGTTTAACATAGGACCCTATGAACTTAGTTTAACATAGGACCCTATGGGAAATGCATACAAATGACTTCTTTTAGAGAACCACTGAATGGAATAAAACCAAACATAGCATGAATGTTCCTTATGGGGTGCTGACCAAGTGTTGTTACTTTTTAGCCGATCCATCATTCAAGATGGCCGCCAGCGGGGGACTTAGTTTAACATAGGACCCTATGGGAAATGCATACAAATGACTTCTTCTAGAGAACCACTAAATGGAATGAAACCAAACATAGCATGAATGTTCCTTATGGAGTGCTGACCAAGTGTTGTTACTTTGTAGCCGATCCATCATCCAAGATGGCCGCCAGCGGGGGACTTAGTTTAACATAGGACCCTATGGGAAATGCATACAAATGACTTCTTCTAGAGAACCACTAAATGGAATGAAACCAAACAAAGCATGAATGTTCCTTATGGAGTGCTGACCAAGTGTTGTTACTTTGTAGCCAATCCATTATCCAAGATGGCCGCCAGCGGGGGACTTAGTTTAACATAGGACCCTATGGGAAATGCATACAAATGACTTCTTTTAGAGAACCACTGAATGGAATGAAATCAAACATGGCATGAACGTTCCTAATCATAATGTGGAGCTGACCAAGTGTTGTTACTTTGTAGCCGATCCATTATCCAAGATGGACGCCAGCGGGGGACTTAGTTTAACATAGGACCCTATGGGAAATGCATACAAATGACTTCTTTTAGAGAACAACTGAATGGAATGAAACCAAACATTGCATGAATGTTCCTTATGCCGTGCTGACAATGTGTTGTTTCT
This sequence comes from Mytilus edulis, assembly GCF_963676685.1. NCBI lineage: Eukaryota > Metazoa > Mollusca > Bivalvia > Mytilida > Mytilidae > Mytilus > Mytilus edulis. The sequence continues at coordinate 6,268,087 of NC_092352.1, read as the reverse complement.
TTGTAGCCCATCCATCATCCAAGATGGCCTCCAGCATGGGACTTAGTTTAACATAGGACCCTATGGGAAATGCATGCAAATGACTTCTTTTAGAGAACCACTGAATGGAATGAAATCAAACATGGCATGAATGTTCCTAATGTGGTGCTGACCAAGTGTTGTTACTTTGTAGCCGATCCATTATCCAAGATGGCCGCCAGCAGGGACTTAGTTTAACATAGGACCCTATTGGAAATGCATACAAATGACTTCTTTTAGAGAACCACTGAATGGAATAAAACTAAACATTGCATGAATGTTCCTTATGAGGTTCTGACCAAGTGTTGTTACTTTGTAGCAGATCCATCATCCAAGATGGCCGCCAGCAGGGGACTTAGTTTAACATAGGACCCTATTGGAAATGCATACAAATGACTTCTTTTAGAGAACCACTGTATGGAATAAAACTAAACATTGCATGAATGTTCCTTATGAGGTGCTGACCAAGTGTTGTTACTTTGTAGCCGAACCGCCATCCAAGATGGCCGCCAGTGGGGGACTTTTGAATGAAATTAAACATGTTCCTTTCCTTATCAATGAGGTTGTGTTGTCACTTTTAGCCAAATTTTATATTTTTTCATATGATTTCAAAAACCCAAGTAGAATCAGGTGAGCGATACAGGCTCTTGAGAGCCTCTAGTTTTATGTGCTTGCGCGCGCCAACAACTTTGATGTGCGTGTATTTATTCATTTTATGTTGATAGTTTTTTTTACAAGCTCTTTGCCCTGGGAAGGCACTTGAGTCGAAATAAGCGTTATGCCATCGCATTGTACACAGAATTTTTTGTTGACGATTTTCACTACTAAGTATTGTGACGAAAAAGTAGTTTAAGTATGGGGACTTAAACTAAAGTGTGTATTCTTGTGTTTGTGCTTTGTTGTTTGGTGTCTACGTTTCACACGTCCACGGACGACAAATGCCAAGTATACTCTTTAACAGGGTAACCCTAAAAATCTCTGGTAGCGTAATTAAGGGAATCCTGGTCACATAAATAAATAAATGGATCCTTGTGTAGTCTGACCGAAGTCTTGCAAGTTAACATAAACACAAAGTCGATTAAAAGTTCAATACTGTATTATTCAAAATGCAAAGTACATGTAACAGTAATACAAGTTTACAACATCTTAACTGCAGGCTCAACAATACGGTGACATAATCCTAAATCTCCTACGTACACTCCTCTCGTACACAAAATCGTCTCTCTCGTATATCGTATCTCGTCTCCCTCTCACTATATATTTCTCTCTTTTATACTACTCTAGTAACCTGATCATAATATGGTTAAATGATTCTGAACAAAGAAATATTCTACAGGAGCTATATTATAGGAGCCCGGAGCCCGGAGCTAAGGTCAACTGAAACTGAGGTCAACCGAGGCACCTGTATATACAAATCAACGCGGCACCAGCTGATTAACATGATTGATTTGACATTTAACAAGTACAATCTGATTGAAGGCGATAAACATAGATTGTAAACTTACTTTATAACGGTTAATGAGAATAAGTAATCTAATTATATCATGATCATAAAACCCAGTGGTGCATGTAATAAACGAAAAACGTTACAGTATAGTTAAAATTTATTATACGCCTTGGATTCAAGTTATCTAAATATTCGACAATAGATTTTTCATCAACGGGTCAATGTTATTTCAACATGGGGAAATACACAAATTGTCATATCAAATTCTGTATCTGATCTAGATCTGCTCTTGATTTTTACTTTAAAAAACCATAGTTTATATCAAAATCTGTACATACCTGTCTGAAAAAACATTTGCAAAGAATTTGCAGCATAGACCCAAAGGTGGTGGGTAAGAGGAGAAAGTAACAAGTAAATAAAAAATATCTATCTTAATACTTCTTCTGTATTCTGTTAGCCGTATGCAAAATTGCAGCTTTTGCAAACCGAGATTCCAAATCTGGTACATCCTTCAAGTAATATGAGGTGAATGTTGTCTCATTTGACCAATGAGCTGCTTTTAAAATTTCCTGAGAGGAAAGTCCATTGAATAATGCCCAAGAAGTTGAATCATGAGCTCTTACAAACTGAAGTGTGTCTGTATTTGCATGTTCATATGCATATTTAACTGTGTTCACAATCCATCGTGCAATGGAATTCTTAGAAGCCTCTACATGATGATTCTTTTGTGATTTGCGCAAAACTTCAGTTCTTTCAATATAAGCTAGTAGCACTCTAAGACATAAGCCCGAATTTCCAGCTACTTTGTAGCTGTGGTCTAATCAGACATCATGCTGATGTCAATTACCCCAGATCATGCATCATGCTGGGTTTGTTGATCTTAATCCCCTAAATAACTGGTCACATACATATTATATTACTTTCTATATATCATTTTCAGTACAGTTACAAATGTGTATAAATGATTCCTAGTGAACATGGTGAATACGGCGTTTTGCATTTGCGCCGATCTGCATTTCATTTGCGCCGATTTTTTCTTTCATTTGAGCCGATTTTTTTTCATTTGCGCCGATTTTTTTACAGGCTAATAACAGGTAAATTACAGGTGAAATGATATAAGAAGATGTGGTATGAGTGCCAATGAGACAACTCTCCATCCCAGTAATGTTATTTTCATTTATCATTAAAGACCTCTTCAGTTAGCCAGTTGTACATATGTTATGAATTGTCAATCATAACATGTATATAACTGTTGTCTCTTGCTTAAAATCAAGAAGTAAATACCTAAGATAAAAGCACTTTGTTTATACTAAAATGACGAATTAAAAATATATGTACAGCATTCAAATCCATAAAAACGGAATACATTCAAATCATAAATCTGTTCTTGCCGAGTATGTATAGGCAACACATCTAATATATTCCTTTCTTATGATTTCGTCTCTTCTATATTTGGCGTAATTGTCGATAACGAAGGCCATCTTTTCTTTGTCTGGCATACGTACTGGTGGGGGCATTTCTAGAGTTCGCATTTTCTCACAAGGAAGCTATTAAACCAAGAGTTCCAAATGGTGATTGAAGTTGAATTCATCCCTTCGTTGATTTTATGGACGCCATCACGAATTGGTTGACCGTTATGGAATGTGTACTTGTACGTTGTCTAAGAATGTATGACATATGTCATCAGAAGGAGCGGAGCGTCAGACAATGTCAAACGTGAAGCAGTCATCGATTTCATTTAGGGAAAGGAATGGTAACCCGAAACATTGGGATAGCCATTTACCAATTGCAATGTCACTTGATTTGTCTTTATACTCTGTGCTCAGCCAATGTAAAAGTATGAACTTACCTGTAACTAACTTGTAAATCCAATTAGGAAAAAATATAAAATCGGCGCAAATGAAAGAATAAAAAAATCAAACTCGGCGCAAATGTCATACGCCCGGTGAATATTGATATAGAAATTGAATAATAAAGTTTGATCATGTGAAAGGAAGTTGAAATAAAAACATAAACTATTTCAAGTGATTAAGTTTTTATTGTAATTTATAGTATGTAATATCGTTTGGCACAGTAGCAAATGTACACACGTTTAAAAAAAGATGACATAAATCTAATTTTGTCAAACAATCATTGGTATGATAGAAAAGAAGAGAACACATTGATTAACACATTCTATTGTGATATTGTATAGAAAAAAACGTGAATTTAATCGAAATTGATAGAAAACTAAGAAAAATACCAGATTTAGATAAAAGGGGAAAGGCTAAAAAAGTTGTCTTTTAGCCAATATCTATGGCATAGACCAGATCATTTTTCAAAGTTATGCTAATCGTTTATGGTAATTTTTTAATTTTCCCTGATTTCGCATCAGTTTGAAAGAAATCAAAGTTATTTAATATAGAATAAAAGTTGAGGAACAAAATTATTTCAGATAAATGCAGGAAAAGTTGTCCATTACATTGCAATAAACTAAACATGCATATTATGCATATTATTATTTTTAATATATATTTTTTCTTTAGGATATTTTTTTTTCTTTTCAAATTTATTGTTCAGAAATACAAAGAAGCTAGGAGGAAAGACACAGAGAAATATAAATGTATAGCTTATCATTTTGTGATCAACATCTGGTTATAATTAATTAAGTGAACCACTAAACAAGTGTGTCCACATAATTTATATCTAACTGATTACTGATAACATGCTGAGATAAATTTATAGAAAAATATAAGGAAATCCGGGCTTATGTCTTAGAGTGGTAGTGCTCTACAAGGGCACAGCAGTAAATCGTTTGGATCTGCAGCATAGTTTTCGATTTTGGGAATGAATACTGGTTCCCAAGATTTATTCAAAGTTTGAATTTTAGCAAGAAACTGCATATTTGGCAACAACCGTATACCTCTTTGCTCTTTTCTGAAATGTTTGTCTTTAATAGTGAAACTGTGTAATTCACTGACTCTTGCAGCAGAAGCTAATGCCAAAAGAAAAACTGTCTTCAAGGTAAAATATTTCAATTCTGCTTCCTCTAGTGGTTCGAAAGGTGTCTTTGTCAACATTAGCAAAACATACGGCAAATCCCAATTTGGCGCCAACTGCCTTATTGGTGGATTAATGTTGTACAATCCTTTAATTAAATTACGCAAATCCTTGTTAATAGAAATTCTATCTTTAGATGAATGTATTAAAGCTATTGCTGACTTGTAACCAGCTAAAGTGATTGGCTTACAATTCTTTACAGTATGTAAAAACATAAGAAATTCAGCTATTTCTGGCACAGTTGACGTACTGGGATTGATACCCCGTTCTTGACACCAGCTGTCAAATAGCTTGAGTCTTGCATTATAAACTGTCTGTGTAGATTGTTTTCGTGCATTGGAAATATTGAAGCAATATTTGGTGAAAATCCTTTTGCAGTGTAAGATCTTTTGACACTTTCCAAGCTACAAGATTTAAAACACTTGCATTTGGATGAAGAATTCCATTTTGACTTAATAGATTTTGTTGGACAGGCAGTTGTATTGGAAAGTCTATTAACAGGTTGATAAGTTGACTGTACCACGACTGTCTCGGCCACATTGGCGCTATCAGTAAAATTACACAGTCCTCTTTCTGTATTTTTTGTAATATTCTGTTTAGAATTATCGGTGGCGGGAAGGCATAAGCAAATAGATTTGTCCATTTTATCGACAGCGCATCTATTGACACTGCTGTTTCTTTCGGCCAAGGAGAGCAAAACACTGGCAGCTTCTTGTTTATTGAAGTCGAAAACAGATCTATTACTGGTGTTCCTAGCTTAAGGAACAACAAATTCACTATTGTCATATTTAATGCCCATTCTGTCAAATGAACGATCATTTCCCCCTTGACAGGGCATCTGCTATAATATTCTTTTTCCCAGGAATATGAACAGCTTGGATTTTGACATTGTGATTTATACACCATTTCAAAGATCCCATGCCAAGTAATAAAGGTCTGGGGATCGGGTACCTCCCTGTTAGTTCAGATAACTGACGACAGTTGCATTGTCTATTCTCACTAGCACACTTTTGAATTGTACTTTTGTTATATTAAAATTTTGTCTTTGGCAATTCATAATTTTTCTATAACAAGACCAAAACTTAAGTGAAAATTATTCAATTTTTACAATTTGAGTTAAAGTATTTTGAAGTTTAAATTTTATTTTATTTTCTAAAATTTCTCCTTACATAAGTTACATTATTTTTGGAATGTTAATTTTTGATAAAGAAGAATGACATACAACTTTAATATTTAGATTACGTAATTAAGACGGATAACAAAGAGACATGTAAGTGCTAAATTATTTACTTTGGATTATGTACCTTACATGTAAATTAAGGCTTTTGTTAAACAACCTTTTCCTATTACTCATGTGTGAAATTGTTTATAACACCTGTCACCCATGACTGGATTATTGACCAACCAGCGAAAATAGGTTGTGGTCAAGGGAGTTTTACAAGGTAATTTTTGATTGGTGAAAACAGGAGAAAGTTTAGAAATCAGTGATCATGTGACCACGCCCGCATGGAAACAATTTATGTTTTCAACGGTCACTTTGATTACTGATTTCAAATAATAAACATCAATATTTACTAGAACTTTCTCTTGTTTTACACCAGGTAAGTTGAATTATATTTTTTGTATTTTTGTTTTATTTAAGTTAAAGAGTTTAGATTACTTTATATTGTGGGAAAAGCTTACTAAAGTTAAAATTAATTTTATGATATTCACTTAAATTAATTGTATATATTTTGTATAGATTATATTTCGTTTCCATTGAGATTAATTATTTTTATCTTGGTTACGCTTAGGACGCGATGCTTTATTTATGTAAACAATTGAGAAACGTTTCAAGAATTTATTTAATTAAAATCTATTCTATGTTTAGAAACATTTAGTTAATTTTATAATAGTTATTTTTAAAAGTTTATTTAAAGTTCGGAAATATTTCATATTGTATCCGTATTAACTTTTAAGTATTATAATGTCCAGGGGAGATAATTTGTAATTTTTATTTGCCGGGAGAAATGTCTTTTGTTGATAAAGCAATGATTATTGAGTTAGATCGAAAGCTAAATAACAAGGACATGAAACCTTATTTTCTACTTTATATTTCTGTAAGTTGTGTTTTATATTTTGTAGATAGATTGCTTATTTAGTTCATAAATTAGGTTTTGGAAAGCGACACTTGTCCGCAAGATTTCAGTTTGTTTACAAAATAGTTTGAACATTTTGAATTGACTTTTGAACTTATATTTAAATTGAATTTAGTTAATTTTATTGTATAACACTCATACACGGAACTCGTGACAGAAGACATGTTGTTGCTAAGCAACATGGGTATATTCTTTATTTTAATATTTTGCAAAAAGAGTAAATACTGTTTAAAGAATTATGCAAAGTTATATTACATACCAATTTATTCAGAAATAAATTGTATTTGGTATTAGATTTTATGCGATTAAATATAGAAATAGTTTGGCAAAGATTTTATTAATTTTAAAGGTTTATTATTTCCATAGCAACAAGTTATTATACAAAACATTTTAAATTAAGCATTCTTTTTAGTTGAAATGATTCGGTTTATTTAACATATTGTATTATGCATTAACCTGTGCGTTAAGTTTTGTAAAGCGGTTTCACTTGATAAAATATAGTTTGGGCAAGTTTTATTTAATTAGTTAATATTTGCATAGAGTTATGTCCCTTAATTTAGTTCATTTGTGAAATTCTAAATTTATTATCAAGTGAGACTTGCTATTTTATTGTGTAAAATCTGTAGCACTTTGATTACTGATTTCAAATAATAAACATCAATATTTACTAGAACTTTCTCTTGTTTTACACCAGGCGCTAAAAGTCATCAGACACAGCACAGAAAGTCAGTACAACATTTGGTGGAGAGACCGAAAGATCCAAAGCTAGTCCCAAACAAGTAAGAAGATAACATCAGTACCATACAAATGCCAGCACCACTGAATAGCTACCTTCTCCGAAGTCAAGATACTATAAGACCAGAAGCAAGAGTGCATCAACAAGCAACAGAGACAACAGCTTCAACGTCAACAGCTTCAACATCAACAGGTCCTCTCCTATTAATAGAAAATACGTCAACCTTGACCACACCAACAGCATCAGCAACATCAACTGCATCAACAGCAACATCAACTGCATCAACAGCAACATCAACAGTATCAACTGCATCAACATCATCAACACCTGCAGTAGTCCAAGTGATTAGAGAAGTAAGTGTGAACATGCCTTCAGGAATAAACCTAAACAATTATGATGGGAAATCATCTGCATCACAATGGTGGGGATATTTTATACGTTGGACCCTCATTCAAAAAATGTGCGAACAACAACAGTGTAATTCCTTCCCATTCTTTATGGCAGATGGTATTCCAAAACAATGGTTTGCAACACTTTCAGAAACTGTGCATAATTCATTACAGCTATTGAAGGATGAATTTTTCAAACGCTTTGAAAAATCACAAGGGCTGTTTGATGTTAACATTCTCCAATTAAAACAAGGCCAAAATGAAAGAGTGGATGAGTTTATGGCGCGATTACAAGAAAAAACCACAGGACAGGACATTCCTGACAACATAAAGATAGGCATTGCAATTCAAGGTTTTAGAGGGGAGATAGGGAAAACAGTCCACAACACTTTTCCAAAGCCAGTTACTTTGGAACAATTAAGGGCCATTGCAGAAAATGCAGAGAAATCGGAACAACTTGTACCAGCATCATCAATAACTGCTGATACGATTGCAGCAATACTGGAGGCCAAGATGCAGGAACCATTAGAGGAAATTAGAAGACTGCATACCTCGATCAACATGGCAAAACCAAACCAGCCTCAACAACAGAACAAACCCAGGTACAACAAACCAAGACCAAACTATCGACAAGGACAGGGTTACCAACAACAACACGCTTTTGTACCGCAACAACAGTACATTCAACAACAGCCAGTAGTGTATAATGGACAACAGTACAGCCAACCGATGCCAGCAGCAGTACAGAATCCATATCACCAGCAGCAGCAACAACAACAACAAGATGATGGTTCATGTGAAAATTGTGGTATGTTTTGTGGTACTAATTGCCCAGCAAGAAATAAAGAGTGTTTTAATTGTCATAAGATAGGGCATTATGGTCGTAAATGCAGAGGTTCACAAAAATCTGGTCAAAACCCCCCTTTTCACCGCTAGGGATTCGCGCCTGTCCCTAGGCATTTGTCAAAGGATAGGCACAGAGGTAGAAATTCTTTTGCAGAGGTAAATTTGGTATTGCCTATGCAGAAAAATACTTCAATTATTGATATCAATGGCAGAAAAACACATGCATTGATTGATACTGGTGCAGAAATTACTTGCTGTAGTTTTGATTTTTATAGCAAGTTGGCCCTTTCTGATAAACTTTTGCAATCAGATATTCCATCAATTAAAGGTGTAAGTGGACATAGGTTACAAGTGCTAGGAAAAGTTAATTTACCAATTTCATTTAAAGGTGCTGTTTTTAATTATCATGTTTATGTTATAGATGGGCTACATCATTCTTTTATAGTAGGTTGGGATTTTTTACATGCAAACAAGATTAATATTGATTTTTCTAAAAGTGTATTACAGGTACCAGATAAAGAAAATGCAGATATACCTAAAGTATGTATGATACAGACGTCTAGTACTGGTCTTGCTAGAACGTATTACCCTGTCACTATTTCTCCATTTTGTGAAATGAATGTTGGTGTCAAAATTTCAAAAAGAAATTCAGGAGAAATAGGTCTTTTGGAACCAGTAAGTAATTTAGCGGATTCCAATCTTACGAGTGCTAAATGTTTGGTCAAAATTATTAAGAAAAGAGCGGTCATAAGATTGATGAATCCTACAAATCAGAAAATACACATTCCCGCAACAAAAGTGCTTGCTTCTGTATCAGACATCGATTCAAATTGTATTCATGATTTAGATAATAACATGCCATCTGTTGCTAGTTTACAGCAAACTAAGGAAGCCAAGGAACCTATTAATTTTGATTTCAGCACATCTGATTTGAATTCTGAGCAGAGACAGAAAATGCAGACATTTCTAGCTTCTTATAGAGATATTTTTGCTACTAATTTATCTGAATTAGGTTTTACTAATAGGTACAAGCACAGAATTGAAACTTTTAGGGATTCCAGGCCAGTCAAAATGGGATTCTATAACCAGTCTCCTCATATGCATAAAGAAACAGAAAAGCATTTGGTAGAAATGAAGAAAAACAACATCATCAAAGAATCAACTAGTGAGTATCATTCACCTGTTATATTAGTGAAAAAGAAAACTGCACCGGGTCAGCCTCAGCAGTACAGATTTTGTGTGGACTTTAGAAAATTGAACCTTCAAACAAAAAATTCGTCCTTTCCAATTCCACGGCTAGAAAACGTATTTGACACGATTGGTGAGGTGCAGCCTCAAATTCTGAGTTGTCTCGACCTTCACAGTGGATTTTGGCAAGTCGAGATGGACGAGGAAACCAGACATAAATCAGCTTTTATTACTCGTAATGGTGTCTATGAATTTCTCAGAATGCCTTTTGGTCTTAAAAACGCTCCTATAAGTTTTCAACAGCTCATGTCTAATGTTTTACGTGGTCTCAATTGGCAATTTGTCTTAGTTTATGTGGATGATATTTTGGTATTTAGTAGGAGTTTTGAAGAGCATCTTTCGCATCTAGAACAAGTTTTCACTCGTCTTCGTGATGCAAATCTCACATTGAAACCAAGCAAATGTGTGTTTGCAGCAAAAGAGGTGAAATACTTAGGGCACATCATTTCAAAAGAAGGTATTAAGGTGGATCCTGAAAAGACAAAAGCTATTAGTACTTTTCCTGTCCCTACAAGACAAAAACAGGTCCGCTCATTTTTGGGAATGTGCAATTATTATCGACGCTTTGTTGATTCATATTCTAAGATTGCCACTCCTTTAAATGGGTTGTTAAAGAAGGAAAGAGAAAGAAGTTTTAAATGGAATAGGGAATGTCAAGTAGCTTTTGACAATTTAAAACAAGCTTTATTAACACCTCCTGTCCTGGCTTACCCTGACATGAATAAACCCTTTATGCTGACTTGTGATGCTTCAAATTCAGCTATTGGTTTTGTTCTAGGTCAATTAGACAGTCAGAGAAAAGAGCGTGTCATTGCTTTTGGTGGTAAAAGTTTATCCAAAACTGAACAGGTTTGGAATACAACTGAAAAAGAGTGTTATGCAGTAGTTCAAGGTGTAAAAACATTTAACACTTATCTTGCTACTGGCAAATTCACTATATATACTGATCACAAAGCATTGACATATCTTATGAACCAGAAGGCAAATACAGGTAAACTTACAAGATGGGCAATGGACTTGCAGCATTACAATTTTGAGATTAAGTATAGAAAGGGTTGTAACAATCAAGTAGCTGATGCTCTGAGTAGACGCTCATATCCTGAACAGCCTGACGATGAAAATGAAGTCGCAGCTGTAAAGGTATCTGAAGTGAATACTAGAACAGAAGCTAGTGGCAATGATAAGACTTTTGAGAGTATCCAAGTGGAATTCTTTTATGATGATTACACTATGGTTGCTCCATTAGATCCCGTTATTGCCAGACCAGAATTGTCAAACCTTCCTGCTATTGCAAAGTTGCAACAAAATTGTCATGATTTTGGAAATATGTACAAATTTCTTACTCAGGGTATTCTTCCTGCAGACAATGATCAGAGTTCAAAAGTTCAAAAATCTGCTCAAGATTACTCTATCTGTAATAATGTTCTGTATAAATGGTTTCAGAAGAGAGTCAGAGTTGACAATGGTGAAAAGTGGATTAAACAATTATGTCTCCCTCAAGCTCTTAGAGAGGATGCTCTTTTAAGTTATCATGATAGTTTCGTAGGTGGTGCACATCTTGGGATCGAACGTGTTTATCATGCTTTGAGTCTTAAGTACTTTTGGCCTAAAATGCACCAAAGTATTGAAAACTACATTCGATCATGTGATCGCTGTCAGAGAATTAAAAGAGATACAAAGGGTAAGAAACCACCTCTTAATCCTCTGCCAGTTGACACAACCTTTGAAAGATGGCATATGGATTTTCTGAAACTCAGTAAAACTAACGAAGGTTATTCTTATGTGTTGCTTTTAGTAGATTCTTTTTCTAAATGGAGTGAGGCCTTTCCTATGAAAACTCAAGAAGCTTCTGAGGTTGCAAAGGTTTTATTTCGTGAAATTATTAGTCGTTATGGTGCAATGAAGTGTCTAGTCACAGATCTTGGTAGAAATTTTGTATCGAATTTGGTGAATGCTTTGTGTGAAATGTTGAATATTACAAGGCATCATACAAGTTCCTACCATCCCCAGACAAATGGATTAGTGGAAAGGACCAATAGTACACTTATACAGGCAGTCAGAGCTTATAGTGATAAGGACCAGAACAATTGGCCAAATAAACTCCCTGGTATTTTAATGGCTTTTAGAAATTCTCCGTCAACTCAATCAACAGAGTATTCTCCCTTCTCAATGGTGTTCGGCAAGGAGATGAACTTACCTTTTGACGCATCTGTTTTGCCAAAAGACAATCTGTCAAAAGATGCAAAACACCATTTAGAAGAAATAATTTCAAACCTCAAAATTACCCAAGATTTGGCTGCTGAAAATATTAAGCTTAAACAAGCAAAAATGAAAGAACGATACGACAAAAATACCAAAATTCCCGAATTTAGGCTTAGAGATAAAGTTTTACTTAAAGAACATGTAGTCCCTGTCGGTCGTTCACCAAAATTAGTTGATAAATTTAATGGTCCTTATTACATAACTGACTGTGGGCCGAATTTCACATATAAATTAAGACGCTGCAGTGACCAGAAGGAAGTTAAAGCTATGGTCAATGCGAGCAATCTTAGACAATATGTTGATCCCACTGATTTCCGTGACCCGCCACAAGCTCCAGATCGTCCAGTTCCAGATAATCCACCCAATGCACAAAATAACCCACTTGCAGATAATGATCAAGATGATCAAATTGCAGACGATGAGAGTACAAATTCAGATACTAACAGTGATAATGGAGATGAACCAAACAATGTCATAGATGATACGTTTCATGAGGTTGAGACACTACTAAATACAAGGAAAACAAGAGGAATACAGTATTTTCTTGTGAAATGGAAAGATGGTTCCAAACCGACATGGGAACCAAAACAGAATATTGGAGAGGGATTGATACAAGAATACTTTACGAGGAAAACAAAAAAAGGAAGGAGGAGAAAACAGAAAAAATATTTTACAAGGCCATAGGTGAAAACAAATTACTGTACAAAATTTCACTGGAATAACACAGATAAAGCTTTGATGGCGAATAACTCACTTACATTCAAATAATCTGGATTGAACTCCAGTTTCGAATCTGCGCAGTGGACCTTTCTTTAATTATTTGACCCTTTGATTAACATTTTTTTTCTAATTTCAGAAATTTGATAGGCAAATTATGATGTGAAGTCAAACCTAACAGAATGCATATGTGTTTTGTTGTCAGTAGTGCTAGAGTACGGCCGTGCTCATTCGACTAATCATCACTTTTTTTTATTTTAGCAACTGAGTGTCCTGAGAAACTTGAATCCATTCCAATATTATAGTTATGTATGATGAAGTTAAGTGTTCAGTGAAATGTTACCGAGAGCCAAAGTGGAGGAGTTTAGAGTGTATTAATGTTTAGTTTATTTCTTTTTGTAGGATTTAGAACACAGTTATTTAAACATATTTTTAGATTACATTATGTCATAGAGATTGCAGATCGTGAGATTGCAGATCATGCGCTTACAAGGAGTGAGCATATAAGAAATCATTCATTTTCATGTTTTATATTTGAATTTTATATTGTTATATTGTCTATTAATATGAAAATGTATTGGTACTTTGACTTTTCTGTTGCACTAAAGCACCTGGTTTACTTGATTTTTCATTATTGGAAAACTGCATCAGTACTATTTTTAAAACACACATATTTTAGTGTGAAGTGTTAATCTTCCTCCTCATATGCAAATTGGTACCGTAATACTTATTAAATGCATATTTGCAAACAAGCAATACCTCAGTGCCTCCCCGTTACAAGTGTATTAACATACATACTTTGAAATTTTGGAAGTGTCTTATTGAATATCTGCAATTATGACCATACATATATGTATTTTTAATTTTTTAACTGAAGTATTTTATGGGCATTAGATCACAAAACTACATTCACATGATTGTGATATATAAACATTGACTCTATATGAACTTTTACATTATGTTTATCATACTTTTATTCTTTTTACATGTATATATATATAATTATTATTTTTATTTTATCAGTTCAGATGATGTTTCAAATTCAAGCTTTGGGACAAAGCTTAGTGAGGTTGAGGAAGAGTTGTTATAGAAAAATTATGAATTGCCAAAGACAAAATTTTAATATAACAGACCAAAACTTAAGTGAAAATTATTCAATTTTTACAATTTGAGTTAAAGTATTTTGAAGTTTAAATTTTATTTTATTTTCTAAAATTTCTCCTTACATAAGTTACATTATTTTTGGAATGTTAATTTTTGATAAAGAAGAATGACATACAACTTTAATATTTAGATTACGTAATTAAGACGGATAACAAAGAGACATGTAAGTGCTAAATTATTTACTTTGGATTATGTACCTTACATGTAAATTAAGGCTTTTGTTAAACAACCTTTTCCTATTACTCATGTGTGAAATTGTTTATAACACCTGTCACCCATGACTGGATTATTGACCAACCAGCGAAAATAGGTTGTGGTCAAGGGAGTTTTACAAGGTAATTTTTGATTGGTGAAAACAGGAGAAAGTTTAGAAATCAGTGATCATGTGACCACGCCCGCATGGAAACAATTTATGTTTTCAACGGTCACTTTGATTACTGATTTCAAATAATAAACATCAATATTTACTAGAACTTTCTCTTGTTTTACACCAGGTAAGTTGAATTATATTTTTTGTATTTTTGTTTTATTTAAGTTAAAGAGTTTAGATTACTTTATATTGTGGGAAAAGCTTACTAAAGTTAAAATTAATTTTATGATATTCACTTAAATTAATTGTATATATTTTGTATAGATTATATTTCGTTTCCATTGAGATTAATTATTTTTATCTTGGTTACGCTTAGGACGCGATGCTTTATTTATGTAAACAATTGAGAAACGTTTCAAGAATTTATTTAATTAAAATCTATTCTATGTTTAGAAACATTTAGTTAATTTTATAATAGTTATTTTTAAAAGTTTATTTAAAGTTCGGAAATATTTCATATTGTATCCGTATTAACTTTTAAGTATTATAATGTCCAGGGGAGATAATTTGTAATTTTTATTTGCCGGGAGAAATGTCTTTTGTTGATAAAGCAATGATTATTGAGTTAGATCGAAAGCTAAATAACAAGGACATGAAACCTTATTTTCTACTTTATATTTCTGTAAGTTGTGTTTTATATTTTGTAGATAGATTGCTTATTTAGTTCATAAATTAGGTTTTGGAAAGCGACACTTGTCCGCAAGATTTCAGTTTGTTTACAAAATAGTTTGAACATTTTGAATTGACTTTTGAACTTATATTTAAATTGAATTTAGTTAATTTTATTGTATAACACTCATACACGGAACTCGTGACAGAAGACATGTTGTTGCTAAGCAACATGGGTATATTCTTTATTTTAATATTTTGCAAAAAGAGTAAATACTGTTTAAAGAATTATGCAAAGTTATATTACATACCAATTTATTCAGAAATAAATTGTATTTGGTATTAGATTTTATGCGATTAAATATAGAAATAGTTTGGCAAAGATTTTATTAATTTTAAAGGTTTATTATTTCCATAGCAACAAGTTATTATACAAAACATTTTAAATTAAGCATTCTTTTTAGTTGAAATGATTCGGTTTATTTAACATATTGTATTATGCATTAACCTGTGCGTTAAGTTTTGTAAAGCGGTTTCACTTGATAAAATATAGTTTGGGCAAGTTTTATTTAATTAGTTAATATTTGCATAGAGTTATGTCCCTTAATTTAGTTCATTTGTGAAATTCTAAATTTATTATCAAGTGAGACTTGCTATTTTATTGTGTAAAATCTGTAGCACTTTGATTACTGATTTCAAATAATAAACATCAATATTTACTAGAACTTTCTCTTGTTTTACACCAGGCGCTAAAAGTCATCAGACACAGCACAGAAAGTCAGTACAACACTTTTATCAGAAATGTTTGCAGTGCTAACTGCACAGCTTTGAGTTCTAGCCAATTGATGTGTTTCACTTTGTACTGAGGTGGCCAAACACCTGCTATCTGAAAATTGTTTATATGAGCTCTCCATCCCGACTGTGACGCATCTGTCACCTAGAGTCACCTGAGCAGATTCCTGTTCTAATAACACTCCCTTGAAAAAAATTCTTCGGTTTAGCCACCAGAATAGATGTTCCTGAAGTGGTTGATACAGTGGAATCAAATGATTTAAACTGTGTAGAGCTGGTCTCCAACAAGCTAGAAGATAAAGCTGAAGTGGGCTCATGTGCAGTCGGGCCCATGGAACTAAATCTATGCATGAAGCCATTAGACCAAGTAGTCTCAACATTACACGTGCCTCTACTGTTTGTGAATTTAGGAATATTTTAATCATCTGACTTATATTTTTGAATCTCTCTATAGACGGAAAAACAAGAATTTCTTTTAAGTGAATCACTGCTCTATTATTTGAGTCGGAACTAAACAAGATTTTTTCACATTGATTATCAAACCCAGATTTTTTAACAATTCTTGAGTGTATACTGGAATTGTTTTGTCAGCTTTATTTTGCTGCTGTTTTTTAACATCCAATCGTCCAGGTACATAAATATGTGAATCATTTGTTTTCGCAGATATGCACCTACTACTGCCATCACTTTTGTGAAAATCCTTGGAGCCGATTGTAGACCGATCGATAGAGCTCGGTATTGATACTTTTTTTCCCAAAATGCTGAAGCGGAGAAACTTTCTGTAATGCTTGTGAATCGGGATATGGAAATATGCATCTTGCAAATCCAGTTTTACTGCCCAGTCCCAAATTTTCAGGCTTTTTAGAATCGATCGGAGAGTTTCCATTTTGAAGTGATGAGGTATGAAAAAAGTTGTGCGCCATTCAAAGGTAAATTCAACAATTTAGCTGATGTGGCTTTGCTAGTGAAATCTACATTTTTTAAGAAAATCTTCCTTCTGTTTATAACAGAATTAGCAACTATACGTGAAGTCATATCTGCCATTGATTTGAAACATGCTACTAAAGCTGAACATGCTTCTACCCTGTCTTCCTCTGAATCAGCAACATCAATATAGCTTGCTATCAAAGAGCCATATGAAACACTTCTTAACAATGTCCTAGCTGAGTTGTCAACTTTTAAAATTCAGCATCCATTTCCTTATGGAAGGAAGGTTAAGAGTGTGAAAACTTTTTACGGTCTACAAAACCCTTTTTCTTATTGCCCATAGTAGAAGACAAACCCTCCTCTATATTATCATCAAGCCTTGGGCGGGGGGGGGCAAAATTCTGTGAAATCTTTTTTCGACACCATAAAAGCCTTTTCATCTCTTAGGCGAACTGACCTATTTTTAAGTCTACCAGACATGGCTTCGACATTCTTGAAAACTTCAATTGTAGTACCCTCTTAAGGTTATTTCAAATGAGTTGCTTTATCTGAATTGCCAGGATTTAGTCTTGAAGGCAAATAAGAAGTTCTGACTGAATCTACCATCATGTCCAATTAACTCGATGTCTATATTTTCCTAATAGAATATTAACGATTGCTTTAACAATTTAAACTCCACATAAAAAATTACCACCAACTAAACTTTAGGGTTTTTCATTCCCCATTTTTAATTTCCCCTTTTTGGATGGGGATGTTCCTTTGGCACCATCTTACGGTGTTTATATTTCACAACTCGTTCGCTTGACACTATTTACGAGTATGGTCTTGAAGAAACGATGATAATCCGTCGGAAGGGGAAGATAAATGGCTTACCCGTGTAAAGAGAGAGCCATATCTCTTGCCTTGCACGTAAAAGACACCCTTGTAGATTTTGAAAAAGAGCAGGCTAATGCCGCTACAGTACAAGGCAGCACTCGCACCCGCAAACTGGAAAGGGATTAGTATAAGTTGCAAAACTTGTTTCCCAATCCACTATAAATAAATATGTTTAAACTGACTCGTTCGCTATGTACGTGTCAGTTGTGACGTTTTTGATTTTAAAGAACGTTATCTATGTATTACTTGTAAATTATTAAGCCAGTGATCTCGTTACCACAAATTACTTAAAACCTTTACTAATTATATAAATTCTTCCATAAGATATAAAGATTTGGTTTTGAAGTTTAGTTACCTGTAGAAAACTTATTTCTAATGGGATAACACCTCCTCATTTTTACAGAGATGTTGTTTACCGTGACCGGAAAAGAAACGATCTTGTTATCAGTAAATTAAAAGCAAACTAAATATTAATGTTACTACATATACACATTCTAGGATCTATCATCTGTCGATACCTGTGGCCCTTTTCACAAAAAAATCTTAAGTGTAAAATTATACTAACGATAAAAAAATTAAAGTTAAATTGTAAAGTAATATCTTGGAATTAAAAAGTTCATGTTTGTTTACGACCGCAAAAAAAATTTGCGGTCGTATATTGGTATATGACGTTGGCGTCGTCGTCCGAAGACACATTGGTTTCGCACTATAACTTTAGTTTAAGTAAATAGAAATCTAGGAAATTTAAACACAAGGTTTATGAACACAAAAGGAAGGTTGAGATTGATTTTGGGAATTTTTGTCCTAACAGTTTAGGAATAAGGGGCCAAACAGGGGCCCAAATAAGCATTTTTCTTGTTTTTCGCACCATCACTTTAGTATAAGTAAATAGAAATCTATGAAATTTAAACACAAGGTTTATGACCATAAAAGGAAGGTTGGGATTGATTTTGGAAGTTTTGGTCCCAACAGTTTAAGAATTAGGGACCAAAAGGGTCCAAAATTAAACTTTGTTTGATTTCATCAAAAATTGAATAATTGGGGTTCTTTGATATGCGACCATATGCCGAATCTAACTGTATGTATGTAGATTCTTAATTTTTGGTCCCGTTTTCAAATTGGTCTACATTAAGGTCCAAAGGGTTCAAAATTGAACTTTATTTGATTTCATCAAAAATTGAATTCTTGGGGTTCTTTGATATGCTGAATCTAACCATGTATTTAGATTTTGGATATTAGACCATAAAAGGTAAATGTCCAATTTAAAATGTTTAAGTTTTTAAGTTTAAGTTCTTAGACCACATTCATTGTGTGTAAGAAACCTATGTTGTGTAAACTATTTAATCACAATCCAAATCTAGAGCTGTATCAAGCTTGAATGTTGTGTCCATACTTGCCCCAACTGTTCAGGGTTCGAACTCTGCGGTCGTATAAAGCTGCACCCTGCGGAGCATCTGGTTCTAAGAATGTTTATGACATCATTACTCTAAATCCATTGGATGTTGGGTGTGTACTGCTTGTTAATTTAGTCTTAGATGCATGGTTTTTTTTTTTATTATTGTTAGTGGCTTTGAACTAGCTTTCAGTAACTGTGCGTACTCTCAGATCAGTTATTAGTGTCTTTCTGTTGTGGGATATACAAGTACCCGGCCACGTCCACTCTGTGTTTTTATAAGATGCTACATTGACCGAATCATTCATACTCTACAAAAAGGTCAATACGGACCCTAGCATTGGCTTAAGCGGTTCTTAAAGTATTGTACTTTGAATAAAAGTAACAGTCATAAAATCATGATAACAACAAATCTAAACACAATACAGGAACAAAACAGACAGACAGACCCGACATTAATCAGCGGGGATGCATAACAAAACTGCACGAATATGTAACAATTTGGTCTTCACAGGCGGATTTAGAGCGGGTCAGGGGGTCCACACACCCCCCTCATTGGCGGATCCAGGGGATCCGGGGGTTGGACCCCCCTTTTTAACGATCAATGCATTTGAATGGAAGCATATAGTTGGAACCCCTCCTTTTTTTTTAACTCTGGGTTGGGACCCCCCCCCCCTTTTTTTTAAATGGCTGGATCCGCCCCTGCCCCTTTTCTCGGGTGAAAAAAATAGTTGATTATATAAGGCATCACTACAGCATGCCTTTGGAAGTCAGTAGACCCCATTTATAAACATTTCTGGATTCGCCCCTGGTCTCAGAACAGTTTTCATGAGCTACAATACTTTAAAATGTACCCTTTTATCACATTAAGGAACTACATCAAGTTATAATTGAAAAAAGGTGTTATAAAAACTGAATTGACATAGTTATATCAGTGAATATCACCCCCCTTGTAACTTAACTTAAAAAAATGACAAATATAATACGTTTTGCTGCGCATAAACTGATCAATCAAAAAAAAACATAAACTGAAACAGCAGCCTAGCTCACACTTCACTATGTGAATTACGATGTTTGCTTTAACCTACATATCGGTCTTTTGATGCATTCTTAATTATAGTTACACTGAACCTGTATACTATGACACCAGAATAGCGTCGAAAAAATAATGATTAAAACAAAATGTCTAGTGTTTCAGATTAAGAAAGGGTATGGGAAACTCTCAGAATGCACGATTTTGCGTCATTTTTACTGGAGCTTCAAAAAACCCTCGCTGAATAATTGCCTCACACTGAAGAGGCTTGTCGGTATGGTCCGGGACTAGCGTAGATTTACAATGTTCAAAAATAATGTGCATAATACATGTACAAATCTATGGTGCAGGATGAATTTTATCCCATCGACGACGCCGGCAATGGTTAAGTTTTCATAGTAGGAGCTGAGTAAAACTCGGTCTTATTGAGTAAAGAGCTACATTTGCAATGGATTATACAAACGTCACATAAGCTCTCCTTTACATTTTCATGTGTTTCCCGAGCAGAAAAATCCTGACAGATTATTAAAATGATTTTCTTTTTATTCCGGGGACTCGTAATTCCAAACGGGATTGAAATGGACAGTGCTAGCGTTAGTCAACCCGTTTTCTAATACCTAGTCCGGGCTTGCATTGACAAGATGGACAAAGCAAGTCATACAAACGTCTTTCGGACGCTAGAGGACTATCCCATCATACCGGTAGCTTGAAGTGTACGCGGCGTCACAAGTTCTCGGTCCCCATATACGGCTGCAGTTCTGGTTTGTTTTGTCCCTGTTTTCAATTCTAGAAAATTTAAGTTGCAAGACAAATTTTTATGAAACCAGAAATTGCAGTGCCAGTTTTCATAATCGGTATGTGTGTAATGCAAGAGCTATATGCTGATGCTCGTTTGTGATTTGTTTTGAAACGAATGTATTTTTTCGTGGCCTAATTGATGTTTAGACATTTTAGTTATCTCCCTTAGTTCCTTGTTTTCCGGGTTCATTTTTACACTCGATGCTGAATGCATGTGCATATCTTGTATTTCAGTACTTATAAGCTTAAGTGAAAATAATGGCTTTCTTGAGTGAAAAATATACAAGAACTAAGAAATAGACAAATTATGTATTTTCCTTTTTGCAGGATTCGGGTGATCATTGGTTCATTTGATCACGTGATATTGTAAAATTAAAGGTCGTGTGCAAAAGCGTCGGTTGACCCAATAATCCTTTGAAGAAATTATGGTAAGAATCTACTAAAATCAGACATAATTCGTCAACATCAACGTTTCTCACTTATGTAAAGTTATTCATTGCTGTATGATGTACATTTCAGCTGTAGATTTCAGCACGATTCGCTTCTAAATTCGTTAATTTCTTGCATTTTAGGCTGGCGGTAAAGCGGGAAAAGATTCAGGAAAGGCCAAGGCAAAAGCTGTTTCTCGTTCCCAGAGAGCGGGATTACAGGTAAGAAATTTGAAAGAATTTTGAATGAAACTTATCAAAGTGAATAATAAACTGGAAAGATGTTATCGATTAAAATCGTATGCAATTTATTATATTTTCTTTGATAATTCAAATAAATGTTTTTGTGGTTTATTTCACTGTAGTTTCCTGTTGGTCGTATTCACCGTCATCTGAAGAACAGAACAACAAGTCATGGACGAGTAGGAGCTACAGCAGCTGTTTACAGCGCTGCAATTCTGGAATACCTCACAGCTGAAGTAGGTTTTATATTAAAAAATACAGACATAATGTAATGATTGGAATTAACACACGCTTACTACTCAGTTAAAGTTTAATGATATTTGAGACTACTATAACTGTAGTAGTCTTAGATGATATACAGCAGTGAGAATACACTTTTAGTCTGACCAAATTCTTCTGTCCCTTTTTTGCAGATATTCTCAACTTTGTTTGTTCTGAATATCTATTTATATCTTCAATATTGGGGAATTTTCTTGTCTTGTAATTTAAAATTTTGCCCAATTAATGATTAACTATAAAGGCAGGTTAACTTGCATTTTCAAAAAAGGTTTGTTTTTTTTTTTTGGGGGGGGGGGTTAAATTGTGAATCATTGTAATTTTTGTTGAGATGTTTTTCTATTGAGTTATAAAAAACTGTCAAAAAATTAAATAATTCAATTTGTTTTATTGATAGAAAAAAATGTATTAAATTAGCATCAGAAAATTAAGTTACTTTTGCAGTATTGTTTCATTTTGAAACTTGAGAACAGTTTTGTATTACATACTTTTAAAACAGCTAACTCTCCTAAGGGAGTGGCTCCAGTCATGCTTCTGTGATTCCCTATATGATCAACCAATTTTTTCCAACAAAAGGGGGCTGGATCTGCCTATGTTAAATGATGTATTTTGCATGCACTAATTGAGTAGTTTTACAAGTTCCTTGTGTTTTGTCTGCTCTTCTACTGAAAACATCAAAACTTTAACCACAACACACATAAGCTATTAACATTGGTTACAATTGTACATGATAAAGAAAAGCATACAATTCAGTTTTCAGGGGTTTAAATATCCTTCATGAATACAAGATTCTGTATAGCAAAACTTTACTAAGGTACTTTACCTGTTGCTTGTATAAGTCACTACTGTTGAATGGAACTCAAACGGAAAAACATAAATGTGTCTTATATGATGTTTTGTGCATACAATTTTATAAAATGAGTATTTTCCAATTAAAGGTACTTGAGTTGGCAGGTAATGCCAGTAAGGACTTGAAGGTAAAGCGTATCACACCTCGTCATTTACAGCTGGCTATCCGTGGAGATGAAGAATTGGATTCCCTAATCAAAGCTACTATTGCTGGTGGTGGTAAGTATTCTATAGATTATATCTTTGAATAAATAAGCAGCCTTAAAGATAATCAGAAATGTATATTGAATTATCTCCCTTTCTACACTTCAAAAAAATATTTAACATTTTGAGATGTGTCTTTCATAATGGAATAATTTGTCTCTTCTAAAACACAAATTTCAAGTAAGTCTGCCATTAAAGGTTACATGTAATGAATTTTAAGTCATTGGATTATTAAACACTTAAAAGTAAACTAAAGTGTTAAGTTTACATTGTGAGAAATAAATATACTACTTTTATGCATTACTTGTTAAAAGTTTTATCATTTGTCATATATTGAAATCATGTGGTTTTAATAAAATAAGTAATAAAAATATATTGTAAATTATGCTTAAAGTTTAAAAAGTGAGAGAAAGTATCGAAAAAAGTGCATGACTAAGATTTTCAAGTGTCCAGTATATGTACTATAATAGAGTAGGAATAAGGATTTGTCTCACCTTCACCAGGTATAGAAGCTCCACTTTAAAAATTGATATTTGCAAGTTCAAAAATATACATGTAGTATATATACCAATACACATAATTAACAGGGCCTGGTAATGTTTTTTCATAAAAAATATATTATATATCCCAATACACATAATTAACAGCGCCTGATATTTGCAAGTTCCTTTTCTCTTCTTATTAGACAGCATTTCGGAAAAAACAGCACAAATTTGTCAATTAATGAGTGAAATGGTCTCATTTAAAGCTAAAAAAAACTTCAGCAATTGGCAGTCATACCATATCTTTTTATATTCATGTTGATATGTGGTCTACATTTGTATGTCAGTAGGATTGATCAATACATACCGGTATGTTCTTCGTCAAAATGATTGAAATATTAAAGAATGAATGTCTGACATCAATTCAAAGTTTTAATGTTGATATTAGGTTTATATTTGATTGTGATATTTTCCACTTTTATTTGAGTAGAGTAAGTAGTAATCTTCTAATCATTTATTTTTTCTTTCTTTACAGGTGTCATTCCACATATTCACAAATCACTCATCGGCAAAAAGGGATCACAGAAGACATAGACTTCTTCTTTAACCAGATCTTTTAATCTCTTTAAATGTTAGTGTATTCTTAGAAGATTTTTATGTTTGACAGCATATATTCATTATCACTGTTTGTTGAAGATCCATTGAACAGTTCATATTTGAGAAAATTGTTTTATTTTGGTTTTAATTTTCCCATATTCATGTTTGAATACATTTTTAGCATTCATCTCAGACTCATTATAAATGTAATAAATGGAGAACAGTTGTTAATTCAATGTCTGTGTAAATGTCTGTTTTTTTTAACCTGTGAAGCAAATATGAAAGGAATTATAGCTCACAATAATACAAAAGTTAGTGTTGTAAATAAACTTGTAAGAGGAGTTCTTTGTATTATTGTTTTATTGTGTCTCTTAGTTGAACGGAGACATCAAAGTTAGAAATATTTCTTGTTCTTTTAATTATAAAAAAGAAGATGTGGTATGATTTCCAATGAGACAAATACCCAGAAATTAACAACTATAGGTCACCGAACATCTTTCAACAATGAGTAAAGCACATACTGCAGTCAGCTTTAAAAGGCCCAGAAATGACAAATGCAAAACAATTCAAACAAGAAAACTGACAGCCTAATTTATGTACAAAAAATGAAGAAAAAAAAAATATGTAACACATCAACAAATGACAACCACTGAATAAAAAGCCCCCGACATGGGACAGGCATATACATACAGAATGTGGCGTGATTACACATGCTAGTGGGATCCAAACCCTTTTATGGTCCAAAACTTCTTTATCTTTCTTTAGATTTTTATTGCTACTTCATGGCATCTGTCGTAGTCCACTTTCAAATTTTCAAAGATCTTCTACATTAAAACTTGTTTCAACCACTGATCCTGCCAACAACTAACATGGCCATTATAGTACAAATAGATGGTTATAGGCAACTGTTCAGCCTTCAACAATGAGGAAAAAAACATACTGTAAACCAGCTTTAAAAGGCCTTGAACCCAAAAATATGAAACAATTCAATTGAGAAAACTAATGGTCTAACAAAACAATCTATGAAAAACAAATATAACTGAAGTGAAGCAATGGCAACCACTAAACAATAGGTTTGAGACTTGCATATAGAGAGTTTTTTGGGGTAACATGTTTGTGAACTCTCAACCCTTCTTTTACCTGGGACAGTGGCGTTAAAGCACAACATAAACTATAAAATTCTTTGAAAATGGCTGAACTCATCAGATTAATACAAACTAACAAAGCAAAATATCATTTAACCAAAACTCAGACTGGATGTGGCAGTGTATTTATAAATCCCTAACAATGAAAAAAAACACCAAGTACAGATATGAGAAGACTCGCAGTTGCTTTTAAAAGAATGCATTCAAGATTAAAACATCAGTCTGTACACATCTAACATCCAATACAAGACCACTTTCAGCACTCTTGGTTATATAATGGTCAGTTTTTATTAGCAAAGGAATATGGAGTACTTGGAGTGAATTGACGATCTGTGGTAGGAAAACTTGCAATCCTAGTCAATTAAAATGGGATGTACAGGGCTAAACCACTTGGCCACTGAGGTCTTTTCCATAGTGTAACTAGGATGGAGAGTCGTCTCTTTGGCACTCATACCACATTGTATATCTATGAAGGAGAAATGCTTACTTGTCAAATCTCTTTAACACAATGGTAAAGAAAATCCTCCAGGATAAAAATAAAAAGACTTTGTAAAAAATTAACGGACGACGGACACCCAAGTTTCGGGTAGAGGTGAACTAAAAAGGGAAATTACACTATAACTAAAGGTGAAATTGTACATGGATCTGGTTAATGGCGAGCTATGCAAAAAAAATCACCAGTTGCAGACATATAATACCATATATATATATATATATATATATGTCTCTACCAGTTGCGATACATAAAATGTATTTTCGATCCGTACACAATTATGGAGAACATTTTATTTTCAGTTCTTATAAGACTAATTATTTACTAATATATACATTTCCAAAATACTTATGACCTCCAACAATTCCAATAGGCGACGTCTAATAAAGGAGTTTATCAACATTCATCGTACTAGTATACGCTTGTATCTTTTGTGGAGTTTCCCCTTCTAGAGTCCAAAGACAGTAACAATTTATCACTTTCAATATAAGTTGAAGATATATAACGTAAATATACCCTTTTTTATTCAGGGTGTTCACATAATTGTCGAAGAATTTGTAAAATACAATCGTTCAAGAAAAAGAGTACAAGCATTATTAAATATCTTTATTAAGGTATATAGGATCGTGGTTTTTTTACCATGGACAAGTACCTGTGTTATTAAGAATGCCCGAACACTTGCCATGATCAGATGATCACTTATCCTATAGCGGTTGAACAACATGACCAGAATAGGTTAAAGGTTTTCGCGAGATACAATTGTCAAAATGATGTCATCATAGCATTGTCTTTTGGCTTCAGTGGCCCAAATAAAATCTAAATGTTCATACGTGGTAATGTTAACGTGACGATAAATATTCGGGAGCTGTTGCAGTAAGAGCTTGACGTCGGTGGGATCAGCGATTATATCATTTCCACCAGAATACAGCGATACGTTGTTCTTCATTAAACTAGCATCGTACAATGGAGGTGTAGTCTGAAATAAAAAGTCTCAAAGCTAAATCTTTAGGATGGCAATAGTTCAATATACAAGATTTATCTTAAAAAAACACCGAAATGTATAATTCTATTATTTATTTAAGAATTGAATGCTCTTTTTTGTAAATTTATTGGGGTGTAAAAGCGTTGACCGAAGTACATTTTGTATGAAGCGCGGAAGCGCTTCATAAGGCTAAAAATGTGCGCACGGTCAACGCTTTTACAACCCTATAAAGTTACAAAAAAAAGCATTCAATACTTATAATTACATTTTTACCTATAGGATCATGAAAACACGCCTTATATAAAGTTTTTATTTCATTTACCTGTGCACTTTATTGTGGGACCTCGTGTCATCATGAATGAAAAGTTGCATTGTGTAATGCAATTGATTAAGGAATATCACGAGATTGCTAGTTAGCCAATCAGAAAAACGTATTATAATGAAACATACATCTAATGTAATTATACATAGATACAAAAATGTTACACGATATTCAATGATTTTTTTTATGGTATACCCGACTTTTATATTTATTTACATACAAAACCAGAGTTATGAGAAAAATGAGTTATAGACATGGATGGTGCCTTTTTGTTGGTAGTTAAAATACCTCAAAATATTCGGAACTAGCTTTTATTGTTTTAACTAAAAAAAAAACATATTACGAATGCATGCTACTTATATTCAATGGACGTCAACTAGCAACTGTGCTAATGCCCAACCATACGCTATCCATAAATGTAGGT
Organism: Mytilus edulis; assembly: GCF_963676685.1. Classification (NCBI taxonomy): domain Eukaryota; kingdom Metazoa; phylum Mollusca; class Bivalvia; order Mytilida; family Mytilidae; genus Mytilus; species Mytilus edulis. The sequence goes on along the minus strand of NC_092352.1, from coordinate 6,240,840 downwards.
ACCGTATTACATATATGCGCTATCATACAGACTTGTAGCTTTGTCATTTTATTTCATTAGAGATCAAAGACATTTTCAGGCCAAATAATAAGTGTTTTTCAATCTCGACCTACCTGATTATAATGTCCCATGTTAGCTGCTGGCGAACCGTAATCAAACATCTGAAATTTGCCACTCAAGACAGCCTGAAAATTAGACAACGGTGTCTTTGTTTAATTATTTTGTTGCAAATTCAAAATCTCATATATTGTTATGATAAAATGTGTTTTAATCAAATCCAACAGGTGCGTTGCTGCTGATTCATAATCTGAGATTAAACTGTAAAAATAAATTGTAGAACTAGATGCTCCCAACAACCTAAAATGAATTGTTTAGGTGGGTAAAAATATGCCATATTGTTATATGTTTAAGCTTTTTGTGCAATCTTTGTTTTCGGAGACAAATGAATTGCAATGCATTTTCAAATGTAGGAACAAATAAATCAATATACAGTTTTCGAGTACATTAAAATGAAATCAAGACTGGTGGACCCGGTCGAATTATACTTGATACCGAAGTCAAATTTATATACACAATAAAAAACAGAATGATAAAGATGTGCCAACCTTTCAACATTCTCTTCCTCCTCAAATCAAATACCCTCAACTAAACAGCCGTCATCAATCGAGAAATTTGTTAATCTCTTTGCATTAAATTTATGGTTGATAGTTTATATTAAAAATGCTGAACGGTCTTACAAATCATCATTTCATTCTGCGTTCACATGAACTTCGAATTCGATTCGAATTCAATTCGAATTCAATTCGAATTAAATGTACGTGTGAACGAGGCATACATTTATAATAATTTGATTCGAATTACAATTTAGAAAGTTTCCAAACCACAGTTAAATTCGAATAAATGCATATACATAAAAATTACCTAAGCATAATGAAGAAATTTAACTGAGCACAATGTAGAAAATTTACTGTGAGCATAATGTAGAAAATTTACCTGAGCATAATGTAGAAAATTTACCTGAGCATAATGTAGAAAATTTACCTGGTAGAAAATTTACCTGAGCATAATGTAGGAAATTTTTAACTGATGTTCCAGCAGGGTGTTCCTCTACGTAGACGGGGATTCTTGTCTGAAAAGTAAAACAGAATTAAAAAAAACCTATATATCATATTGTGTATATTTTATTTTGTGATCTCTTAATTCATTATACTTTTAAAAGCAACATATATAATATTTGTATGTTAAAAAATCAATTAAACTACAACATTTGATAATAGTTTTATTTTAATAAAAAAAATAAGATAGTCCTTTATTCATACTTAGTTATAAAAAAATAAGGCATATAAAAAGAAGAGTATAAATATAGAATCATGTCACAGTATCTCTAACTTACCCGATTAATTTCTGCGGAGTCATATCCAGCAAGTAAGAAAATTAAGTTTTCACAAACAATACTGCCATAATCATTTCCACAGAACTCGCGCGCATTCGAGCTAATAAAGTCGGAGGATGGCAGAAATTCACCTTTGCCAAACAGTTGGAAAAGTGTCTACAAAAATTAATAAAAGATCAAAGTTTTTTTATTCACAAAGTTGGTGCATAATACACACACATATATATATATAGTATACGCCCTGTTTAGCTTTTAAAACTGTATTTTATATAAGGTTTAAGATAAACTAAAAACGTTTTTCATGCTTGAGCTGACTTAGGTGATTTTGCTGAGGTTTGTGAAGTTGCTTGTCGACTGTGATTTAAGTATGCAAAATTATCTATTATTCAATCTTTTCTCCAGCGTTTGCAAGTCATGATAGTTTCCAAGAGACTTACATCTATATATTGGGCATACGGAGCCACTGCCTTGAAAGGTCCAGTTGCATTTCCCATTGTAGCTACCGGTGCTAGAGCAAAGAAATGTTTTATTTGACCAGCTAGTGATTGATTTCGTCCTAATTCAGCAAATATAATCTCCGTCCCTTGAGAATGACCAGCATAATATATCTGACTGCTATTGGTTGTTTTCACTATGTAGTCTACTGTGGAAGGTAGATCGTATTTTGCCATTTCGTCCCATCTACAAAATTCAAATCACTATTTGTATGAAAATGAAAACATAAGTGTAGTTTGAATATTTTTTTTTTAATTCGTGATTTTTCGACCTTTATCGGAGTATTTTTGCAAAGAAAACAAAATGAATGTCTTTGTCGGATGAAAATGTAAATTGTATATAAAAAAAAAGTAGGAAGTAAATAGAATAGAAAATGTTAACTATATTTTTGAAGGTAGAGAGAAAACGGCGGATAGCAAAAAGCATATCGCACTGCAAAAAGCATATTGCACGGTTATTTTTAGAATATCTAAAAACCGATATACTTTGTGATGACGTTAAGCACGTTATTGCGTCAATGCATTGAAATGCGACAGAGCAATTTGATAAATAGCTCTTCTATTAAATTCAAAATAGTTCAGCTTTATAAAACTTATATCCATAGATTAGGCCGGCATTACTGTTTCCAAAAATATAAAAAAAAAATATTCCTTAACTTTTCATAATAGTTTCAAATAATGATACAAATATTGCCAAAACGTTAAAAATATGCGTGTCAGACGTAACAAATTATTCGCAAAATAACTTTAGCGGGAATTTTTGTGGTCTAAAAAAGAGTTTAAAATCCGAGAAAATTCGCATGAATGATAAACGTCATATATAATTAATGACGTAATTGCTGTTTTTGTGTTGATGGAACGGTCAACGCTGATTTTTTCAAAAATGAATAATCCTCGCCATGGTCAGGTTTCGGAAAATGGTAAGTTATCAAAAGTTATCGCTTTTTTAAATATCAGATGATATAAAATTTTGTTTTCATAAATTATTCCTACAAAAGTGCTTAGATAAACCATTTCAAATCCGGAATTTTACAGCACTCGCACTACAAATAAAAACGCATTGGCTTCGGGAAAATGTCTTGCAAGATTGTCCAATGTCGAATTTTGCAACTTTTTACCAAAACACTGTCAGTTTCAACGTCATTATATTAAATATTGAATTTGTAGCATACAAAATAGTGCTTTTGCGTAATTGTGCTTTCACCCCACAATACGATAACATACTTTTTGATAAGCTGTTAAGTCGAAATGACTTCGTTTTTTAACAAATCAAATGTCTTACAAGTTTGTCCACTGAACAATTTTCTTACGTTTTAAACGTTTTCGATTCGGGACGCTATATATACATATATGTGTTTTCAAATTATCTCTAAAAGTTTGTTCTTTGTTTTGGTGTTAAACACCACTACATGTATAAGCGACATTTGTTGTATTTTATTGAACTGTCATCATAGGTAGGAGAAGCCGGACATCAGGCGACCTTAAGTTAAAATATTTGCAATAACTGTCGATTAGGATCGGAGTCGAACAAATCTCGCCACGAGCGTGGCTTAAAATCGCCGCAGGCTTTTTATCACTTTATATGAATTCAGTAGGCCAATCACCCTCCTTGGCCATCGAAATTGAAAGCAATTCGTATTATCATATGATATATGAACGATATTTCATTTTTTTTAAATAACAAGTACGGTTCGATTTCATGTTTTAAGATCAGAGGTCAAAACAAAATATCCAAATTACAAATTTCGAAAATAGATAGAATCATAGAAACCACGATAAGAACTGTAATATATAAAAGTAGTTATAATCAAATAGAAAATGAATAATTATCTAAAATGAAAAAAAAAAACATATGGTAATTTGTCAATAAATAGGTAAAATATTTCAGATGACTGGGGTTGTTCATTTAACCAAGATTCTAAAGTTGTGAAAGGGCTATATTACGAGAGGATAACAGATCAACCGTTTATTTTCAAACTTGTGAAGCGTAGAACTGCGATTTGCTATTCATCTGCAATACGGTTCATTTGTGCTGAAATTGAAGGAGGCAGTAAAATTGTTGTACCTGAGGAGTCACACCTCGATAATATACAAAGTTTGTAAACATATCAGATGAATATAATTATTTTTTCACGCAATCATTCTCTTTCTTGATTTAAGTACTCCGTTGTAAACAATAGAAGTCGTTTTCATTAACATCCTTTCACTTATCATCACACCCCCTCCCCCCCCCCCCCCCCAAAAAAAAAAAAAACACAAAAAAACAAAAACATTTAAAAAAGATAAAAGCACAAAACATAAAAAACTACGTTATTTTAGCAACACGAATTGCTTCCTCCCTTCCCTCTCTTCTTAAATTTAAACGGATGACCAACGCATTATATAATATACTATAGGCATTATTTTCTCAACCAAATACCTATTTTGTATATTGTTCATTATTTCATACATTTTCAAGACTTTGAAGTATCCATATCGATCAAAAATGATTACAAACAAAACGAACAAAGTATACTCGATTACCGACGTAAAACGTCAAATTTTGACGTTACCAATAGACCACTTTCGAGTTCATCCGTCACCGGCAAAAACTCGTCAATTATGCACGCCTTTATGACGTCATTTACCAGATCGAGGGGCTCGCCTGTATCCCTGCACTATTTACGTTCATCAAGCGTCTTAGTGATCGTCTTTGTGCAGGATAAACTAGAAATAATGGTTGCTCTGTAGGTACTTACTGACAATTCCCTAATGACAGCAGTGTTGATTGTCAATTTTGAAAATTCAATTTGCCGAATAATTCGTATAATATAGAATTATAGTTTTCCAACCACTCGCCCAACATTGGAAGGGAAGTGACGACGCCCCAAAACGCACAAATGACGGTGATAAAAGCGCGTATAATTGAGGAGTTTTTTCCGGTGACGGATGAACTCGAAAGTGGTCTATTGGGACGCAATATCGTGCGTAACGTCGATGTCATGATATTTCATGATATTGTTAAAAGTTTTATAAAAAAAAATATGATCGATTATTTGAAGAAAAAAATCTTCAAATATATAAGATATATATATATAAAAAAAAAAATGAAATGAAATAAATAGAGATTAATACATGGCCTTTTCCATATCAGCCTGGGTATCATCCCGAGACCCCCATATCAGCCCGAGACGGAGTCGAGGTGCTGATATGGGTCGAGGGATGATACCCAGGCTGATATGGAAAAGGCCATGTATTAATCGCTTTATCATATACTTCCGACAATAGTTTTATGTAAGGCAAATAAAATAATGCAATAACTAAAACAGTCAAACATTTTATAAAGAAAATTAAAATTATGAATCAAATATACTATAGTTGTCCAACTACAGCATCATTAACTCCTTATATATTTATGGTAACTTTTCCTATAGAGGCATTTTGAAACATTGAAAATTTGGAAGAGTTTTACGATCATTACTACTCCATGTTTGTTGTACTATAAAATGATTCATAATTGTCAATGGCATTTGTTAGCAAGTATTAAACTATCCCCACAAAAGTTCCCGTAAATTTTGACGTCGTCATAAAAAACATCTGACGTCACAATGGAAAAGTAAACAACCGATACCGGAAACACCGGAAGTAACTTGCACGAGAGGCACTGATATGGGTTTTTTGCACGAGATGCACCTGATATGGGTTATCAGCCCGGGTGGGAAGATATGGCTTGTGCACTTCCGCCCATTACACATATGCAAAAGCTATCATATCAATGCTAAGTATATGATAATTACTAATATGTTGTTATTGTCTCGGAGACAATATGATATCTGGGTCATTATAAAAAAAAGTGCAAATTTCGACGAGGTAATATTTTGAACAATGATGTCATTGTTTAAAATATTTGAATGTGGCCCTCTATTTTCAAATGATAGTATAGTAGCAACGATATTCAGAAGTATGCAAGGGGAAAAATGAAGAGTTCCTTCAATTTTAACAATTTTAGGTCATCCTTTGATAGAATCGTGTCAATGGTGTTACCAATTTAAAACATACATTTAGGTACTAAATATTATTGCTAAACATCAAACAACTGTTCCAATTTGTTGTATTATTCATATAGCTTCGCATTCTATTTAAACATACATTTCAGAAAACATTGTTTTAAAAAAGTTGGTTGTCCTATTTATGGCCGTTGTAAATACTAAAAAATGATACTCTTGAAACTGAATATATGTAAAATGTATAAGACTAAATGATAATGATATACCTAATCCTTCGTATACGACCTAAAAACACTTTCATTTATGAATTAAAATTTAAAAATGTCGCATTTTTATACAGTAACTCCAATGACACAAAAGTATCACCATTGACTTCACATTTCAAATTTTACTTTTATTAAGTACTGAACACAAAGCCAAGAACACCGAGCAAAAGAAAAAGATGAAAAAAATACTTTTTAGGCTAAAAAATCTCAAATTATATAACATAACATCCATTATACTAAAAAATTCAATAGTGTTTCTAAATAGTGTCATTGGTGTTACCAGCGTACATCAGTTTGTGAAAAATTTGTATATGTAATACATGATATTGTAAAAACATTGTTAAATAAGTTTTGTTTTTATAAACTAATATGATGTTTCGCTTGTTAAACACGAAAAAACACAAAACAATGCTGATTGTCATGATATATTCAGTGGTGTTACTAAACTGGTCAATGGTGTTATTTTATCAAAATGATCTCACCATTGACAGTAACACCAATGATTTAAGGTGTATTTTAAGATTTAGTTCGAAATAAGTGCTCCATTCCCCTATTCTTTATGTTGTTACTGGTGCATGTTTCTATAATCAATATATTTCATAATTCAAAGTTAAGGAAATGTTTTCAAAAAATGATTTTTACAAGGGTACACCATGGACACTATTTTTATTTATGATATAGCTTTTACTTACGATTTTTTTCAACATAATTGTTTGTTTTCTTTTGCACAACATGCTTACAGGTAGGGAGAAACTGTTGTAAATGCCCAAATATTGTGAAAGATAACTCTTATCCTACTAATTTGTCCTTTGGTTACACCATTGACTTAAAAAATGCTACATTTCCGTAAGGTGAATTTTTTTTATTATAAAACCAACATACACCTCCTAAATCATTAAAAAAATGTTTGTATGTATCAAAATGCAATAAAAAGTGATACTAAAAAATTAAATCATAATAACAAATGATATGAATTATAGTCCTATTTCAAGTCTGAAAGGATTTATAATAAAAAATAACAGTTAATTCTGGCTATATCCAAGGGTTTAAGAAAACATTAAAGATGTTTTTATAACATTTCATACTGTAAACTGTATATTGTGTATCACAAAACATTCATATCTAACATATGTAAGTGTTATCATGTCTGTGACTTAAATAGACCCAATAACATAGTTTTGCATGGTTTTTTTTATAATGACCCATCAACAAAATTCCAATAAAATCAAATGACGATTTTGATACAAATATGGTCGGAAATTAATAATATAACAATTATAGCCTATATATGAGGTCAATACAGGATATATCGACCCAAAGAAGTATATCGACCTCGGACTTCGTCCTCAGTCAATATACTTCTTTCAGGCCAATATATCCTTGTATCGACCTCATACAAAGGCTATAATTGTATAATATTCCGAAACATACAAATGAACCAAATTTACCAAAAAAAAATCAGATAGATTGTCACGGTGCACGGTTTGAACTTTCAAAGATAAAATGAATCAGGGATGATAGAATAGGGTCCAGAAAAGTAGTTTTTGCTAGATATATTTGCTTGTCGATTTTGACTCCCAAACTTACGTAAAGTCCCAAAATTTTTCATCTGTAGTTTTCAATGTTTTATGTCGTTTTGAGTATGTGTTTCCCCTACTGTTTCCCATCCAGACATCTATGCCTCTGTCAGCTAAGATGAAACCGAGACTCTGGTTGGCTAGATTTTCCACCCAGCATGCTGAACAGGACAACAGTCCATGTTGAAGCAAAATTACAGGTCTACTCGTGTTCATTCCTGAAAAGAGAAAATTTCAATGGAAACACCTATACAGTCTATGAATTAATTTGTGTCACAAACAAGAGCAAACAAGATAGATTTTTTTTAGAATATTTGTATTCACCAAATTAAGGCCCCATGATGACATATAGCACATAAACATTATGTACAGAAAGAAGGCGATATGTATTCACCTAATTAGGGCCCCATGAGGACATATAGCACATAAACATTATGTACAGAAAGAAGGCGATATGTATTCACCTAATTAGGGCCCCATGAGGACATATAGCCCATAAACATTATGTACAGAAAGAAGGCGATATGTATTCACCAAATTAGGGCCCCATGAGGACATATAGCACATAAACATTATGTACAGAAAGAAGGCGATATGTATTCACCTAATTAGGGTCCCATGAGGACATATAGCACATAAACATTATGTACAGAAAGAAGGCTATATGTATTCACCAAATTAGGGCCCCATGAGGTCATATAGCACATAAACATTATGTACAGAAAGAAGGCTATATGTATTCACCAAATTAGGGCCCCATGAGGTCATATAGCACATAAACATTATGTACAGAAAGAAGGCTATATGTATTCACCAAATTAGGGCCCCATGAGGTCATATAGCACATAAACATTATGTACAGAAAGAAGGCGATATGTATTCACCTAATTAGGGCCCCATGAGGACATATAGCACATAAACATTATGTACAGAAAGAAGGCGATATGTATTCACCAAATTAGGGCCCCATGAGGACATATAGCACATAAACATTATGTACAGAAAGAAGGCGATATGTATTCACCTAATTAGGGCCCCATGAGGACATATAGCACATAAACATTATGTACAGAAAGAAGGCGATATGTATTCACCAAATTAGGGCCCCATGAGGACATATAGCACATAAACATTATGTACAGAAAGAAGGCGATATGTATTCACCTAATTAGGGCCCCATGAGGACATATAGCACATAAACATTATGTACAGAAAGAAGGATATATGTATTCACCAAATTACGGCCCCATGAGGTCATATAGCACATAAACATTATGTACAGAAAGAAGGCTATATGTATTCACCAAATTAGGGCCCCATGAGGTCATATAGCACATAAACATTATGTACAGAAAGAAGGCTATATGTATTCACCAAATTAGGGCCCCATGAGGTCATATAGCACATAAACATTATGTACAGAAAGAAGGCTATATGTATTCACCAAATTAGGGCCCCATGAGGACATATAGCACATAAACATTATGTACAGAAAGAAGGCTATATGTATTCACCAAATTAGGGCCCCATGAGGACATATAGCACATAAACATTATGTACAGAAAGAAGGCTATATGTATTCACCAAATTAGGGCCCCATGAGGACATATAGCACATAAACATTATGTACAGAAAGAAGGCGATATGTATTCACCAAATTAAGGCTCCATGAGGACATATAGCCCATAAACATTATGTACAGAAAGAAGGCTATATGTATTCACCAAATTAGGGCCCCATGAGGACATATAGCCCATAAACATTATGTACAGAAAGAAGGCGATATGTATTCACCAAATTAAGGCCCCATGAGGACATATAGCCCATAAACATTATGTACAGAAAGAAGGCTATCTGTATACACCAAATTAGGGCCCCATGAGGTCATATAGCACATAAACATTATGTACAGAAAGAAGGCGATATGTATTCACCAAATTAAGGCCCCATGAGGACATATAGCCCATAAACATTATGTACAGAAAGAAGGCTATATGTATTCACCAAATTAGGGCCCCATGAGGCCATATAGCCCATAAACATTATGTACAGAAAGAAGGCGATATGTATTCACCAAATTAAGGCCCCATGAGGACATATAGCCCATAAACATTATGTACAGAAAGAAGGCTATATGTATTCACCAAATTAGGGCCCCATGAGGACATATAGCACATAAACATTATGTACAGAAAGAAGGCGATATGTATTCACCAAATTAGGGCCCCATGAGGACATATAGCACATAAACATTATGTACAGAAAGAAGGCTATATGTATTCACCAAATTAGGGCCCCATGAGGACATATAGCACATAAACATTATGTACAGAAAGAAGGCTATATGTATTCACCAAATTAGGGCCCCATGAGGACATATAGCACATAAACATTATGTACAGAAAGAAGGCGATATGTATTCACCAAATTAAGGCCCCATGAGGACATATAGCCCATAAACATTATGTACAGAAAGAAGGCTATATGTATTCACCAAATTAGGGCCCCATGAGGACATATAGCCCATAAACATTATGTACAGAAAGAAGGCGATATGTATTCACCAAATTAAGGCCCCATGAGGACATATAGCCCATAAACATTATGTACAGAAAGAAGGCTATCTGTATACACCAAATTAGGGCCCCATGAGGTCATATAGCACATAAACATTATGTACAGAAAGAAGGCGATATGTATTCACCAAATTAAGGCCCCATGAGGACATATAGCCCATAAACATTATGTACAGAAAGAAGGCTATATGTATTCACCAAATTAGGGCCCCATGAGGACATATAGCCCATAAACATTATGTACAGAAAGAAGGCGATATGTATTCACCAAATTAAGGCCCCATGAGGACATATAGCCCATAAACATTATGTACAGAAAGAAGGCTATATGTATTCACCAAATTAGGGCCCCATGAGGACATATAGCACATAAACATTATGTACAGAAAGAAGGCGATATGTATTCACCAAATTAGGGCCCCATGAGGACATATAGCACATAAACATTATGTACAGAAAGAAGGCTATATGTATTCACCAAATTAGGGCCCCATGAGGACATATAGCACATAAACATTATGTACAGAAAGAAGGCTATATGTATTCACCAAATTAGGGCCCCATGAGGACATATAGCACATAAACATTATGTACAGAAAGAAGGCTATATGTATTCACCAAATTAGGGCCCCATGAGGACATATAGCACATAAACATTATGTACAGAAAGAAGGCTATATGTATTCACCAAATTAGGGCCCCATGAGGACATATAGCACATAAACATTATGTACAGAAAGAAGGCTATATGTATTCACCAAATTAGGGCCCCATGAGGACATATAGCACATAAACATTATGTACAGAAAGAAGGCGATATGTATTCACCAAATTAAGGCCCCATGAGGACATATAGCCCATAAACATTATGTACAGAAAGAAGGCTATATGTATTCACCAAATTAGGGCCCCATGAGGACATATAGCCCATAAACATTATGTACAGAAAGAAGGCGATATGTATTCACCAAATTAAGGCCCCATGAGGACATATAGCCCATAAACATTATGTACAGAAAGAAGGCTATATGTATTCACCAAATTAGGGCCCCATGAGGACATATAGCACATAAACATTATGTACAGAAAGAAGGCTATATGTATTCACCAAATAAGGGCCCCATGAGGACATATAGCACATAAACATTATGTACAGAAAGAAGGCGATATGATATGCACGAAATAAGGAAAATCGTTGATTCAATGCTAGTTTGGGACAATATGATTAACTCTAAACCGTTAACTGCAAACGTATACCTTGTTTATGTTTTGGAGGTATCCTGTGTAAACCAAGAATGTATCCGTCTGCTGTCTCCACTAAATGTTCTTCGAACGGATATCCTTTGCTTGTTATCAGCTGTGACTAAAACAAGACATTATTAAATGTTAACTTACTAGAAGTTTAATCTGCGATACAAAGAAATACAGTTAGTATATGAATAAAACAAATTATTTAATGAGTATTTCCCCTTTTAACGTGCTCTTTTGAATTAAGCTTCGCTAGAAAGGCCGATAAAAGGTCATCATTTACCTAATTACATACATACCATCTATTTGAAAAATGATTAGTGCGTAACAAGTCATCGCGTTCAAACGGTCAAATTCACCGTAAAATACAGTATTTCTTATTTTGCAATGATTTTGTTCTTAAATGTTGGAGTACTTACCACGTTTCTATATGCATCTGGGTCTATCTTCTGTCCAGAGATTATTCCATTGGTGTAAAGTGCAGTTGCAATAATCAAAGAAAAGATGAAAGAGAGTAAACTTTCTGCAATATGCGTCATTTTATATACTGAAGACAAAATGAAGTAACAAAATCTCTTATGTTGCAAGTTTAACCATTTTAATATGAGTATTATCCATAGTAGATTTTCATTGGATGACAGTTACCATAATCTTAGTTACAACAGTGACCTTCAGTTATCATGGAGTGATCATATTAAATTGTCTTACACCAATACACTTAATAATGGTTGTATTTCAATATAGGTCGGTATGGACTATTCAATGAATCTCTTTTGAGTATGGACGAAAATTGAATAAACATAAATCCATGATATTTCAAAATTGTTAGACAAATAAATATCAAAAATATTATATCAATTTATGGATGTGTTGCGTCCAAAGCACCTTCTTATATTAACCTTCACCATGAACGTTCATATTAAATATTTGAAAGCGAAAGCTTCATGTGAATATTGGAGGAGCTTTATGACAGAAAGGGACATAATGAAAAAGTCTAAACCATCTTGGATAACTTTTAAAGTGGAAACCTAAATGTTTCAAATAACTTCTTAATTTCATAACAGCACATTTTTAAATTTTCAGAGTTAACGAATATCTTAAAAACAGAATCAAATGTCACAGTATTATTCATGTCAAAGTAAAAAATATTCGAGTTTTATCTAAATACATGATAAAATTATTTGTCGACCGCAGAAATTATTCAACTTAAAGTTGTTAAGTTCAATTCCTTATCAATTTTCCCATTAGGCCAAATTGATGAATCCTTAGATATAATACTGATCATTATTAATAGCTTTTCCCTAGGTCTAGTCAGATGAAGCACTGAGAATGTACATTTCTTATCCATGCTAACTGATTCTTACTCCAAACTGCCAATGCCTTATACGGTATCGTCTCTGGCCAAAAGTAATGCTGGGTGAAAAATAATGTTAAAGATATGCAACATTGTATAGTAAGGCTTCAAACTATACAGATTTTTAAAAATCTTTCTCATACCCTATGGAAGAACCTGGAATTCAGGACAAATCTTAAAATTCTTTGTCATACAATGTCGAAGTTTCTGGAATTCCAGACACAATATTCGACGCTTTCTGGAAGAACCTTATGGAAGATGCTGGAATTCCACACAAATTTTTAACTCTATCTCATACCATATGAAAGATGCTGGAATTCCAGACACATTTTTTACTTTTTATCAACTCTATGCATGGAAGATGCTGGAATTCCAGAGAAGTTTTTAATTCTTTCTCATACAATATGGAAGAAGCTGGAATTCCAGACATATTTTTAACTCTTTCTCATACTCTATGGAAGATGTTGGAATTCCAGACACATTTTAATTCTTTCTCTTACCCTATTGAAGATGATGGAATACAAGACACATGTTTAACTCTTTCTCAAACTCTATCCTACAGACAACGCAAACCAACAGGGTAAGGATATAAAATAAATTATATTTAAGAAAAAGACATGATACACGAACAAGGCATGATATTGACAATGCAAATTAAGCAGTGTAAGGATGTAAAATAGATTATATTTAAGAAAAAGATATGATACACGAACAAGGCATGATACAGACCGTCAAACCAGCGGGGTTAGGATATAAAATAGATTATATACAAGAAAAAGACATGATGCACGAAGAAGGCATGATATAGACAATGCAAACCTGCATACCCATATCTTGCGTCTTACACCATACATTAATTTGTAGGATCCGTTGCAATAGATAATTCAGCTGATCTGTAACAATAACATCTTCATGCCGGCTTATTTATCATGTACTGGGATACGACGCTAGATTGAAACTGACGAGGAAAGGTAACACCCGGCCATCGAAAGCTTTATTTATGTAGAGCCTAGGTGGTCTAGCGCGTCCGGCATAGTGCAGGGCGATTTGGTTCAACGATATCTTTGTTGCACGAGTTCGAATCCTGGTGAGGGAAGAGCAAAATATTTGCAAATTTACAGATCTAATATTTTTTGGGCTGATGTTTAGACGAATTATATATATATATATATATATATATATATATAGTATGCAGTTCTGATACATGAAATAAATAGGATTCAGAAACATGAAAAAAACTATTTCAATAACCAGTCTTATTCCTTAGGAATCAAACACTATAAGTTAATATGTACCCTATATTTTTTTCTGATTCAACCATCGGGTATGCGCAATTGCGAACTAACATAAAACGCAGAGACATTCATGTGTACATTTAATGATTGTTCTGTGATAAAATTGTCATAATAATATCATCATAGCATTGTCTATTAGCTTCTATGGCCCAGATAAAGTCAAGATGCTCGTAGATCGTGATATCTGTATGACGGTAAATATTCGGAAGCTTTTTTATCAGATCTTTCACGTCTTTGGGGTCAGCCAGGATATCATGTCCACCCGTGTATAAGGATACATTGTTCTTCATCAAACTGGCGTCATATAACGGAGCTGTGGTCTGGAATTAGAAATAAAAATTTGAACATACGTTATGCTTTAAAATTCTGCTTGTCGATTCTAACCTAACCATCAAATACACAAACGTATATGGGTGGATTTAACAACTAGTAAATTTGAATAACCTGTTGTCGATTAAAATAGGCAGCTTTATTATGATGCTATTTTTCAGCTAAAAGACTCGAAAATCAAGATAAATCTTGAAAGAAGTCTTACATCATGAAAGTTTACAAGCTAAAAAAACCATTCTCAACTTTGGGTAAAATTATACATTCCTGATTGAATAAAAATATACAAAAACTTCTTGCATGTAATTTTACAAATGACTTCCCATTGATTATCATCTTTAAGATTTTTATATATTCTTTTGACACTTTTCTTTACAGTTTCAATTATGTTTATATAATTTTTTTTCAGATCATGTATTCCTTAATTAGGTCTTTCCACTATTCTGTTGAAAGATCTATTATATTTGTTCGGATTATTTTTTGTCATCTTCCGCCAAAGTTGTTACATACCCTGTTTTGTGGTTTCGCAAGATGTCGCTTAGATTTTTGTATATGACATCAAACAGTTATTGCGCTTTTGAGACATTAGATATATTTATTGGCTTTTATTTTTATGTCCCTTTCGGACATAAAGGTCTTCATGATTTTTATTTATACACCCTTGGCTTTTAAATATTTGGCCTCTTGCTTGCGTTCTTGCTTAAGCGATTTGGATGTACATATTTAGCTTCTTGCTTGCGTTCTTACTTTAGCGATTTGGATGTACATATTTAGCTTCTTGCTTGCGTTCTTACTTTAGCGATTTGGATGTACATATTTAGCTTCTTGCTTGCGTTCTTACTTTAGCGATTTGGATGTACATATTTAGCTTCTTGCTTGCGTTCTTACTTTAGCGATTTGGATGTACATATTTAGCTTCTTGCTTGCGTTCTTACTTTAGCGATTTGGATGTATACAATTTATCACGTGTTGTTTTCCTTTTATACAATAACATATACATAAATTGTCTTACCTGATTGTAGTGTTCCATATTGGCCTTGGAAGAACCGTAATCAAACATTTGAAACTTTCCACTCAACACACTCTAGAAAAAAAGAGTTAACAATAAGATGATTCACTAATCAAATAGCATTCGTTTTAATCATGGAACATTAAACACTTTTTAATAACTTTTTTCATAATAAACATAAGAAACAACGAGAATAGCGGAATGCAAGTCCAATCTGGTTTTACCGGCTAATTATTCTCTGTTTTTAACGATTATTAATTAGTAAGCACCTTTTAAGAAGTTGTCACCTGCTAAATGCTTTAAACCTTTCCCCTCAACACTAGGTTCCCATCTCCTTTGGTTTTGTTTCTTTTAAAGACTTGTTTTGATATTAATCCTTCCTTATATTATTTTTTCATTGACTCATTTTCCCTGAAAATATCATGCATTCTTCCACTGAACCTATACCACAGGTAGTGGACTTATAGTCCAAGATTTATCATCCACACACCTTGATATCAAACCACTTCATTGCACTAAAATTAATCGAAAATATTATCCATATACTTGAACTGAAATGATCGCACTTTTGAAGGAAATTCTTACATATCATACATTTCATTGACATTATTTGTGAATGAAAAATACATTTGAGTATTGAGAGGTAGATATTTACCCAAGCATAATGCTTGACAGGTTACTTGTTGAAAGAACCATCGACCTTCGAGAGGAAAACTTAGTGTTGACAGACGAGTGACACAGTAATCGACTACTCATGATCAGCGAAGAAGGTTAATTAGACAAAATAAAAAGGATTAAGTTGTATATTGAATAAGAATGACTGTAGTATAATAAGGAAGGTTAACCTGCGACGAATAAAAAGGTTTATCTAAGCATAGTGAATAAGATTTACTTGAGTATAATAAGAAAGGTTGACATAACAATAGTGAAAAAAGGTTTATCTAAGCACAATGAATAAGACTTACTTGAGTATAATAAGGAAGGTTGACATAAGAATAGTGAAAAAAGGTTTATCTAAGCATAGTGAATAAGAGTGGCTTGAATATAATAAGGAAGGTTTACCTGCGTATAGTGAAAAAGGTTGAATAAAGTAGCAGGACCTGGTCATTATATTGATTAAGTATTGACTAGAGATTTACCTCTGCAGAGTGCAGGAGATGAAACTGAGCACAGTGAACATTATTCTGAGTTTAGTGAAGAACACTAATCTGAGCAAAGTTAAGATGGTATACCTCAGTATAGTAAATATGTTTCCCTGTGCTTAGTGAAATTGTAATACCTGAGAATAGTAACAAAGGTTAATCAGAACTTAGTTAAGAGGATTAACGTGAACCTAATGAAGAAAGTATACCTGGCCATAGTGAAGAATATTTTTAACTGATGTTCCTGCTGGATGTTCTTCGACATATACTGGAATCCTTGTCTGTAAACAAAATTAATTGCTAGATTTTAGATATTACAAACAAACTGTATATTCATTTTGAAATTGTGAAAATTTTACTCATGAGTATATGTTGGTTTGGTGTTCTTAATTCCTTCATGCAGTTTATACTTAAAATTTTACTCATGAGTATATGTTGGTTTGGTGTTCTTAATTCCTTCATGCAGTTTATACTTTTTTTTTAATGTGAAATTTCTAAACCCAAATATCAGCACGTTCGATCCTTAAAAAATGTTATACATATATCAGAATTGTTTTGAATAAAACATGTTAGTTCATATTGTATTTTACATCTAGAATTATTGTTGGTGTTTTTTCAACTAAATATCCAAACATTTTTGATTAATTTCTAATTAATGCATTCTTTAGCACTAGAAATTAAAGAAACAGTAGATATGGCTCTCTCCACTTTATTTTTAGACTTTTAACACGAATTTGACTATAGGTTGTCATATATACATCCCGGTGCTGGATTCTAAGACAAACGACTCGATTTTAATTTTGTAATTATCCATTTTGGAGTTCGGTATTTTTCTTATTTCACTTTTAAGTATCTCAATCTGTTTCCCCTTCTTTCTATTCACATCTTTAAAGTTGGCGACATCTTCCGTGGTAATTTTCTATATTGACTTACCCGATTCATCTCTTTTGTATCATAGCCAGCAATAAAGAAAAGGACATTTTCACAAACAATACTTCCTAGGTTATTTCCACAGAAATCACGTCCAAGTAAACGAATGAAGTCAGATGTTGGTAAAAATTCTCCTTTCCCGAATAGATTGAAAAATATCTAAAACAGTTTAGAACAAGGTTATACTTTCGAACCAAAAATTAAAATGCAACTCACAACTTGTCATACATAATAGCACTATATAACATTGAAACTGTTTTCATGATGGTGATTCTATAAAGCAATTTCGATGTATTTGTAAAAACGGATAATGACGGAAAAATGAAAAGACAAAAAATAAGCCTGAAACAAAACAAGAGGCAAACCATTGGAGCCTTTTTCGGTACCAATTCAGGAATATGCTTGTTGTTTTTCCATTCGTTCTGTTGGTTCATACACTTGTTTGAATTCGTTAGGTTTAATGAGAGCACCTGAGATCACCCCCAGTTTTGTTGTTTAGTCTTTAGTTTTCTATGTTGTGTCATGCGTACTATTATTTGTCTGTTTGTCTGTTTGTCTTTTTCATTTTTAGCTATGACGTTGTCGGTTTATTTTCGATCTATGAGTTTGACTGTCCCTCTGGTATCTTTCTCCCCTCTTTTAAATAACTTCTCCGTTTTGGATTTACCATGGAATTGTGTATTTTTGTTGATATTTGATTTAACACAATGGGTTATTCATTTTATGGTATGCCATTGCAAAATTTCGTTATGTAGTAAGAAAATTGCCTGAAGATTGTGTTTGACATATATACCTGTTTTTATTTTGGAACAAGTTCCAATATCCCCTGAATTTATTCTTTAACAGGGAAATCTTAAAACGAATTTGATTTTTTACTAAAATTCACAGTATCAACAACTTAAGGGTTCTAAACACCATGAATATTTTCCCATCTTCTAAACCCTAAAGAAAGCCCAGTACTGCAATTGTGTGATTGATTAAGACAAAATTTCAGTTTTTTTCTCTTTTCAATTAACAAGAAAAACATTCATAATCTAAACAAACACATATATTGGGTATAATCACGTTTTGAACAAGGATTTAACTACCAGAAAGGTCCAGGAATCACCTACGTTCTATACACTTATCATTCCTTGGTGTCTTTGGATTATAATATTGTGGGTAAAAGAAGTGCAGGGGGATTGGTCATAACTCTTTTTCATATATATAATAAAATATGAAAATTATTATACAATTCATATTTACAAAAATGTATGACATGCATAAATAGAATATCAAGAGCCACAACATACACTGTTTTGCATTATGTATCACAGCACATTAACTTCAAACTGGATAATAAACTTACATCAAGATCTTTTGCAAACGGAGCAACTGCCTTAAAAGGTCCTCCGACGTTGCCAAGAGTAGCCACAGGTGCTAGGACAAAGAAATGTTTAATTTTGGTAGCTAGTGTTGGATTTCGTCCTAATTCAGCGAATACAATCATTGTGCCTTGGGAATGACCGGCATAATATATCTGACTGCTGTTGGTTGAGTTTATTATGTAATCTACTGTGGCAGGCAGGTCGAATTTTGCCATTTCGTCCCAACTACAAAATTGAAAGATTTAAAAGGTATTCGACACCTTCTAGCAGTATTGATTCCATCAGAGGGTTTTGGCATCGTGACTTCCATTTTGGATAAAGACACCATTGTTAGATGACCAATAGTTCGGCTTCAAGCGTTCAAATTTTGTTTGAAATACTCTCTTTTATAAAACAGAAGAAATGTAAAACTGAGCAAAATTAGAATTAGCAAGTCACTTTTTCTCGATGATATTTTAAAGTATCAAAAGTCTATAAATTTCATATCTAAAATCATAAATTTGACATTTGATATTTTTTTTTAAATCTTGAAATATATTTTTTGTCAATTTCAAAATTTCTACTTTTGAACGAAAATATGACTTTAAAAACATAAAAGCATCATTCCAACATTTAGGCTATTGATAGTAAGAAAGTGTTCTTTTCCTTAACTTATGATACGGATACGCATTTAGCATGGAAATGATGACTTCATAGAGACAATGTATGTAGCTATAGGCGGAGAAACGGATTTTTTTACATTGCGACTTCAATTGATTTTAAAAAAGATACCAAATGAAGAAAATGTCATTCAATGTATAAACTTGTGATTTCTTAGCGCTTATCTGGATAAACTTTAATCAAAAGAGTTTAAACCAAAAATGTGTCTCCAAAAATGTTAAAGAACCGAAACGCTTGACCCACAAAGTGATAAAAAGGGACCTAAATCTATATAAAACAAGAATGTGTCCCAAGTACACGAATGCCCCATCCGCACTATCATTTTTTATGTGCAGTGGACCGTGAAAATGGGATAAAATCTCTAATTTGGCATTAAAATTAGAAAGAGATCATATCATAGGGAACATGTTTACTAAGTTTCAAGTTGATTGGACTTCCATTTCATCAAAAACTAACTCGACCAAGCACTTTAACCTGAAAAGGGACAGATGGACGGACGGACGGATGAACGGACGTACGGACGAACGAACAAACAAACGGACGGACGAACGGACGAACAGACCAAAAAACATAATGACCTCTACTATTGTAGGTGGGGCATAAAAAACTGAAGACAGAAAAAAACGGTCAATATCCTCAAATCCCGATTACTCAAATTATGAATTCCTAGATGCTTATGTGACTTATATAATTCATAATTACTGAAAAGTCAGAACTGATTTGACTTTACTTTCGGGGGGAAAACGCACAGTAGTAATACACAACATAAAGGAATTTTATCTTACGTAAAATCCCAGAATTTTTCATCTGTAGGTTTTAATGTTTTATGTCGTTTTGAGTATGTGTTCCCTCGACTGTTTCCCATCCAAACATCAATGCCTCGGTCAGCCAACATAAAACCAAGGCTCTGACTGGCTAGATTGTCCACCCAGGAAGCAGAACAACACAGAAGACCATGTTGAAGCAAAACGACAGGGTTTCTGCCATTATTCCCTGGAATAAATAGCTAAACTATATCGACTCACATATTTGCAATCATCTAAAATCAAAGTTTTTCTTTTAAAATATAAAATAGTTAAATAAGACATTGTCTTTGTGTAAATGCCTCCAATCATAAAACCATTTTTTCTTATTGACCTACTCATAGCGAGCATTTAAAAAAAAAAATATTTCAGAAAAAAAATTGAGAACAGTTACTACGACACCTGAGCTATGCTTTGGAGGAATTCTGTGTAAACCAAGTATATAACCATCTTCTGTCACCACGGAGTGCTCTTCAAAAGGATATCCCTTGCTTGTTATTAACTGTGACTAAAATCAAAGAAAATGGAAGTAATGACAAGAAGAGAGTAAAAGGGACGATTATTTATCAAAACCGTATATCTCTTTCGATGCCGAGTAAAAAGTAAAATCACAAAAATACTGAACTCAGAGGAAAATCAATTCGGAAAGTCCATAATAAAACATTTGCACAGAATTACTTTATTAAATTAAGTTTTTCATAATATGAGAGTTATTTTCCCTCAAAATTCTTGATTTTATGGCAACGTTTTTTTTAATTTATACATATTTCATTAAGTCTAACATGGTTTACAAGTACTTTATCCGACATTCGAAATCACTTTTTATGGAAGCGGATTTTTAGTTTGTAATCAGAATTTATTTTCTCTGAATAGAATTTTGACATTTGAAAGTCGGAACTGTTGCCTTTATTTACTTTCTGTACTAAGAAACACATATGTTTTCAAATACAAGTATACAAAAATTATATCATACAATGATTGGATACTTACAACGTTTCTATAGGCATCTGGATCTACCTTCTGCATAGAATTATCCGATATAGGCGATGCACTCGCGATAGTACAAACTAAAACTACAATATCTCCAACACGTAGCGCATTCATCTTTCAGATTAACACCGTAACAACAATGAGAAAATCGTCATTTGATTATGTTATACCATAAAATTATCTTGTCACCTTTTATCAAAATATGATGTTATCCCTATAAACGGAAATAAACAATAGATTACTCAACATCACTCCACTTTTATGAGAACTTGATAAGATTCTAAATATAAATTACTACATACAAACAATTTAATTTTTGAGAAAACATCAAAATAACTTTATAGCTATTTTTCGTGCAAATATATATATTTTTTAAATTCCAAAAAAAAATGAATAAACAAAAAGGGTAAATCGGTCCCCCTATAGTATTTTTGAATAATTCATTTGTTATCTATTCGTTTGATGTGTTTGGCCTTTTGCATAGGGAATTTCCGTTTAAAATTTTTCTCGGAGTTCGGGATTTTGTATACCTGATATCGAATTCAACTAACGTCTACGATTTATCTAAAGATACTTAAAGATGTGATACTTCAAATGCATGGCATTTCAAAAGCATTGAGGAATTATTAGAAACAATACAGTCATGTCATATTCCCGGTATTTATCAAGTATTGATAAAAATATTGACAAATTTTCAATGAACCCAGATAACTGCAAGTGTGTCTTTTCGGTGAAGGAATTCGCAATGCTTAGCATTATTC
Source organism: Mytilus edulis (assembly GCF_963676685.1). NCBI lineage: Eukaryota > Metazoa > Mollusca > Bivalvia > Mytilida > Mytilidae > Mytilus > Mytilus edulis. The sequence continues at coordinate 6,218,662 of NC_092352.1, read as the reverse complement.
ATCTTCGCTAGCCAAGGGTTACGATCCAAATAGCATTATTAGGAAAAATCAATATGACCAAAGTATTGCTCGAAAGCCAGCTCAGGTATCATTGACTTGTTACTTCCGATTGTCCACCTGCAAGTATATAAATAACTTAAATAAGATGTTTTTTATATAAATAACTCAAGGATGAATTTATTTAACTTTTGAAATCTGAAATTAACATGTCAATAGTTTATGTGATATGTTGTAATGTCCAGTTATCTGACTGATTGGTTCTATGTCCTTTTCTATGAATTTCTTTGGTTGTATAAAGTTAAATCACAAAAGTAATGAACTCAGAGGAAAATCAAATCGTAAAGTCCATAATCACATTGCAAAACCAAATGAAAAAACACATAAAAAAACCGAATTATATATAAAGTATTACCATTCGACTCTGATTAATTAATGTTTCCATATTGAATGTAACTTGATATATAAGGTGAAAATCTCCTTCTGTCGGATTCTATGTTTTTACCTCAAACAGAACTTGTTAATTACCTCATGCCTGTAGTACGACATATATTATGATATTCAAAGTACTGAAGTACTGAACATCGGATGATCGCAAGTTATGTTGGATGATGAATAAATGACAGGCGGTAATATGATATCTGATAGACAGATGTGTACACCCTCACATGCTGTTGATATTGATACGAAGTTTTTAGTATATATACGGATCAACACTATTATGAAGATAAGACACATGTACTGAAGTTCACCAATAGTGTAGGGCAATATTACTTACTTTCATATCAACAAATAATATTCTGTTAGAACATTGATCTTATCTATGTACTTACAATAGTTTGCCTTGTACTACTAGTGGTATGACATACAGTGTACTTGTGATTAAAAAAAAAACGAAGGTAAAATTAATGATAAAATTGGAATCAAGTTCTATAGTTTGAAGAATTAAAGGTGCAATGTTGGTATCGACTACTTCTTCTTTGTGTGTAATGCTATAACAAGATTTCGAACTTTTTGTGGAATTGTTTTGGTTACCAATACTCTTTTATTTTACTTTAGACAGTTTTGGCAACTGGTGAGTCTTATGCCGACAATAAGTACGTTTTGTGTGATTTAAAATTATAACTTCTTGTATCTTTGGTGCGATTTTTCAACAACTGGGTAACAACTGGGTAAGTTCTACTACTGGTGGACGGTTCGTCCTGAGGTGTAACCGGTACAGTAAATGAAAGTCATGTGTAAATTGTTTTTGATTTGACACTCCTATGGTTTTGATTCAAGCTATAATGACAACTAAAGTTTGTGCAAACCAAATATGGCATACTGAATTACACGCTCGATATCTGATGAGTTTTAATGTAGCAATACAATAAAAAATAAATGCAGTAGATGGCGAAATTACACAAAGTTTTTATGTTTGATTAATGCATGTCAATAAAATGGATACCATTGCCAAAAAATATATTCACAAAAGAAATATGGTTTGTGTCTTCTTTTCTATTAAAGGTATGAAACAGACAAATATTGATTGGAAAGAATCAGAATCGCATAAACTACATAATGGTAAGACGCGGTTTTGCGTTGACAGGGTGTGCGTCTCCTGTCAGCTTAACCTAGGCTCCTGGCTTAATGCTCGATAGAAGACTAATTCGAAGAAGAATATTGGGTCTTCAATGATCTTCAGCTTTGTACTTGTTTGGCTTTATAACTACTTTGATCTGAGCGTCACTGATCAGTCTTATGTAGACGAAACGCGCGTGTGGCGTATTAAATTATAATACTGGCACCTTTTAAGGTAGGATTTTATTGTAGGAAGAACAAGTGAAGTGATTAATACAATCCCATCAAAAACAAGGGTGAACGCGGAGGTGATACAGATATTTTTTAACGGTGAACCAATTCATGGTGGCGGTTCGTAAAACTTTCTAAAGGATGTATTAAACTTTTCCATTAGTAACAATTTCTAGATGTAGATGGGAAACTGTATCTGCGTTTTTCTTTATAAAAGTTGAATGTAATATAGATTCCATCAGCATTGTCAAAAAACTTAAAGCATTCAGTGAAACAAAAGTAAAATAACAAAAATACTGAGCTCCGATGAAAATTCGAAACGGAAAGTCTCTAAATCAAATGGCAAAATCAAATGACAAAACACATCAAACGAATGGACAATAACTGTCATATTCCTGACTAGGTACAGACATTTTCCAATGTAGAAAATGGTGGATTGAAACTGGTTTTATAGCGCTAAACACCATATACAAATGTTAATAATTTAATTTTGAATGTAAGGAGTCTTCTGATTGGCTGACGTTCTTAGGTTTATCAGCTCATACACATGATAATTTTGACATGTGACTGTGACGTCACCAACGTTTTTCCATGGTTTACTTCGGTTTCAAATGGAATTTAGAATTAAATTATAAGAAATGACTGTAATATTTTTTCTGTCTATCCGAAATAAATTAGGTGCACACTTTAAAATAACCCACTACGCGGATTATTCAGTGTGCACCACATTTTTTATGTTATTTATTCATAGACAGAAAAAATAATACAGTCATTCCTTTAATAGTGCAACGTGTCCAGTATAACGTTAATACCAGATTCTTCATATTTTTGTTGAGAAGTTATTGTATAAAGTCTGTCTCATTTGAAAAGGGCATCGGAAAAGTTAAGTGTATACAAGTACTAAATATGTTCGTAAATTTACCAATGTTTTTCAGATCAGGTCATCAATTAATTTCTTTTTATTAAGAAACTTCTCATTACGGACTGGAAACAAACTTGCCCATATAGTTTTTGGATGTCTAGTTTCAAAATGTTAGAACATATATACACTAATAATGAATTATTTAGAAGATGGATGTTTTACATGTCACCATTTGTATTGTTTAACAAAGGTTTGCAGTGAGCATTAATGAAATTCTGGAGTTAGAAACTGTACCGTGATTATGTTGTCAATTGGTTTGATTATCGGTATGCTTAATGATCTGTTTGTCGTTATGATTATCAAACGTTTTATTACCGGGATACTTATCTAACGGTTTAATGACCGATATGATTATCTAACGGTTTAATCAACGATATGAGTATCAAACAGGTTCATTCTCAGTATGATTATCTAACGATTTTATGACCGGGATGCTTATCTAACGGATTAATTTCCGGTATGATTATCTAGCGCTTGTTATGTTCCGGGATGAGTTGATTAAACCCTAGCCGCGTATTAGGCACAACTTTTTGGAACTTTTTGTCCATAATGCTCTTCAATTTTATACTTGTTTTGGCTTTCGAACTTTTTACATCTGAGCTTACTGGTTCGTCTTGTGTGAACGAAACGCGTGTCTGGCGTATTAAATTAAAAACATGGTACCTTTTGTTAGCTATTATTTGTGTGTTTCTCTGTCATATATGTCCTCCCATTTATGTGTATTGTAGTCCTGTCATTTAATGATGTCATTTTAATGTTATATTCAACATTGCCATAAAAGCGGGAGGTTTAGCGTCTGGCGTACAAAATTATAATCCTGGTACCTTTGATAACTATTAGCATGTCATAAAACCAGGTTCAACCCACCATTTTTTATTAAATGTCCTGTACCAAGTCAGAAAAAATGACCCTTGTTATATCATAGTTCGTTTCTGTGTGTGTTACATTTTAATGTTGTGTTTCTGTTATGTCGTAGTTCTCTTATATTTGATGTTTCCCTCAGTTTTAGTTTGTAACCCGGATTTGTTTTTTTTTTTCAATCGGTTAATGAATTTTGAACAGCGGTATACTATTGTTGCCTTTATTTATAACCGGGATGTTTATCTAACGGTTTAATTACCGATATGATAACCTTACGGTCGGTTACCGGGATGAGTTGATTACTGTTGATCTAACTGTTCTATTACCAGTACGATTAGTTAACGGTTAAAATTATTTGGATGTTTATAAATCTCAACACGATTTACTGGAATGTCAATTTGCATATTTAACGATTTGACTACACAGAACTGAGATGTAATGTGCCCAATACAGTCGAACAAACGTACGCCATGTATACATAGGACTGACGTTATCATTTTGGTTATACATATAGCAGCCTCCAATAATTATTATTCATACACACAAAAGGTCGTTGTCCAGAAAAACAAAAGTGATTGGTAGTACATTGATAGGTATTTTTGTATATTTTTGTATATGAACTTGGTTATTTGCGAGAACACATATGCATTGATTACAACTAAGTCATTTCAGTTTACCCATCAATTTTAACATATCTTTGTATAATGTCTTTGGTGGTGTATCCCCAACAACAAAGTCCGCGTGATTCCATTTAGGATAGTCCTTATTTTCTACAATATGCTTAAGATTATCACTGATAAACTTGACGTCCGTAGGATCAGCTAGATAATCGTTGCCACCAGAGTATATAGCCACTGGAACATCTACTTGTGTTATATTCACATACGGCGGTGTCGTCTAAAATAGAGGTTAACATTGTGAAAGTATGGTGTTGTTTACATTAATTTTATCTATAAAGCTAACAAGTTTGGGTATTGTGCTTTAAATCTTTTTATCTTTATTTTAGCTTAATTGATTTATCGATAATGTAGTTGTTCAGTCAATCATTTGGTCTGGTATTTTTTATTTGGCAGATGAACATTAATTTGGAAATTTGTTGTTTTTTTTCTGCATTAAAGTTCTGTGCAAATGTAATTGTGACGTTACACATTTATGAATTAGATCAATTTTGAACTACAACCATAAATAAAAGAGTGTATTGGATCTTAGAGTGTATATGTTTTCATGTCAGCTGATCGCGAACCGTCAACTTGATGTCAGTAGCTGTTACCTTTGATACAGTAGGTGTTAAAAATTGTTCTTTGGGAACTTTGTTATCTGTTAAATCGGTTTTATAGAGTTTAGTGCTACTCCTGTCCTTATTTTATTGTGTTTTAAGCCCGGTTGTCACTATCAAGTTTTGACAATGAAAACTGACTTTGATCAAAACCTTTAAAAAAACTGATTTAAAATAATCTCATCTTACTTTTCGTGACACTTAGATGGACTTTGGTGGGAAGTAACAAATCAGTGCTAGAGTTTAGAAGTGATGGTGACATAATAAAAGCACATATTAAAAGCGTAACAAGATGAAATACTTTTGGAAAAAAGTAAAATAAGATTATTTTAACAAATGAAATGACAAAAATTGAGTTTAGGACCGCTTTACTTTTTGTAAACCTTGAATTCCCGCCTTTTCTTTTACCAATTACCAGAAAACTTTGATAATTTCTTTTAGACCAAGGGTTTGATGGTAAACGCTGAAAGTGACAAATTGCTGTACGCGCCTTCTGTATTGCAACTGATCGACATAAGAAGGGGTGTCGTCTGTTATATGCCAATGTTATTGTGATTTCGTTTGTTCTTATTCATATATACATGTTATATGCCAATGTTATTGTGATTTCGTTTGTTCTTATTCATATATACATGTTATATGCCAATGTTATTGTGATTTCGTTTGTTCTTATTCATATATACATGTAGTTACCCGATTATATCGAGCCATATTTTCAACTGCCGTTCCAAAGTCATATAGCTGGAACTCACCACTTATAACTCCCTGTAAGCAATACGTATTTTCTACTTATTTCATATCATTGGTGTTTAAATCATTAAATAATTACTGTTATACTGAAGTTGGTGATTTAACAAAATCTATAGAAAAATTTACAGTGTTGAAAAACAATCTGGTGCATTTGCGTTATCAAATTGATATTTTTTTTTCTACTTGGTATTACATAAAAACAAACACTTTGAACGCTTGAAAAGTAATTAAAATAGTTTTAAAAAATACCTACCTGTCCAAAATGGACCATGTTTCGCACAGAGGTACCAGATGGAATATGAGACATGTATACAGGTACTCTTCTCTGAAATAACAATTACTCAAATAAATCTTTATTCTAAAGAAGTAAGCCGCTAACAAGGATAAATTTTATCTTTTAGATTCTATTGTAGTTTAGTCAATTCATTTCAGCATGCATTTGCATGACGATACAGAGTGTCAGAATATCTGGCAGATATAACCATGGCAAATCTCTAAAAGGGGGGAGTTTTCTATTCAAATTATTAGGTTTGAAACTAAACTAAACTAAACTTAACACTTAAAAAATGCAAAAAACATACTAATTAAACTTATATTACCCAATCATAATTAGGCAGACCATGTCCATAAATTAGATCTGTAAATTCTGAGCAAATATATGCTGATGCATCAGTATCACAAATCTTATCTGCTATGTCCATGTTAATAGAATTGTTTAAGAAGAAGCCTTTCCTACCAAATAAAGTAAAAACCTCCTGTAAAAAAAGAAAAGTGTAGACATATAAAACTGTGAAGATCTGTGAATAAATCTTGTATTCAGAATAAGAAATCAATTTGGAAAGAATATGACTTTAAATTTTCCTTTACATTTAAGTTTGATTTAAAAATATTTTATGATTCGAACTAATACTATTCTTATAGAGGTATGAATAAATGCATAAATGTTAATAGACAGTCAGCAATTATCATAAACCAAGGACGTTTTGGAACATTCATTGATTGAAATCATCTGTATGATTAAATTTTGAATCTTTAAAAATAGGAAGAAAATCTTACATCTATGTTAGGTTTTAATGCTTTGACAAGTATAGATGTGAGTCCCCTGACATCTCCCAATTTTGCAATGGGTGCTAGTGCAATGAACAGCTTGACCTTCTTTGCCAATTGTTTGTTTCTGCTGAATCCAGTGAATCCAATAATCGTACCCTGGGAATGACCTATGAACACTACATTGGTTTGGTTTGTAGTTTGGAGTATATAATCCACCATGGCTGGTATGTCTTTATCTGCCATATCCTGCCAACTATATAAAATATTAATATTTACAGTTAGTTAGTAATATACTGCATGTAATGATTTGATAATACTGGTCCTATAAATATGGTTAATATAATTTTAAAACATGTTTTGTTGGTATCTGGATCTGTTCTTGTTCTCGGTTTTTGTTTAAGTCCCTTCATGTCGCTACAGTTGACTCTTGTACCGTCTCTATAGGTCATTCCTGCTATCATATCGTAGCTTGATGTATGGAAAGTTACAAAATATCACAGTAAATCATGATCTGATAAAACAATTAGAGTGAATAGAAATAAATAAATTAGATGGCTTATACCGAAATATCATTTAATAAATAATAACTTTTCAAACAAATGCAAGGTAAAAAAATAGAGCAGTGCCTATACATAGCATACGTTATCAACTCACCTAAAATCCCAGAACTGTTCTTGTGTTGAGTTGTATTTCGTATGATTCATTGAATACGTATTCCCGCGAGAGTTACCAAGCCAAACATCGTACCCAGCATCTGCTAGAATAAACCCCAAACTTCCATTATAACCATTAAACAGATAACAAGATGAATCTGCCAATAGTCCATGCTGTAGTAGTACAACTGGTCTAGAACCTTTCAAATTAAAAATTAGTAAAGAAATGAATTGATACCCATAGATTTAATATTTCAATACTAGTAAGTCTTTGAAAAGTCTATACCAACTATGTATGATTTTATTTATTTCAGAATGTTTGTGTGTATGACATGTTTTCTCAATAGTCTTTGATATTTAAAAAAAAAAACTACGTTAATATTTTTTTACAAACTCGTGCAAAGTCAATGGTGCTTTAATGCGGAGTCAAAGACATTTTTCGTACTAACTAAAAGATATTTTGGATATAGAGATAAAAGTATATTTGTATAAGTAAAATTTTGAAGCTGGTCAAGCCGCGAGCAAGTTTAATGACTATGTCCAATAAATAACACTGGCACTCTGTGTATTCTGGAAAGGCACATATATCCTGATTGGATATTACAAACATGCAGTTAAAGCTATCATGTGCTTCATTTTACATTTCATCTCCAGAATGATGTCGACAAGATTGTATCTTCAGATATTACAGGTGAAATTTTGCACTTACAGTTTTGTTGACCTAAACGTAACGCGATTTTGATTAACTTGGAAGAATCCGTACCTGAAATCTTTGGTTATGAACATGATTGCTCTCTTATAAATAAATTACCTCCTGGTTTATCGTATCGTCCGTACGGTATTCTATGTAATCCCAGGATAAACCCATCCTCAGTTGGTACGAAGTGAGTTTCTGCTTTATACCCATTGTATATTATAAGCTGTATCTGGAATAGAGTTAACCCATAGAGGCGGAAGATACATCAAAGGGATGTTCAAACTCATAAGTCGGTGATAAACTGACAACGTACGCCATGGCAACAACAACAAAAAAACGACAGAAAAAAAAGAACTAAAAAATGCCAGTAAATAAACTCCACAAAGAAAACTTAAGACTGAGAAGCACAAACCCAATGAAAACAAGGGTGGTCTCGGGTGTTCTGGAAGGGTTTGCGGATCCTGCGCCACACATGACACCTGTCGAGTTACTCCTATGACATAATTTTAGTTATATCAAATGATTTGGCATCAAGTAATACCAGCAAGACGGACAATTGAAACCCAAGAGTACAAATACAACATGATATAATCGATATGGTTTATTACAGTCTCATGTATTTGTATTCAATGTGATATAAGCTCCTAATAGGAAAATAAGATATTCTTATTCTTATTGATAGTGGTTATTTTTTATTTTCGTTAGCACAGCAAACAATTTCGTGAACTTATTTTTGCTTAGCATGTGTACACGGTTCGTTGTTACCTATAAATAAGAATGGATAAACTGTCTATATCCGTCTTTTTGTATCCTACTTCATCTATAAATTTACATACCGAGTTCATAAAGACTTCAGGAGAAACATCGTGTCCCTTTAGTAACTGTTTGGAATAAAGAGGCGAGAATCCATTGGATATCGTGATGAAAGTTGTTATTAATGACCATAACAAAAGATCCATTCTGTCTATTAAACTCTGTTTATATAACTTTACACTTGATAATGTGATAACCTTTATTTATTTATGTTTATCTTTCACTGTCCTATTTACTGTGAACTCATCAATCGAAAACTCACAACATATTAGTTAAAGAAATACAGTGGTGGATCCAGAATTTTTCATAAGGAAGGGAGGGACCTACTAAATGCATAAGAGTGGCCCCTCTCCAGTCTTGCTTCAGTGATTCCCTATATAATCAATTAAATTTTTGGTGGGGTTCGTGTTGAGTAGTTGAGTATTTTTCTTTGTTGTATTTTGTGTACTATTGTTTATCTGTTTTTTTTTTTTTTTAGTTTTTAGCTCACCTGGCCCGCAGGGCCAAGTGAGCTTTTCCCATCACTTTGCGTTCGGCGTCCGGCGTCCGTCGTCGTCCGTCGTCTTCCGTCGTCGTCCGTCGTCGTTAACTTTTACAAAAATCTTCTCCTCTGAAACTATTCGGCCAAATTAAACCAAACTTGGCCACAATCATCATTGGGGTATCTAGTTTAAAAATTGTGTCCGGTGACCCGGCCAACCAACCAAGATGGCCGCCATGGCTAAAAATAGAACATAGGGGTAAAATGCAGTTTTTGGCTTATAACTCAAAAACCAAAGCATTTAGAGCAAATCTGACATGGGGTAAAACTGTTAATCAGGTCAACATCTATCTGCCCTGAAATTTTCAGATGGATGGGACAACCCGTTGTTGGGTTGCTGCCCCTAAATTGATAATTTTAAGGAAATTTTACTGTTTTTGGTTATTATCTTGAAATGATTATAGATAAAGATAAACTGTAAACAGCAATAATGTTTAGCAAAGTCAGATTTACAAATAAGTCAGCATGACCGAAATGGTCAGTTGACCCCTTTAGGAGTTATTGCCCTTTATAGTCAATTTTTAACCATTTTTCGTAAATCTTAGTAATCTTTTACAAAAATCTTCTCCTCTGAAACTACTGGGCCAAATGAATCCAAACTGGACCATAATCATCATTGGGGTATCTAGTTTAATTAAAAGTGCTGGATAGCACCTCTGGAAAGTTTGCAACTGTGTATGTGTATTATTTCAAATAGGTTACAGACGTGTATTATTTCAAATATGTATTTAATCACAGTTCGGATTTTTTCAAACTAAACAATTGTCTCGCCAATCACTTTTTATGCCCCATTTATGGGCATTATGTTTTCTGGTCTGTGTGTCCGTCCGTTCGTCTGTCTGTCCCGTTCAGGTTAAAGTTTTTGGTCGAGGTAGTTTTTGATAAAGTTGAAGTCCAATCAATTTGAAACTTAGTACATACTAGAACACACCTGTGATATCGCGGTTCCTTGAAAGAATTTAAGTATATAAGCCTTATTTTAGTACTGGGATTGTCATCTGTTAAAGTCTTGCCGATTATAATATGCACAGTTTTCTCTGCTTTCAAAATCTTTCTGTTTGAACCGGTCGACCTGGAACTTATCAATTATTGGTAATATTAATTATTTGGAAAACAAAAGGTCCTGGAACGCATGGGGTATTTTTTAATCAACAGCATTGACCTATATTATTAATTCTGTATTATGTCATGCCCGTTAACAAGTTGAAAACTGTACCTATACGCCTTATTTTAAGTCCAGATTTTTGTATTCGTATAGTAATCTTAGAAAGTCTTACTGCTTTAAATACTACAATAGGGAACAATTTGACAATATTTGAATTTAGTAGTGTCAACCCTGTGATTATGACCCGTGTATAGAGCAAAATCCGAAATCCCTGTCAGATGAGAAACGTACAGATAAGGTAATGGTAACAGGTGAATATTCTATTGGTATCGGTATCGGATTCGACCCGGAACTTGTTAATTATTGGCAATATTAATTGTGTGGAAAACAAAAAGGTCTGGAGTGGTGAAATTTTTAATCAACACTATTGTCCTATATTGGATATATATGAAATTGAATTCTTTGATTTCTCCTTTTTACCCCATGACGGGTAATGCTAAATTAGAGTTTTACTCCATTTTCATAACCCACTGAACATAGAAAAGGATAGTGCAGATGGGGCATGCGTGTACTATGGACACATTCTTGTTTTATATATCTATACTTCTAAATCAAAAGACCGTTTTTATGTTCACCTGATAAATGTATAACCGAAGAAAGCTACAAATAAACTCATCATAGATACCAGGACCAAATTTAGGGTCCCAAATTTAGTACATACGCCAGACGCGCGCTTCGTCCACAAAAGACTCATCAGTGACGACTGAATCCACAAAAGTCAAAAAGGACAAATAAAGTACGAAGTTGAAGAGCATTGAGGACCAAAACTCCTAAAAGTTTTGCCAAATACAGCTAAGGTAATCTATGCCCGAGGTAGAAAAGCCTTAGAATTTCAAAAAATTCTAAATTTTGTAAACAGTTGATATACTATTAATCATTGCCCCTGTGTTAGGACGACACATTGTTAATTATAGGTCAATCTTAAAGAATCATACTGCCCAAGGAATAAAGTGTGAGGATAAAAAGTTCTGCATTGTTAAGCACTATGAAAGTCATTTTGCTAGTACATGGACAAATGTTATTATATCATTTTAATAATTTCTACAGTACTTGTCTTTAGCTTGATTTCGGTCTTGATACACTGAACTATAATATTCTAAGAAGTAGATGATGACTCGGTTGCTTTTAAATTATACGGATGCTATATAATGATACTAATTCTCATTAAGACAATGTTTTTCTGTTGTCGGTTTGATCCACTTGAGCATGCTGAACGAGTGAAGGTCCTTATATCCACATTGGAATGTGAAACAGCTTGTATTTAAATAACGGAATTACAAGTTTTCAAATGATTTTTGGCATCAAAACTTTCAGATCGATGTCAGTTTAACAAACACAATGCACTTTTCTATTAAAGCCGGTATTTACCTTTACTCGTCCTTGGCGTGAGACAGAAGCCATGTATAATTATCGATTATTTTATATTCTATCACCAGTGTATTGTTAAAATGAATCAAACCATTATCACTTGTCAATTATCCGATAACTTGCATTTGTCAAATATCAACATGTTCTCCCATACCGGACTCTTTCGATACACTCGGGCTTTTACTTATTCAATAATAAACAGTTGTAAATATCGTACATAGTAAAAAATAGTGCGGGAAATGTTCATTCAAATATTTTAAAAGAGTAGCAACCCAAAAGAGTTAAAAATTAGAATTCCAGTGGTGGATCCAGGGGGGGGAGGGGGGGCGGGGGTGGGGTTCCGGGGGTGCGCACCCCCCTTTATTTTTGCCGATCAATGCATTTGTATCGGGACATATGTTTTGCACCCCCTGCACCCCCCCCCCCCTTTTGCCCTGGGTTAGCACCCCCCCTTTCGAAAATTCCTGCATCCGCCCCTGAATTCGAACACTAGTACTACATTATATTGGAGCAGAACATTGCGATAGTCTGTCTCACCGAAAGTTGAGGCCGACGCCTAGGGAAAGTAGCTATAGCAAGCTATAGCAAACTTTCCAAAAATGTATGGTGTGACCCTGCCAACCATCCAAGATGGCCGCCATGGCTAAAAATAGAACATAGGGGTAAAATGTAGATTTTGGCTTACAACTCTAAAACCAAAGCATTTAGAGCAAATCTGACATGGGGGTTAAATAATCTATTAGGTCAAGATTTATCTGCCCTGAAAATTTCAGACAAATCAGACAACCCGTTGTTGGGTTGCTGCCCCTGAATTAGTAATTTTAAGGACATTTTGCAGTTTTTGCTTATTATCTTAAATATTATTATAGATAGAGATAAACTGTAAAAAGCAATAATGTTCAGCAAAGTAAGATCTACAAATAAGTCAACATGACTAAAATTGTCAGTTGACCCATTAAGGAGTTATTGCCCTTTATAGTCAATTCTTAATAATTTTTCTAAAATTTTAGTATGCTTTAAAAAAATCTTCCCTGAAACTACTGGGCCAAATTTAACCAAACTTGGCCACAATCATCATTTGCCAAATTGGGTATCTAATTCTAAAAATGTATGGCGTGACCCTGCCAACCAACCAAGATGGCCGCCATGGCTAAAAATAGTACATAGGGTGCTATAAACAGTTTCGTATAAAAAACTAGGGGTTATTCCCCAACTAAAAATAGACATGGAGGGAAGTCCCTTTTTATCAACATAATTGGTGAAAAAGTATCATGTTTTTTGTATTTAGTTGTAAAGATATGTTAATTAACTTCAATTAAAACAGGATAAATGATTGAAATAAATTTAAAAATTAGATTAAATATTCATGTTTTGAGGGGAGACAACACTGTAAACAGTCTGTTTTTTTGGCAGTGAAAATTCATAACTTGTTTGCAGCCCCTGTAGCTCTTTTCGGAGCAGGCGAACGTACCCTGAAGCGTGAATTTTTTGAAAGACCAGGTAAAAATCTATGAAATTCATACAACTTTGATAATGAAAAATGTGCAGGTATCATGTCCTCAGGGGTGTGCACATGACCTGATTTCAGGTTTTTTAGCTCACCTGGCCCGAAGGGCCAAGTGAGCTTTTCCCATCACTTTGCGTCCGGCGTCCGTCGTCGTCGTCGTCGTCCGTCGTCTGTCGTCCGTCGTCGTCCGTCGTCGTTAACTTTTACAAAAATCTTCTCCTCTGAAACTACTGGGCCAAATTGAACCAAACTTGGCCACAATCATCATTGGGGTATCTAGTTTAAAAAATGTGTGGCGTGACCCGGTCAACCAACCAAGATGGCCGCCACGGCTAAAAATAGAACATAGGGGTAAAATGCAGTTTTTGGCTTATAACTCAAAAACCAAAGCATTTAGAGGAAATCTGACAAGGGGTAAATATGTTTATCAGGTCAAGATCTATCTGCCCTGAAATTTTCAGATGAATCGGTCAACCCGTTGTTGGGTTCCTGCCCCTGAATTGGTCATTTTGAGGAAATTTTGCTGTTTTTGGTTATTATCTTGAATATTATTATAGATAGAGATAAACTTTAAACAGCAATAATGTTCGGCAAAGTTAGATTTACAAATAAGTCAACATGACCGAAATGGTCAGTTGACCCCTTTAGGAGTTATTGCCCTTTATAGTCAATTTTTAACCATTTTTCATAAATCTAAGTAATCTTTTACAAAAATCTTCTCCTCTGAAACTACTGGGCCAAATTAATCCAAACTTGGCCACAATCATCTTTGGGGTATCTAGTTTAAAAAATGTGTGGCGTGACCCGGTCAACCAACCAAGATGGCCGCCACGGCTAAAAATAGAACATAGGGGTAAAATGCAGTTTTTGGCTTATAACTCAAAAACCAAAGCATTTAGAGGAAATCTGACAAGGGGTAAATATGTTTATCAGGTCAAGATCTATCTGCCCTGAAATTTTCAGATGAATCGGTCAACCTGTTGTTGGGTTGCTGCCCCTGAATTGGTAATTTTGAGGAAATTTTGCCGTTTTTGGTTATTATCTTGAATATTATTATAGATAGAGATAAACTGTAAACAGCAATAATGTTCAGCAAAGTTAGATTTACAAATAAGTCAACATGACCGAAATGGTCAGTTGACCCCTTTAGGAGTTATTGCCCTTTATAGTCAATTTTTAACCATTTTTCGTAAATCTTAGTTATCTTTTACAAAAATCTTCTCCTCTGAAACTACTAGGCCAAATTAATTCAAACTTAACAACAATTATCTTTGAGGTACTTTGTTTGAAAATGTGTCCGATGACCTGGCCATCCAACCAAGATGGCCACCACGGCTAAAAATAGAACAGGGGTAAAATGTAGTTTTTTGCTTATAACTCTGAAACCAAATCATTTAGAGGAAATCTGACAAGGAGTTAAATTGTTAATCAAGTCAATATATATCTGCCCTGAAATATTCAAATGAATTGGACAACCGGTTGTTGGGTTGCTGCCCTCCAATTGGTAATTTTTAAAGAAATTTTGCTGTTTTTGGTTATTATCTTGAATACTATTATAGATAGCGATAAATTGTAAACAGCGATAATGTTCATCAAAGTAAGATCTACAAATAAGTCAACATGACCGAAGTGGTCAGTTGACCCCTTTAGGAGTTATTGCCCTTTATAGTCAATTTTTAACCATTTTTTGTAAATCTTAGTTATCTTTTACAAAAATCTTCTCCTCTGAAACTACTAGGCCAAATTATTTCAAACTTAACCACAATTATCTTTGAGGTACCTTGTTTGAAAAATGTGTCCGATGACCTGGCCATCCAACCAAGATGGCCACCACGGCTAAAAATAGAACAGGGGTAAAATGTAGTTTTTTGCTTATAACTCTGAAACCAAATCATTTAGAGGAAATCTGACAAGGAGTTAAATTGTTAATCAAGTCAATATATATCTGCCCTGAAATATTCAAATGAATTGGACAACCGGTTGTTGGGTTGCTGCCCTCCAATTGGTAATTTTTAAAGAAATTTTGCTGTTTTTGGTTATTATCTTGAATACTATTATAGATAGCGATAAACTGTAAACAGCGATAAAGTTCATCAAAGTAAGATCTACAAATAAGTCCACATGACCTAAATGGTCAATTGACCCCTTAAGGAGTTATTGCCCTTTATAGTCAATTTTTAACAATTTTCATTAATTTGGTAAATTTATGTAAATTTTTACCAAATATTTTTCTCTGCTACTAATGGGCAAAGTTCATTATAGATATAATTGTAAGAAGCAAGAATGTTCAGTAAAGTAAGAACTTCAAACACATCACCATCACCAAAATACAATTTTGTCATGAATCCATTTGTGACTCCTTTGTTTAATATGCACATAGACCAAGGTGAGCGACACAGGCTCTTTAGAGCCTCTAGTTTATGATAAAGACAATAGTGTCCATTCTGTGTTTATTTTATAGCCGTATCCTTCTTTATTATATAGGTATACCAATTCGATTTTTAATCCATATGGAATCATACAAAAATTGGTCTAAACTGACCTCCAAACCATCAATGATTCTGAAATGAGGAGTACCCAAATTGAACCTATGCTTAAATTCCCATCGTCAAAAGTCGAATAACAGAGCTTTTTTTTATTTCTTCAAATATTTTGAACAATTGGATATAAGTCCATGCTTACTCTTCTTTTTTTTTTAAATGGGTACTTATTGTATTTGATCATTTTAAAAAGATGTCGTTTTGATGACGTCGCATTGCGACGTTTCAGTACATTTTGCTTTTTCAGTAAACACTTCATCTATTGATAAATACTGTGAGCGTTTTGTGCATATCTAAATATTTTCACCTATGTTGAAAGATGTGCATAGTATCAAATCATAGAAATACAAATTGTGTAGTCTCCTGGAAATTTTGTAAGATGTCCGCTGCTATTTTTGCTAAATAGGTGCAATTTGGGTACCGTTACGTTAGGCTAGCTACATTGTATTTCTCCTCTCACATGTATTGGTTTTTTTTATCATTGTAACATAGAATGCACAAATTTTTGCGTTTAATACTTGTCACTCGATCATTTAAACTCGAACTCCAAAATATAATTTATAAATATTGAATCTTGGTATGTACACGTTGTTTTAACTTAACAAACGGCCCTTTAGACGACGGTACAGACCCTGAAAGCGACCTCTTTCTGTGCACATTTCCCCATTAAAGTGAATTTGAAATAAAGTCATAAAATTGTTAAAACTAATCACAAACTACTTACCTTTTACTGTTTGTCCAGATATAGAAAAATAAACAATATGGCAGCCAAACAATTACTTCAAATTTTTTCGGTATTTATCGCAGAATAAGGAAAAAACCTGAGAATAGCGATATCACTACTGACCAAAAAATTAAAAGAATGAAAAAGCGTGTAATTGGGTGTAAAGTGGTGAAAATTGTGTACACGCCGTGTTAACCGTTGAAAAAGCGTGTATTACACGCGAATATCATGTCACTTGGCATGTATGATTTTTGGGGAAAGACGGCTTCAAGCCGTCAATTCCCTAATGGGTTGGCCAGAGTATCATTCCCTCACGTCAATCATTTTGTTTTGATAGTTTGGAAACCCCCTCAAAATGTCATACTGAAATTGATGACAAGGAGAACAGATTGACTTTAAATACATTTTTTACACATTTCCCTTCTATTTCTCATGAAATTATCGTATATTGAGCTTTCCCTTACACTATATACGTTTCTTTTACAGTCCGGAAAAATCAGTATTACGAAATATTCTATATATATCTAACCTAGTGACGTCATTGTTGGAATGCCACACTACACAGGGATATCCTTTATTCATTATAAAAATCATTCACAGTATTTGTATACTAATTTAAAATCCGTATTTGTTAAATATAAACCTAATGATGTTTGCTGTAGTGTAGATGATTCACACACCAACATGCAATGCTTTAATCTGAGGCTATAATCAGATAATATGTAGGTCAACTTTCGCAGTAAACAATGTCAATGGGGATTCATGAGATAAGGGAGAGAACGGCAGTTTTCATTGTTTCTGTATAGGTCTGTTTTAAGAATCTTCCTCCAATTCAAGAGCACTTCAATTGATGAGTAATTTTACACTAAAATCAAAGTAAATGTTTTTGAACATTTAAAATGTGACATTTAGTATATGATTAGTAGTCTTCTATATAAAAACAAAATGTGTATCAACATAATTATTGAAATGGTTAAAAAAAAAAAAAAAAAAAAAAAATGTTGCTTTTTGTAGTTTATACCTATTGAGATTGGGGAGAGCAACTGCAGTTTTCAATCTTTCTGTAAAGTTATGTTTTTAGAATCTTTCTCCAATGAAGGAGCACCTCAATTGATGAGTAATTACCCACTAAAAAGAAAGTTAATGTATATGAACACTAAAAATGTCACATTAAGTATATATATGATAAGTAGTCATCAATTAAAAAATAATTTTGTGTACCAACATAATTATTGTAGTGGTAATTTTTTTAATGCCCCACCTACGATAGTAGAGGGGCATTATGTTTTCTGGTCTGTGCGTCCGTTCGTCCGTCCGTCCGTTCGTCCGTCTGTCCCGCTCCAGGTTAAAGTTTTTGGTCAAGGTAGTTTTTGATGAAGTTGAAGTCCAATCGACTTCAAACTTAGTACACATGTTCCCTATGATATGATCTTTCTAATTTTAATGCCAAATTAAAGTTTTTACCCCAATTTCACGGTCCACTGAACATGGAAAATGATGGTGCGAGTGGGGCATTCGTGTACTGAGGACACATTCTTGTTTTAATTTTTTTTTAAATATTGCTTTTTGTAGTTTAAAGCTATTTATTCATGAATTTTACAGATATTATATCAAAATGTGGGATCTGGAAACAAACTTCACACATCTTATATCAATCATATTTGATTTTATAAGAACATTTATCATATATTTAGTACAAAATAGCTACTAAAATACAGCTATTTTGTATATCTAATAAAGGTTGTTTTTCCAGTCTGTATCACCTACCCTGTATCGCATACCCCGTATCGCATAGCTAAACCCGTATCGCATACCCTGTATCGCATGGTAAAACCCGTATCGCATACCTTTTTTTTTTTTTTTTTTTTTACATAGTTTTTTTTTTTTTTTTTGCTTAAGAAAAAATTTCCTCAAAATAGGTCATTTTTTTAATGACGTCATTGTTTGGTATGTAACGTCACGAACGTCAAGTTTTCATATTGTATGTGACGTCACCAACATCAAGTTTGCGTATTTTTTGGCACACTAAATGCAACTATAAAAAATACAAAACACTCAAATAAATACAATAATAAACAAAATATTTTTAAAACAGCATCAGGCAAATGGTAAGGTAACCCAGGTGCTTTGTATAAGCAGTTATTTTAAGGCTTTGAACCAAGACAAAAGCAGAACTGAAGGTAACCCAGTGCTAATCTATCGGGATCAGAAAACAGTTCATATAATATAATACTCTTCTGTTGAAATATATGATAAAGCATATAATACATGGCAAAATCCGTATCACATGCCGTATCACCCTCGACCAATATCATCCCTCGGGCCTAAAGGCCCTTGGGCTGATATTGATGTCTCGGGATGATACAACATATGATACGGATTTTGCCATGTATTATTCTCTATGTATCCCTGTGATGAGAGTTGTAACTGGGAACTTTATCAATGGAAAATTAAAACTGAATAGATTTTTCAGTCCTCACTTTCTTGAGAATACTGTCACAAAAAATTGAGAATGGTCTTAGCCTGCCGTTCAGTTGTACATAATTAAAATTCTAAAATATATTGTAGTAGTTGTTAAATTCAATTGAATTTTAGATAATTAACTCCCAACTTTAATCAAATGTTTTGATTTAGAAGATGCAGATCTCATTGGTCCAAATTGTCTCTATGATGAATTCTTGACTAAGGAAATGAAATAACAATAAACAACAGTTAGTTTCATTATTGTCAGCCTTTCTATATGTTCTAGCTGTTCTTTTGCTCATTCTTTGTATGTAGACTATCAAAAGATACCCCCCTAAAAATTGAAACAATGGCCGTCTTTTCCCTCAGAGCTCTTCAGCTCTTTGATTTATTTGTGTCAACAACTTTATTCACATGATTTAGTCTAAATCTAAAATGTGAGTTTTTGTCCATGATTGTTTTGTTATCATATGTTAATTAGTTCCTCTCATTGATATTTACCATTCAACAACTATATTTATACTTATTTTTACAATATAGATGATGACATCAGATAACTTGTACACTGTTGACCAGAGCACTTCTAGTGTCAAATCTCAAGTGACAACATTTGAATTATTAAAGGATGCCGGGGAAAGGATTAAAGTGGTCGATCTACCTGCAGAGATTGAGGTGTACAGCTATCCAAATGGATTAAACAATTTAAATTATACATACGTCAATTTATCAGCCACAACAGATTCACCAATGTTCTTTATTGAACTGAGGTTAAATGAGACTAACGTTGTTCCAGTGTTAATTGTCAGGCCAGATGATACAACTGCTAATATAACCTATTATGTCAGAAAGGGAGGTATACCAAGTCAACATACATATGATATGAAGGGCTTTATTTTGACTGACTCAGAGGTTGAAGACAGCACCAATAGTTACTTGGTTAAAATGGATATATCTGGTTTATGGACAGGAAGAGAAAGATTACCTACAATGGTCTATATTGGACTGGAGGCTGATTACAGTAAGTGTTGTTTACCTGTGAGGGTCTAAATTGGACTGGAGGCTGATTACAGTAAGTGTTGTTTACTTATGGTGTTCTATATTGGACAGAGACTGATTACAGTTAGTTTTATTCACCTGTAAGGGTCTAAACTAGACTGGTGGCTGATCAATGTAAGTGTAGTTTACCTATGAGGGTCTTAATTTGACTGGGGAGGCTGATAAAAATAAATGTTGTTTACCTATGAGGGTCTAAATTGACCTGAAGGCTGATTAGAGTTGATTACAGTTGTGTTGAAAACTAATATTACCTTCATCTCCAATGTATATTACCTCATTTAGTATTTTACTGCATGCAATATTATCAATTCATAGATAGGTTGTGTTTTTCAGATATAACTGAAGTGTCACCAATGGCTGAGGTAGCAGTTCTTGTATTGGGATGTTACTATTGGTCTGAGCAGGATAAACAGTGGAGTCAAAGAGGTGTAAAAGTAAGTATCATATATTATAAATAGGTATGACAGTAAACATAAATATTGAATATTATAATTAAAAAAACATTATTTCCTTATCTAGTACAGCCTACAAAAAAATCAAACTTAAAATTTAAGTACACTCATGCATACAAAAAACATCAGTAGCAAATAATTTAAGTACACACATGCACACACAAAACCTTAGTAGCAAATATTTAAAAAAAAAATAAGCCTTTAAATTACTCTTTCAATAACATTATGTAATGTATATTCATTTTTACCAAAATTTTCTTGATATCAATAAAATGGAATTAAAGTTAAATATGTTTGTAAACATGCTTTAATTTTATCACATTGTACTTTGTTGGTTAAAACTTCTGACCATTTTTAACAATTTCGTTTAATAAAACAAATTTCAATTTTGTCAGAATTTTGATTGAACTGCAATAGGTGGAGAGGAAACTCTTACAGTCAAGGCATAGTCAGTAAGATGTTTTAATAGTGAAAGAGATATACCATCAAAATATCTTTAAATTTGACATCACTATCCACTTTGAACATTTACTCAATGTGTCTCGCAATCTCTTTATCCTGCATTACATAAAACATTTAAAACAAATACAGTGAATACAACAGGAATGTATATGTGGATATGGAAAAATTAGTCATTGGTTAATTCTTTTAGCTCACCTGGTCCAAAGGGCCAAGTGAGCTTTTCTCATCACTTGTCGTCTGTCTTCCAAAAATCTTCTCCTCTGAAACTACTGGGCCAGATTTAACCAAACTTGGCCCAAATCATCATTAGGGTATCTAGTTAAAAAAATGTGTCCGGTGATATGGCCAACCAACCAAGATGGCTGCCATGGCTAAAAATAGAACATAGGGGTAAAATGTAGATTTTGGCTTATAACTTTAAAACCAAAGCATTTAGAGCAAATCTGACACGGGGATAAAATTGTTTATCAGGTCAAAATCTATCTGCCCTGAAATTTTCAGATGAATCGGACAACCCGTTGTTAGGTTGCTGCCCCTAAATTGGTAATTTTAAGGAAATTTTACTGTTTTTGGTTATTATCTTGAATATTATTATAGATAGAGATAAACTGTAAACAGCAATAATGTTCAGCAAAGTAAGATTTACAAATAAGTCAACATGACCGAAATGGTCAGTTGACCCCTTTAGGAGTTATTGCCCTTTATAGTCAATTTTTAACCATTTTTCATTAATCTTAATAATCTTTTACAAAAATCTTCTCCTCTGGAAACTATTGGGCTAAATAAATCCATACTTGGCCACAATCATCATTGGGGTATCTAGTTTAAAAAATTTGTGGCGTGACCCTGCCAACCAACCAAGATGGCCACCATGGCTAAAAATAGAACATAGGGGTAAAATGTAGATTTTGGCTTACAACTCTAAAACCAAACCATTTAGAGCAAATCTGACATGGGGGTAAAATAATCTATTATGTCAAGATCTATCTGCCCTGAAATTTTCAGACAAATCGGTCAACCCGTTGTTGGGTTGCTGCCCCTGAATTAGTAATTTTAAGGAAATTTTGCAGTTTTTGCTTATAATCTTGAATATTATTATAGATATAGATAAACTGTAAACAGCAATAATGTTCAGCAAAGTAAGATTTACAAATAAGTCAACATGACCGAAATGGTCAGTTGACCCCTTTAGGAGTTAGTGCCCTTTATAGTCAATTTTTAACCATTTTTCATAAATCTTAATAATCTTTTACAAAAATCTTCTCCTCTGGAAACTATTGGGCTAAATAAATCCATACTTGGCCACAATCATCATTGGGTTATCTAGTTTAAAAAATGTGTGGCGTGACCCTGCCAACCAACTAAGATGGCCACCATGGCTAAAAATAGAACATAGGGGTAAAATGTAGATTTTGGCTTACAACTCTAAAACCAAAGCATTTAGAGCAAATCTGACATGGGTAAAATAATCTATTTTGTCAAGATCTATCTGCCCTGAAATTTTCAGACAAATCAGTCAACCGGTTGTTGGGTTGCTGCCCCTGAATTAGTAATTTTAAGGAAATTTTGCAGTTTTTGCTTATAATCTTGAATATTATTATAGATATAGATAAACTGTAAACAGCAATAATGTTCAGCAAAGTAAGATCTACAAATAAGTAAACATGACCAAAATTGTCAGTTGACCCATTAAGGAGTTATTGCCTTTTATAGTCAATTTTTAACCATTTTTCTAAAATTTTAGTATTCTTTTAAAAAATCTTCTCCTCTGAAACTGCTGGGCAAAATTTAACCAAACTTGGCCACAATCATCATTTGGGTATCTAGTTTTTTAAATGTGTGGCGTGACCCTGCAAACCAACCAAGATGGCCGCCTTGGCTAAAAATAGTACATAGGGGCGAAATGTAGATTTTGGCTTATATCTCTGAAACCAAAGCATTTAGAGCAAATCTGTCAGGGATAATTTGTTTATCAGGTTAAGATCTATCTGCCCTGAAATTTCCAGACAAAACTGACAGCCTGTTATTGGGTTGCTGCCCCAGAATTAGTAATTTTAAGGAAATTTTGCAGTTTTTGGTTATTATCTTGAATATTACCGGTATAATAGATAGAGATAAACTGTAAACAGCAATAATGTTCAGCAAAGTAAGATCTACAAATAAGTCAAATGACCAAAATTGTCAGTTTATCCCTGAAGGAGTTATTGCCCTTTATAGTCATTTTTTTAACAATTTTCATAAATTTTTGTAAATTTTTAGAATATATTTTCCACTGTAATTACTGGGCCAAGTTCATTATAGATAGAGATAATTGTAGCAACAAGAATGTACAGTAAAGTTAGATCTACAAACACATCACAATCACCAAAACACAATTTCGTCATGAATTCATCTGTGTTCATTGTTTAATATGCACCAAGGTGAGCGACACAGGCTCTTGAGAGCCTCTAGTTAAGCTTAAATTAGGCAATGTTTTTCCCAGTTTCTCTGGATAAAATTTTTATACTATTAAAAGTACTTTTTTTTAGCTCACCTGGCCCGAAGGGCCAAGTGAGCTTTTCTCATCACTTGGCGTCCGGCGTCCGGCGTCCGTCGTCCGTCGTCGTCCGTCGTCCGTCGTCGTCGTCCGTCGTCGTTAACTTTTACAAAAATCTTCTCCTCTGAAACTATTGGGCCAAATCAAACCAAACTTGGCCACAATCATCATTGGGGTATCTAGTTTAAAAAATGTGTGGCGTGACCCGGTCAACCAACCAAGATGGCCGCCACGGCTAAAAATAGAACATAGGGGTAAAATGCAGTTTTTGGCTTATAACTCAAAAACAAAAGCATTTAGAGCAAATCTGACATGGGGTAAAAATGTTTATCAGGTCAAGATCTATCTGCCCTGAAATTTTCAGATGAATCGGTCAATCGGTTGTTGGGTTGCTGCCCCTGAATTGGTAATTTTGAGGAAATTTTGCTGTTTTTGGTTATTATCTTGAATATTATTATAGATAGAGATAAACTGTAAACAGCAATAATGTTCAGCAAAGTAAGATCTACAAATAAGTCAACATGACCAAAACGGTCAGTTGACCCGTTTAGGAGTTATTGCCCTTTATAGTCAATTTTTAACCATTTTTCGTTAATTAAAGTAATCTTTTACAAAAATCTTCTCCTCTGAAACTACTGGGCCAAATTAATCCAAACTTGGCCACAATCATCTTTGGGGTATCTAGTTTAAAAAATGTGTGGCGTGACCTGGTCAACCAACCAAGATGGCCGCCACGGCTAAAAATAGAACAAAGGGGTAAAATGCAGTTTTTGGCTTATAACTCAAAAACCAAAGCATTTTGAGGAAATCTGACGGGATAAAAATCTTTATCAGGTGAAGATCTATCTGCCCTGAAATTTTCAGATGAATCAGTCAATCGGTTGTTGGGTTGCTGCCCCTGAATTGGTAATTTTGAGGAAATTTTGCTGTTTTTGGTTATTATCTTGAATATTATTATAGATAGAGATAAACTGTAAACAGCAATAATGTTCAGCAAAGTAAGATCTACAAATAAGTCAACATGACCAAAATGGTCAGTTGACCCGTTTAGGAGTTATTGCCCTTTATAGTCAATTTTAACCATTTTTCATAAATTAAATTAATCTTTTACAAAAATCTTCTCCTCTGAAACTACTGGGCCAAATTAATCCAAACTTGGCCACAATCATCTTTGGGGTATCTAGTTTATAAAATGTGTGGCGTGACCTGGTCAACCAACCAAGATGGCCGCCACCGCTAAAAATAGAACATAGGGGTAAAATGCAGTTTTTGGCTTATAACTCAAAAACCAAAGCATTTTGAGGAAATCTGACATGGGATAAAAATGTTTATCAGGTCAAGATCTATCTGCCCTAAAATTTTCAGATGAATCGGTCAATCGGTTGTTGGGTTGCTGCCCCTGAATTGGTAATTTTGAGGAAATTTTGCTGTTTTTAGTTATTATCTTGAATATTATTATAGATAGAGATAAATTGTAAACAGCAATAATGTTCAGCAAAGTAAGATCTACAAATAAGTCAACATGACCAAAATGGTCAGTTGACCCCTTTAGGAGTTATTGCCCTTTATAGTCAATCTTTAACCATTTTTCATAAATCAAAGTAATCTTTTACAAAATCTCCACTGAAACTACTAGGCCACAATCATCTTTGGGGTATCTAGTTTGAAAAATGTGTCCGATGACCTGGCCATTCAACCAAGATGGCCGCCACGGCTAAAAATAGAACATAGGGGTAAAATGCAGTTTTTGGCTTATAACTATGAATTCAAAGCATCTAGAGCAAATCTGACAAGAAGTTAAATTGTTAATCAAGTCAATATCTATCTGCCCTGAATTTTTCAGATGAATTGGACAACTGGTTGTTGGGTTGCTGCCCTCCAATTGGTAATTTTTAAAGAAATTTTGCCGTTTTTGGTTATCTTGAATACTATTATAGATAGCGATAAACTGTAAACAGCAATAATGTTCAGCAAAGTAAGATCTACAAATAAGTCAACATGACTTAAATGGTCAATTGACCCCTTAAGGAGTTATTGCCCTTTATAGTCAATTTTTAACAATTTTCATTGATTTGGTAAATATATGTAAATTTTTACCAAATATAGTTCTCTGTTACTAATGGGCAAAGTTCATTATAGATATAATTGTAAGAAGCAAAATCGTTCAGTAAAGTAAGAACTTCAAACACATCACCATCACCAAAATACAATTTTGTCATGAATCCATTTGTGTCCTTTGTTTAATATGCACATAGACCAAGGTGAGCGACACAGGCTCTTTAGAGCCTCTAGTTTATTCCATTATAAACTAGAGAACATTCTGATTCCAGTGATATCTAGTTTTATACAGGTATCTTTATTAATCAGTCCACCACTAAGGGTCACTTATACATGGTCCCTCAAAATATGACGTCATAGAAAAAAAAATTGCACCCATAGTGGCGAAATGTAGAATTTGGTTTATATCTCTGAAACCAAAACATTAAGAGCAAATCTGACAGGAGATAAATTGTTTATCAGGTCAAGATCTATCTGCCCTGAAATTTTCAGACAAAACAGACAACCTGTTGTTGGGTTGCTGCCCCAGAATTAGTAATTTTAAGGAAATTTTGCAGTTTTTGGTTATTATCTTGAATATTATAATAGATAGAGATAAACTGTAAACAGAAATAATGATCAGCAAAGTAAGATCTACAAATAAGTCAACATGACCAAAATTGTCAGTTTACCCCTTAAGGAGTTATTGCCCTTTATAGTCATTTTTTAACAATTTTCATAATTTTGGTAAATTTTTAGAATATTTTTTCCACTGTAATTACTGGGCCAAGTTCATTATAGATAGAGATAATTGTAGCAAGAAGAATGTCCAGTAAAGTAAGATCTACAAACACATAATGATCACCAAACACAATTTTGTCATGAATGTATCGGTGTCCATTGTTTAATATGCACATCGACCAAGGTGAGCGACACAGGCTCTTGAGAGCCTCTAGATTTTTATTTTCAATTCACGAGTTTGACTGTCCCTCTGGTATCTTTCGCCCCTCTTTTGATTTGCATGTCTTTATATATTAATTCCCCCAAAAAATTAGTCCCATACAGGTACATGTAGGCAATAAGGACAGGAACAACGACTGTCATTGTTGAGTGTTTGATTCATAACCGCATATCATGTCCCATAAAACTTAGAGAAAATCAATTGTGAGCAAAAACTATTTAATTTCACCTGGCTACCTAAATAAATGCAATCTACTTATCTTTTGGTTGTGTTAAAAGTCGTTTGGTTACTATCTTAATATGAAGAATACAGCATCTACTTTTAAGCATTAGTACTCTTTTTGTTAGATTATGAGCTTGATACTTTTAAATCATCTGAAATTACAGTGCAAACCAGCTGTAAGACTTGTGACAGAACAAATACAATAGTATTACGATGCCACCAATATGGAACAGGACAAGTTGTGACAGTCTTAAAGGTCCAGCAAATTATACAGAAGATTTCAGACATCAACTGATGACAGAAGCGACCAATTTGGTCCAGGTCCAGTTACAGCTCTTTTACAAAAGCATGTAAAGTTTGTTTTGCATGCTTTTATAGAAGAGCTGTAAATAACTAGCAGGAGATGTTACATATCTAGCATTAATTTCCTCTACTCTCTATGGATGATCTTTTAACAGACATCTGTGGCACACTACTAGTGTAAGAAATTTTAGTGTGATTTTATAGATATTTACATGGCATTTACCTTTTCAGCTCTAGTATCACATGGAGATAATAAAATACAAGTAAGGATCTAGGTATTTCTTAGACATTCAGAATTTGTCTCTGTAGCTATGACATCAGTCAGTGAAATTCCTGCCTGCAATTTTTTTGAAGGTGAGTATCATGAAAACAAAATCAGAGGATCTCAGACCTCACATTATCTATATTTTATCAGATTGCTTGTCAATCAGTTAAGAATGTATAATGACTTCAGTATTTGTTTATTTGTTGTCTTTTTAACATGTACTATAGTACACCCACTGCTGACTATGTTGTACAGGTTTTTGCTCATTGTTGAAGGCTGTACATTGACTTATAGAAGTGAGTTCAACGTGTCTTCCTGAAGTTGCCATGCTTTTTAGCCCTCATATAATTCATACAGAGTACCCGTAATCAAGATTAAAATGTGAACTATGCCTGGCAAATGAAACAAAAGAACTATAAATGAATGTTTATTCATAATAACATGGTAAAACTTGTGTCTATGCTATAAAATGAAATAAATGACATTGATGAAGGTTGTACCTTAACTTAAATCATAACAAATCATATAACATAATATTATACATCTTTATCAATAATCACACACACATACAAACACATGCTAATTTATATTGGATTTAAATGTATACATCAAACAATGGTCTTCTGGCCATTGTAGTCATAAAACTTTGGACTATGGTTATAGTACTCACTCATAATTCCACCAAATAAAATTTTGTACTATACTGAGTTTTGTAACCATAGTCCCAGGCCTACATTACATAAATGTTTTAAACTATTTTAGGACCAGTAATATTTTGAATACATTTGTGTAGTTTGTTAATGACTGGTAATAAATTGTACAAACTTCTGTGAAATGCAGGCTAGTTCTCCATGTTTTCATTTTTCAACTCTACGTTTGAAATGGGCCTTCATTTCATTTCAGTCTAAACTTTTTTGTGATGGCCCTAATTTTTATATAATTTTGTCGATACTTTAGATACACATAAATTGATATCTGAGAATTGCAAGCACTTGACCATGACCCAGTAAGATCATATAGAAAGCATATCACACTTGAACAAATCTTTTGGCCTCTTCAAATAATGGAAATCCAATAAAAATACTAAAATTTAAATCATAATTGTCACAAGCTTATAACCTTTCTTCATTTCTTATGAAATGGAGGTATAGGCTTTTATAAATAATAAGTAATAAGTTTTTCCCATTGGCTAAGACGTATGCCACAGAGAATTGTTATATTCTTTCATTTCCTTAAGAAAGTTACTTTTTAGAAACCATTGCCACCATAGTTGTTAACAAAAAGTAAATTCTATAAAAATTCAAATCATACTTATCATAATCAGATGTTATATCTATATATTTACTGCTCATATATATGAATATATACATATAAGAGTTTAAGTTTGAAATGATAAGAAAGTGATACAATATCAAATTTTTAAGCATCAAGTAATTTTGTGCTGAAATCTGCACTCAATCTTCAAGTAAAAATAAATCATTCAAAATAAAAATATATATGGCTGATGAATGGTCAGTTTATAAAAAAAAAGCCAAGCAAATAGACTAAAATTTAAAAAAATAAACAATTTGAAAAAGAATATATGTTTTTACTTTGTTCATTTATTACCTGGAAATAAAAACCTGAAAAAACATAACTACAGTTAAAGCTTCCCTACATTACAAAGATTTTGTAACACTCTTCAGAAGTGAAATAAAACATAATGAAATAAACATGGAATGGTCATTATGAATAAATAATCTTTTTATGATTTAATTATGTAGGTTTGATTTTCTCTTATGATTTTGCTGTTCCATATGCAGAAATGGATATCAAAACTGTTCTGAAAAATTTATTTTTAGATCTTATTAGTGAAATCAGGGACTTCCTGTACTAGTATAGAAATTCCCTAGTGAAATCCTCTATTCATCATCTACAAACGTTCTTTGACAACTTATTCTGTGAGGTACTATCTGGACAAGACAATCTGTTCTACAGAGTTATCAAAAATTGATTCAATAATCGTTAAACTATATAACCGTAATAAATTTTTATTTAATAAAATAATAAAAGTTTATTACATTGCATTTCATAAATTCAGTAAAATTATCCAATAAAATGTAGGTGTACCATTATCTGTTTGATTTTAAAGATTTCCATTTCGACAAAACTTTATATTTGCAGAATCTTTTTCCTTAAATTTTTAGCTCTTTCTTTGTTGCAATTACTTTGGCAAAAGTTGAAAGTAACTTGTTATTTTAAACAGCAGTATTCTGAAGAAAAAAAATATGTACACATTCACTAAAATATCATATCACTTTCAAGCTATTTCTATTCACAAAAGTCCCCAGAAAAAAATCTAGTATTTGAATGATTATAACATATTAAACAGTCTCTGTAATGTTTCATCATTATTTAACAGATATTTTCATAGTACAGTTTATTTGTTTAATCTTGTTCATTTAATGAAATTTTGAGAGACTCACGCTCAAGTGGGGAGCTTAGCACAATAAAACTTTATTTAATATTATCTTAATATATCTCTGATATGTGAAGGATGTTATTTTTTCCCCACCACTTGTCAATATTTGCCACCGATTTAGAACTTTTAATTTTTGATATAATCACGAGGTAGTACATTTGTTACTCATAGCATTATATTTTACAGTTATGATAAAATATACCCAGTGGTCCCTATATCTACCCTCTGTATTCCATAGTCACAATGATTCAATGCAACAAAATTTACATCTATAATATGTAAGCGATTTCACTATCCTACTCAATGAAGTTATTCTGATCAAGAGATAAGAGAAAATGTCATAGAAATGTGAATCAAACAAATGATCACAATTGAGCACATCTGAGGAGACGGAGTGTTACAATTAAAAGTATACAAAAGGGTCTGGATGGGGGTCATTAGGTCATTTTTCTCTTTTCTCTATTCTTTATATGTATGGCCCATTATTCTATATTCTTTATATTTTAACGACCACATTATTATCTTTTCTTTATTTTTTAGCTTTTTTTGTTCTTTTCTCTTCTTTTTTTTCTGTTCTGTAAACCCCATTTAGCCCCTCATACAACTGAAATGATACTACATGTATAACTATACTTGTACTTTTTTATTCCTATTGATAAGGTGTTCGTATCAAAGGTGTTGACATACTGTTAATTCAGGATTTTTGTGATGTTATTATTATTGAGAAAATTATGACAGGATAAGTTTCACAAATATAAAAATTCCTATTTAGTATTTTGGCTGCATCACTTGGATGTAGCAATTCCTGAAATAGCAACAACTAACCCTTGTATTTTTGTTTTTGAGCAACAATCCCAATGATAAATGCATGCAATCCTATGTAAAGTTAACAGAAGTAGATATGTGAGCTTGGATGGACATAAATATACATAAGTAGTCAATAAATTAAATGATTTTGCACCACAGAAATACTAAAATAATGGCAACATATGATCAGAACTTGGAAATATACCAATCTCACTTTTAGTTCATGATTAATTATTCAAGCAAAAAGCACTTTTATACAAGATAGTATGCAAATTTCCTATCTATGTCAATCATTAAGACCCCTTTTCTTAGATTGAAAAATTCCTCTGAACAGCCTTTTCTTTGCTTACAAACCGCTTTTGTTTATCTGCCTCTATCTTATCTTTGTAAAGCTTGTTTCAAAAGGTCATTGTTTTATTAGATAACCCTAGTCTTTACCATGTTAAAGTAAAATAACCTCTAACTTTTGAAATTAAGAAATTTGTTTTATGGAAATTATTTTTCTAAAAAAGGAAAAATACTGTGTTTATATAATTGTATGGTATCATAGAAACATTATAATTAAATAATATCTTATAAATATTTTAACCGATATACGTTGAATACATATATAACAAAACATGTTGAAACTGAAGGTTTAGATCAGTTCTATAGAAAAACATAACAATACAGAGACAGAGCTTTGCAATTTTAAAACAGCATTTCTTCTTATGTTAGTAATTGTATACATCTACAAAATAATGGAGGAAAAATGTTCTTACAATTTGGCCATTACTAGGGTATCTGTAAAAATGCATTTATACATCTAAATCAACGAATTAAAATTATCCTTACAGAAAGTATCTATATTCAAAGATAAATAATCTTTCAAAGACGAACTATTTATATTTTGATTGTGCTATCTAAAACTCATTGTTCTGCATATTTTTACACAAAAGACTGAAATGCTACTTTAAAACCGATGTGTAGATATATATAAATGACAGAAATAGTATACAGTAAGACTAGTTTTTGGTATTTCTTCTATGACCTTCATCTGTCCTTGCTTGTCAGCTTGTCGATAAGCTCTTGTAGGGGGGCTAACTCTCTCTTCTCAATCAAGTTAAACTCTTGGACAAAGAAAATGAAATGTTTGAAGGACGTGTTTAGATGAGCTTCTTCACTGAGCTGTACCACTTCTTTAAAGTGTTGATGATATATATGTGCATAAACTCTGAATAGTCTTTTTAATATTGTCTTGGCTATAGCTAGAAAATTCTTGGGAAATGGCACACCTGTAAATATACAATTATGTCTATCAACTGAAAACAATTTGTGTGTATCAGTAAGACTAAACCAGGAGAGAAGTTGAACAGAGGATTTACAAATTGTTTCATGCCCCTTGATTTTGAAAAGACAAAAAAGAATAAATGATTGATGACTTGTCTAATAATATATTATCATGCCAAACATTCACTATGATAAATCACTATTAAGATAGATTTTTAAAATTTAATCACTATGTGGATACTTTAATATGTGGTTACTGTAATAACTTATATGACTAATGTAAATTTTATAAAAGTAAACATGTCAAATCTTAGATATCTGAGAGCAACCTACCAATTTTGGAAGGAAAGAGTGATTCTTCGTCTAACTGATCTTGTACCCACGACATGAGATAGTCTATATACTTTGGTGCTGAACATTTGATAGGTTTCTTCACAGTCTGACCATCGGCCCAGTGGTACTCATATTTCGGTCCAGCTGACATCACAGGACAAGTCTCTTCAGTACAGAACTCAGTTATAGTACCATATAACATATTTATCTGGTTAAAGAAGTCTACAGCTAAAAATATAAAAACAGAAATCATTAAAAAGAAAAAATATTAACTGATGATGTCTTTTTAAATGTTTCACAAGTAATTAATTATGTTCCAACTACATGTCAGGGACAACTTCAAGTAAATATATTCCAGCTTCTTGCCATGGACAAGTAAATATGTTCAAACAACTTGTCAGAGAAGAATAATGGTTCCAAAAATTCCATTTCAACAGGGGCAGAGATGTTCAAATGGACCAAGACACATAGCTTTTTTCTACAAGACCCAGACTAACTGATAACAAATTCCTCCTTTGATGTAAAATTGTCAAATATCAAAATGTCATTTCAATATCTAGCAATTACTGAAGAATTCATAGAAAAAACAAGCTAAATTAATTTATTAACAAAGTCAGAATAAGGCTGTTGAATTAGTGGACGATTCTGATTGGACAAGCCATTTAAAGCTACATATGTAAGTAGATACAATTATTTGTAAATGAGAATAAATATAGTATTGTACTTAGTTAAATCTATATTTATTATAAATCCAGTGTAATTTCCTGTTTATAAGTATATAAATCCTTCCCAAACCAATGAGTCATATGACACATACAACGGAAATATATGTACTTTATTGTTTAAATATGTTAACATAAATAAGATGTTTTTCTTATTTTCCAAGTTTTGCCATGATATTCTTCTTAAAATTCATCATCATGCCGTTTTAAGACGTTTTAGGATGAAAAATGTTGTCCTGCATTTTTTTTTAGCTGTAATCTCTGTCCTGCCTTTTTATTTTTCACTCTGTTCGGTCCTGCCTTTTTTTTTTTAGTTTATCCTGACTTTTTTTTACCTAAATTGTCGTCTTGACTTTTTTTTTTGCAAGTATCTCATCCTGCCCTTTTTTTTTACTCAAAACTCCTGTCCTGCCTATTTTTTTTCAAATTTCATCCTAGCCCCCCAATAAAAATCAAATGGTAGCTCCCTTAATAGCATGCATCCAATGATCAGAGACATTATCTGTCTCTCCCTCTCTTCAATGACATAAGTTAAATTGCCACTAATTAAATACTCACTGTTTACAGCCACCCATTCATTTAGATCTTCTCCTTCAGGTAATACCACCGCCTGCCTAAGATTGCCACTTCCCAATGTGGCAGCAGCATGTTTCATCAAGTCATACTGATGGCTACCCTCGGGTATATTCTTCTTTGGTTTGAAGGTTTTATTGTTTCTTCCTCCACTGCAAATAACATATCAATTCAAATTTATTTCAAAAAGCAATCTTTTGTTTTAAAGGTATGATCCAAATGTCAGACAGATATAAATATCCAGTGAAATTTACATTATTAAAACGGAGCTCACTTCTACAAGAGGTAATAAAGATCATAGCTGCATTTTCTAATTCTTTACAATAATTTCCTATATCCAGGAATATAGTGAAGCTTTATACATGTAGTTGATGATTAAATTTTTTAATTTCTTTTTATGTCTTGATGTATTTAAAGGTCCTAAAAGTTTTAATAACCTAATTGTTAGGGAGAAAGGCAGATTCACCTTTTACCTTGTAGCATTTTTGTGTCTATACTTTGTTCTTGTAACTGTGTAACCATTAATGAAATTGGAGTACCATCTTGCTTGATTCGATTTCTTAATAAATCAAAATTCAAATTTATGAGAAAAACAAAATATATGGATCATGTAAGTTAAAAGGAGAAGGTCCGGTAAGGATCGATTTTGGCCTCAAATTTTAGGTTAATCTGATGAAAGATTTTGTACACTTTTTGAACACTTGAGTGTCTATTTTAGTTGATTCAATTAGTTTATGTGAAAGATTTTAACTGATTTAGTCATTAAAACTGCTCTAATTTTCATAAATTGGAAAAATTTATTAAATATGCAAAAAAATGTCACTTTTAAGATGATTTTTGTTAAAAATGAAAGTGGCCGCATCCATGTTCATCCTCAACCTTTATATAACTTCTGTATTATCATCAAATACAACTTACGTTTCAATATTAAGAATGAACATGGAAACCGTTTAAAATTTAACTAAAATGCTAAAATTATGACGATTTCTGTAGTTTACCATGACTTAATGATGCTAGTACCCGGTATATGTGCATTGTATTGTCAACAACAGCCCATATTTATGTAGCAAAAGCATTCTACTTTCAAATAAATAGCTAAAAGTTTACATTTTAACAATTTTGTAAAACTGCTGTATTTTGGGTCCAAAAAGGGATATTACTAGAACTACTCCTTTGAAGGTTTTCAAAAATAAATAACCTCATACATGTGCCATCATTGTAAAATTAAATTACACTTCTCATTAAAATAAAATACCACTTCCTTTTCTTTGATTCATCATAACCAAAGCATGTATTAAGTAAAATGAGGTACTAAAAGCAAAGACATATTGTTACGGTTTAGGGTATAAGCTGTAGGTTAGTACATACAACTATTTCAGGCTACTCAGTAAACACTCTATTCTATTTTCGTGTTCGTCGTTTACTGTTAGCCAACGCGTACACAAAGACATTTGATGAACATTGTATATACTTTTATTGTTATTGTATGTAAATATTGTTAGTAAGGTCTCTGGGAATAATGAGTTCGTCTTCACTGTTTGACCATGGGGGGTTCCCCGACTGAACGACGGTTCCCACCTTCTGTTTACCCTTATTTCACACGTTCCCGCTTTATTACCTTATTATTTTATTAGCGTTAGGCATATATATTGTAACCGGGGCCCATACATGCTAAGAGTAAGCTTAGATAAGTCCCGTTTGTCCATTTCCCGACTCGACAGAATGTCAACATTCCGATCGCCGCCATTTGCATCACTATGTTTATTGACGTCAGTGACCTAATGACCTGAGATCAGCATCCAATCAGCATAACGGAATTTGCCCACCATCTCCATAGGGGCACGAGACATGGGTGGGACAGAGATATAAAAGCAAGTGCACAACAGTCTTCAGATAGACTGCGTCCCGCTACCAGGGCAGTCACTCCTGATACCAAGGAACTTACCAAGGCAAACCAAAAGTGCCGCAGTCGATGCAATGCATGTACCTTGCTATTGTATGCATCCCCATTGAATAAATGGACCAAACCATAATTGACCTAAATGTTTTACTACGTTTACTACGATGTTGACAAACGATTAACGTACCGAAAAGGGGGGTCTCTGTATATTTTATTAAGTGTTCTGTTGGGTTTTCATGTGCTTTATACTTGGAATAATATTGAATGTTTTGTATATAATAAATTGTGAAGCTTTATTAATCTTGTTATCTGTTGTACATGTATGATCGAGTTTCTGTGCTACCATATTTAGACCAGTGCCTTAACTGTTTTGCCTGCTACACTACCATAGTCTTGACCATATTACCAGCTACGCTACCAGTATAACTTAGTTTGTAACTCGGCACCAGAGTTGACAGCTCTATATCAGAATTTACCAGAAATATAGTAACCAGTGTGTTAACCTTATATAAATAACCTTTATTTATGGGACACCCCGTCCCGTAACAATATTATGCATGTACAAATGTACTACTACAAAAGGTCAACCTCACTGACACACCACCTTTCATTTTTTCGACAATAGAATAAAAACTACATAATATCAAGTCGTTACATGCACCTGTGTTAGAGAAGAGGAACTTCAAAGAAATTAACCTAAACATTTATCATTTGGATTTGTTATATCAATATACATATATGTCTGTTATAATGACTACTGACAAATACATGACTGATTTGACACCAACACCTATTATGATTTAATTTTAAAAAAGCAAAAATTATAACCTATAAGGCTGTATTATCTACATGTATATATACTTTTAATAGAAGGCTAGGCTAATCTGATCCATCTGTTTCCTAAGCCAGGAGTCATTAATGTTTAATTCAATTTATTACTTGTGCAGAGAACTAATTTTGGGGGTACAATTATCTCCCTTAACCCTATTATATTTTTGATTATTCATTGTATATGTAACCAGGTGCTCTGCAGGGTGCAGCTATACACTGCTTTTAAATTGTCCTATTTGTCCATTGACCAGAAAAACCTAGTTTCCCCCTTTTTTTGCCCCTATTTCCAAAACATTTTTAGCCATAACCCCCAAAGTCATTACTGACCATTCCTTCATGGTTTGGGAACTTGTGGTATAATTTCAGAGAGATTCATCCACTTAAACACAACTTATAGTTTGAAAACTACAAAAATGCTTGTTTTGGGGGTCCTTTTTTGGCCCCTAATTCCTCAACTATTGTGACCATAACCTCAAAAATGAATCCACACCTTCCTTTAGTGGTATTGAACCTTCTTGTAAAAATTTAAAGAGATCCATTCACTAAATGTCAAGTTATTGTCTGGAAATCCTAGTTTTCCCCCTTTTGTGCCCTATTTTCATCTTTTTTAGCCACTAATTCCAAAACATTTTGAGCCATAACCCCCCAAGTCATTACTAATCATCCCTTCATGGTATGAAAACTTGTGGTATAATTTCAGAGAGATTCATACACTTAAACACAAGTTATTGTTTGAAAACTACAAAAATGCTTATTTTGGGCCCCCTTTTTGGCCCCTAATGCCTAAACTATTGGGACCATAACCCCAAAAATCAATCCAAACCTTCCTTGAGTGGTATTAAACCTTCTGGTAAAAAAATATAGAGATCCATTTACTAAATCTAAAGTTATTGTCCGGAAACTAAATGCGTCTTGGGACGAGGCAGACAATGACATGATACCATTATTCGTATAAAAACTCATACTTTTCTCTGCTGATTTTCTCTTGACTACATTGCTTTTAGTTTAATTTCTGTCTTTAATATTTGTCTTCCCTATATTAATTAAAATTGACACTCATTAATAAAATACAGGTCTGTGTCCTTGCTTTGGTTTTAAGATTCGACAGCACTATGTTAAAAAAAATATTATATAAACAATGTGGAATATATATAACTTTAACTAAATAACTCATGAGTCTAAAAAGTTAGAATATAATATGACCAATGCGTCGCTGATTGCTCCTTGGTTAATTAGATGAAGAAACAAAGAGTAAGTTTGTTCAGATGTGTTTTGGGGTTATGTCTATCTTGACATATTTATGGTCTGTTTATAATACAGAATAAAAAAATGTTTCAATATCGAAAAATAAGGAATAGAGAATATGAAGAAAAGAGAACAATGGGTGGGAAAGTGAAAAATGATGACCAAGAACCCTACCCATCCTGATACCAAGACCCTCTTAACATTACTCAAAAGACCTCCTTAATATATATATTCTAAAGTCGGAAGTATGTAGACATATCTTAAGTATGTCACTATCACTCAATACAAGGAATAAATAAAAAAAAATTCTTTCTTTTTTCCGATGTGTTTGTTCTATTGATTAGCTTGGGGTTGTAAACAAAGCCAAAACTAGTTACCTAGTAAAATTTCGTAAAATTCACTTCAAATCCATGACAAATCACACCACTTTTGTTTACCAACTCGCCCCCCTTATGAAAAAGGGTAAAATTCCATTGAAAATTGGTTGGATAACTTGCTCCATATAAATGGTGCAGGTAAAAATCACTCTGAAATAAGGTCTGCCAACTCGCCCAACTTGTACAGTGAAAAAAAGATAAATCCTGATGAATTTAGTAATGCCAACTCGCCTTTGAAAACCTTAGATATTATTAAAACATGTTTTCCAACAGTGATATGGATGGAGAGTTGTCTCACTGGCACTCATATCTTCTTATATCTATTTTGTAGCTGTAAACTAGCCCCACTTAAAAAAAATTAGAAAATCCTGATGAATTGAGTCTTGTAAACTCGTCCCACTTTTATGTGAAAAATAGAAAAGCCATGATAAATTGTTGGTCATGCCACCTCATAGTCAATAAAATAATTGAACAAATTTTCCTGTTTACGTGGGGCAAAGTTGGCAGACCTGAAAATTATTCAGTTGGCAGGAGAAAAATTATTTGGATTTAACCTTTTTGTCATTGCAAGTGGGTTGTTTTTTTAAAAAGTGGGGCGAGTTGGTAAGTCTGTTTGGGGTAATATTTTTAAAAGTGGGGCAAGTTGGTGAAAAAGTGGGGCAATTTGTCCTGTATATAATTTTTAATTTTAGTTTTTATGTATATTTCGAAGTTAAGTATGACGTCCATTATCACTGGACCTGTATACAGGCTTTCTGCTGGGTGGTCTCCATTTTCGCAATTTGCGGAAAAATAATAATTGTGGCGATTAAAATTCGTCATTGGCGAAAGAAATCATTCATCTTGTTTATTTACTTTTTTCGGCTTTCTTGGACTTAACCTGGTCAGACAACTCAGAATTGCCCTTGCACTCGTTCAGATTTTGACAGATAATAAATAATTAGCTGATTGGATATTATAGCTATTGGATATTATAGACATCAAAGAACTAATTAGTTAAAGAACCTTAGTGAGCACGCTCACATACCCCACGTCCCCACATTGTCATTGGAGAAATTAAATAAGTATAAGAAAAAAAAATTGTATAAGAAAAAATACTGAATAATGATTTCCTGTCAATATACACATCTACATAGTATGTCCTTATTATCTACAAAATTTCATGAAATTCTGTTGTGTCTTTTCAGAGGAGTTGAGATGACAAACTGTTGCAGAAGTACATTGAAGCAAATAAGTTCAAAGGGGCATAACTCCTAGAAAAAAAATTGAATCGTAATTTCCTGTTGATATGCACATCTACGTAGTATGTCCTTATTATCTGAAAAGGTTTCGTGAAATTCTGTTGTGTGGTTTGAGAGGAGTTGCGATAACAAACTGTTGCAGTAGTACATTAAAGTAAAAAGTTCAAAGGGGCGTTACTCCTAGAAAAAAAATTGAATCGCAATTTCCCGTCGATATGCACAACTACATAGTATGTCCTTATTATCTGAAAAGGTTTCGTGAAATTCTGTTGTGTGGTTTGAGAGGAGTTGCGATGACAAACTGTTGCAGTAGTACATTAAAGTAAATAAGTTCAAAGGGGCGTAACTCCTAGAAAAAAAATTGAATCGTAATTTCCTGTCGATATGCACAACTACATAGTATATGTCCTTATTATCTGAAAAGGTTTCATGAAATTCTGTTGTGTGGTTTGAGAGGAGTTGCGATTACAAACTGTTGCAGTAGTACATTAAAGTAAATAAGTTCAAAGGGGCGTAACTCCTAGAAAAAAAATTGAATCGCAATTTCCCGTCGATATGCACAACTAAATAGTATGTCCTTATTATCTGAAAAGGTTTTGTGAAATTCTGTTGTGTGGTTTGAGAGGAGTTGCGATGACAAACTGTTGCAGTAGTACATTAAAGTAAATAAGTTCAAAGGGGCATAACTCCTAGAAAAAAATTTGAATCGCAATTTCCCGTCGATATGCACAACTACATAGTATGTCCTTATTATCTGAAAGGTTTCGTGAAATTCTGTTGTGTGGTTTGAGAGGAGTTGTGATGACAAGAAACAGGACTGACGGGTCAAAAACATTATACCCTCCGCAACTTTGTTGAGTGGGGTATAATAAAGGCGTTGATTGTATTATTATATATGACAAAATGATATGGTAAAATGGCGTCCGTCACATGTCACATAAAGGATTTATTAACCACTTTGCGCGCACGTGCTTGAAGCAAATTTTTGACGATTCCTCTCCTTCTTTTAATGATAGGCCAGAAGGATAACTGTTGTTATGTGGTAAAATGTTCAAAAGCAAGAAAGGACTCTGATTTAACTATGATATAGATAGGTACTTTCATGTCGTTTAAGTGACACACGTGTCTCTAGCATAGTTTAACTAATTTATGATGGTCTAGAAAAGACAACTGTCGTTATGAAGTAATCTATTCAAAGGGTTGGGAACAACCCTTCAAATGAGAGTAACCCTTCAATGTAATGACTACTACACCTTACATGAGGGATCAATTTCAAATGATAAAAACTTTTGTTTTGTTGTAAAAAAACACTTCTTAGTACAAAAGGGCACATGTTTTTATTTTGAAGAAACTTTCCAACATCTTTCAGGTAACCAAAAATATTTTATATTCCAGGAATTATATCTTCTTTATTTTTAAAAGTAAGTGGCCCCCTTCTTTTAAAATTGTTCAAAATATAATTAATTTTCCCTATAAAGTTCTTTTTTAAAAAGGTAAATGTTTAGTACATTTGTATTTTAGTATTTATTCATTACAGTGTAGACTCTAAGACAAGTTTGAGAGAATATTCATAGACAACAATGGGGCAAACTCATCTTAGGCCTAAATTAAAATATTGTTTGTTTGCCCTTTTCCGACCCTATGTTTTGAAACAGGGTAGGTAGGTAGGTAAAATATTTTATTTTTTTCCCCAAAAAAATAACTTGGCTCGGTATATTATTTGTAGGTAAAATATTTTATTTTATAGATACAAAGTTTTCCGCTGGGACTATTAGTGTTGAAAAAAAATATATAAGAGATAACTTTGTACTGGTAAGATAATGTCCGGGCAGACATATATTACTAGTAGAAAAAGGCCCTAGAGTGTTACAAATTTCGTGTGTGCCTTTGTTTCCAATAAAAATGCTATAAGACTTAAAACTCAATTGTCACGTATTTTGCATCACATTTATAAATGATCTGTATGGAAAACTTGGCGATTTTACTGCCAGATATTCTCCACATTACAGGGTTTTGTCACTTTTGGTTCATGTCAGATATAAATAATATAGCGGCATCGTTAACATAATCATTCTGATATGCGGATCACAAAAGGCCATCCCTACATAGAATACAACGTCCGTTTACAAATTAGTTTGTACACACGTTAATACTTTTGTATCAAACGAACTTTTTTGTAAATGAACCCTGCTCTTTAAGTTTAAAGGTACAGAGTAACGTACTTCATATCTTGATTTCAGAAAGCGTTCAACATCGATTTCAAACAAATGCTTTGAAACTTCAAATGCAAGTGTTCATGTCAAACGCTCAGGTGATACCAAACGGACTGGACCTTATACGTAAAGATAAAACCTGAGGATTCCGGTAAAAAAGTTTTGAGCGGGAAATACAAATATAAGATTTTTGGTAGGAACGAAAAATAAAATTAAATAAATCTTGCTGGTAAATACAAATAAAAGATTTTCAGGCGGAACGAATTGATAGGGTCGGTCGGTAAAGGGCAAACAAACAATATTTTAATTTAAGCCTTATTTGAGGCTGAAAAAAGGAAAATTTAAAAAGAAAAATAATAAAGTGACGAAAAATATATTGTTTTGGCGAAAGAGGTGGCGAAAAAAATAATTTACCCAGGGGAAACCCTGTGTATACATTTTTGTTTAGGGGCCAGCTGAACCACACCTCAGGATGCAGGAGTTTCTTGCTGCATTGAAGACACATTGGTGGCCTGTGGCGGTTTTCTGCTTTTTGATCAGGTTGTTGTGTCGTTGACACATTCCCCATTTCCATTCTCAATAGTCCTTATCACTAATCCCGGCTGACCTGGCCGCTTGAACTTTTGACACATACAACAATCCCTTTTCCATTGTGACGTCAGATATTTTGTTTTATGATGTCAAAATTTTACGGGAACCTGTGTGATATCCCGTAATGGCAGACAAATAGCAATAAGGTGTACATTGTACATGTATCTTATTATAGGAAAATGTTGCCGTCAGAAATATTGACAACAGCCTTATTTTTATCGCCATATGTAACAAAACATTGCAAATTAAAACATTGGCAAAATTGTCTCACAACTGTTCTTTAGAATTAAAATTAAAGTAAAGACATGAAAGGGGAAGGGTTCCAGCAAATTGACATGACACTTGACAGCCACTTAAAATGTAATAAAATCTAATATAACAT
Source organism: Mytilus edulis (assembly GCF_963676685.1). Taxonomy (NCBI): domain Eukaryota; kingdom Metazoa; phylum Mollusca; class Bivalvia; order Mytilida; family Mytilidae; genus Mytilus; species Mytilus edulis. Next base: position 6,176,305 of record NC_092352.1, on the reverse strand, counting down.
GAACAGTTTTGTATAATAAGCATTCAGATATACTTCTATTGATGTTTCGGTACAAGTGTGATCGTTTGTTTATGTTGTCATCTATGGTATAAAGTATAAACTAACTCGAGAAAGTGTTATCTGTATAATGACAGTTCCGAGAAAATGTAAACAAACATTGAACTTACAAAAAGAAGCTCATTTCTCTATGATGGTGATCAAATTTCAAGCAACATGAAAAAAGACATTCGAAGAACAAAATATGTAGCTGTTTATCCTTTTACAGTTATCGATGGCTTGGATTTTTGTAGATTGAAAAGTTCATTTAGATTTTTCTAAATTCCCAAAAATGTAACCGGAAGTACAATATTATTTTCCTGGTAGAAAGAAAGCTGTATAACTTATATAAATAACATTGTGTGGGGATAAAAAAAAATTATATATCTATATAAGTTCAATTTATAATTATTTGCAAAATGTAAGACTTTTTAAGAGTTAGTAAATTTTAATGAAAAATAATTAGTTTCGTATGTGTGGGCAGCATATTTCGGGGCATAGGATCACGCACAGTCTTTAATTGATGGTCTATCTGTAGACCATAGTTAAAACTGTTTAAAACGCACTCAAACGACCAGGAATTCTAACTTTGCAAAACACCAGGATGGATTTAAGGATTGTTGGATTAAGCAGATGTGTTAAGACTTTAAAAAGTGATAATCACCCAATGGACTCAAATTCTAATGGAAATTTATTAAGTTACTATTAATCAAAAGTTTAAGGATTTTAATATGACAATTTAATGTTACGTAATTAAGCCTTGTGTTCTGATATATTTTTTGCAATACTTATATTTAAGTTTGTAAGGAAACTTAAGGGTTGATATAAATGGCTAAGTTGTTCTATTAAGTTAAGAAATTATTTTTCTATTAAGGTATAAGGTAATTATACTCGGATAATAAAATATTTGTCCCAAATTGGTGATAAAGTAACTATTATGTAAGCTACTGATTTTCTCCCTAACTGAACTTGTGTGTGTTTTTTTTTTAGTGAAGTAGGAGATATAAGGCTACTGGTGCAGTGTAAGGAAACTTGAATGAAGTACCAATAAAGATGTGCATATTGGTTTAATTTAGAATGAACAATAGAAAGTTGAGTAATATGCTGAGTTACAAATTGCCACAGTAACATTGAAAATTTGGTGGTACACGAAGTGATTTTAGATTTTAGTATATGCCACAGTGCATGAACTTTTAAAGTAATAGACATTGATTAGTGTATAATTGACATAACATGTATGATTTATATGGAGTTCAAATGTATATAGTATGGTGATGGAACAGTTTCCTGCACGTTTAGAAAAAGTGATTTGACATTAAGTTATTTTAAAGTTTTATGTTTGGATTGAGCTCCCAGCTGAGATCACAGCCTTAGCTCATTTTGGATAAGACCAACTGCCGTTGCGTTGTAAATTGGTGGTGGGTACGCCATGCTGTGTTGGTATCCTTTATACCAGTATCTAGAACAATATATTTAGGCGAAATAATACTGGTTTGTGCATCGATCATATTCACTGTATAATATTCCTGCACATGCACACAGTTGCTTACAGTAAATCAGTTGCTTATCCGTGCTACACTACAAAAGTAGTGGTACTCCAGATAGTGGAGGAAAGAATAGAGAAAAAGAATGGCTGTAAATTTTATATTTAACATTTATATTTCAAATCTTATTGAATTTAATTATTAAAATTTTAAATCATATAAGGCTTGATAAGGACCACAGATTAAGGACTATCATGAACAAACCTGTGGAAGCTTTTATTATGTTTTTCTTTTACAACCATTCGTAACCGGCTGGATCTTCCAAGTGCTTTACGAAACCTCATTCTAAATTATTAACATCTATTTTATCAGCAATCAAAGCCGGGCTTCAAAGTCATTGTAAAACTTCCTATTCTAGAGGTGGCAAGAATCGGATGTGGATACTAAAAAAAATCCAAAAATCTTTTAGAGTACATACAATCTAAGACTCATCTTGCGATAGTATCAAAACATTTGACTTCTCTACACTTTACACATGTATTCGATCTCCATTCTAAACTAAAAGAAAATTTGAAAGAGTTGGCATT